>NC_087067.1:46038818-46231318 GCF_963678635.1 Symsagittifera roscoffensis
GGAGAATGCTTTGAAATAAAAATAGCAAACTTGGAAGATTGTAGTCACAAAAATTGGTAAGGATATCAATTTTATAAATTTTTCGAGCAAAACATAATTTCTAAAAGGGTTGGAGGCTGAAAAAATGATGCTTATAACATCTTCCTTGTAGAGGAACGCATTTATAAATTGAAAAAGAAACAGGATTCCTCTCTTGACTGTATCAGTTTGTTCACCGTGAAAGTCAGGACAGACTCGGGTGCAAAAAACACTTATTGCTTCTCATCTGGATGAATGCTGACAGGGTTTGTAAACGCCTGGTAACCGTCCACAATGAGGAAACTGTAATCAAAGACAAAACCGATGTCTATTACAAGCAGAAAATTTTGTGTCAATTTTCTAAGCAAACAGCATAAATATTTAGTCATTTTGGATCACCAGTATTTTACCTGCACGGTCGTTACATTCAATACTTTTCCTAAATATAGGACGTAAACGCCCTCTGGGCATAATGAGCATAAGAATTGGTCAAAAAGCAACATAGTAATGAACTTGAGAGTCATATAATATTCAGTACAAATAAAATGAAAAGGTTGTGGATGTTTCCTTTCATAGAGTTTTCTTAACTAAATGGACGTTTTCAATATAAAACGTATGCCCAAAACTCATCAAACGCAATTTTGGAAAAACAGATAGATCAGATATTTTTGCTTTTATCAATGGAATTTTATAGGCAGTAATATAAGACTGTTCAACTATTATAAGCTCACCCTTTCGCATTATGTATCATATTCTGTCATAATTTTTAGATGGATTTTCTGCCTGTTTATGGGGCGAGGAAATTTTGCGAATGGTGTACTAGCTCAAAGATTGAGTTCAGTAGAACAATTAATGCAATCTAAAAGTCGTGTTTGTGGAGGCAAGCTGTTATGCAATTTTTTTCTTTTGATCATAAGTTTCTGGAGAAATGGCACACGCAATTGTCAATTTCCCCTGCTTATTCAAAACTGGTTCAGATCGCAGGGAATGGCAATTGTTGGGCTATTTGCAAGATATAGTATTAGCTGCCAGTAGTTGTTGGTTGGTTTATTAATAGTACTGTGCAATTCGCAATTATATAATATTTCGAAATGCATTATAAAAACAGGGATTATTTTGAATTTTTCGGCGAGGATGAAAGAGAGATAAATTTTTTTTGGTTTGAAAAAATTATCATCCTAATCTAAGGTTCTATTTTTACTTTCCAAATTGGTAGGACAGGACTCTGGGTGGTCTGATACAAAACGAAAAACAACCAAAATCTGTACTCCTTAAGAATACCCGTTTATATGTTTCGTGTAATAACTATCATTCAAACTTGTAAGTGTTGTTGTAATTCAACTGTTCTATTGATGCGAAAAACTGAATCTGGATGGTCATTGATATTAATTATCCTCTTTTCTATTTAGAAAAAATAGCATGGTCAGAGAAAACTCTGCGTTTGTGTCAACAGCGAGGAGTTGACCCAGTTCAAAGAAATGAAGATAATTTCCTGGAACTGTGATTATAGTCGATATAATGGAATTAACCTTACATACATGAAAGAGATAAAAACTTCCGGATTTTTTTCTACTCCAATAAGAGAAAAACATAAGTTCCGTAACAGTAAAAACAGGTTTAGGGAGGTTAATGAGATCATTTGACTTGAAATCATCATTAAGTGAGTTAGACAGGTATTCGCCAAAACTAGAAGAAATTCCAAAAGGGCGAGTTGTGGAAGACTTCAAAAAATCCGTCTTCCACATTTTACAATAATCGAATTATACAATAAGTTTGGGGCCGAATGACCCGCTACAGACGTGCGAAGGTTTTTCTGTCAGGTAAAGTTTCTAATTGGTGAAGATTTTTAAGTCAGATTTTTATGTTTATATAGCATAAATTTTACGTACAAAATTGATTCCCTTCACAATCAGTGTCGAGTTTTTATAGTTGATGGTATGAGAAATATCTTCATATTTAGGATCTGGTGCCTTTAGGAAATTTCATTATGGTGACAATCATTGATAATTAAACGTAAATGATTGTCAATTGCCACAGAAGGTAAATTCAATGCAGCTACTTGGAATTAACTTTTCTTTGACAATTAAGAGCAAGAGTTGACTAGAACGAAATTTGATTGAGTCTGTCAAGGAACATTTGTTTTCTCCAAATAAGTTTATCAGAATGTAACAGTTCTATCTTAATTTCTGTTGTTTTAAAACGTTATACATAGAATTGAATTTCGTCAAAATCTGTCATTATTTTGCCAACCCATTTCCTTTGAGCAAAGAACAAGTTTAATTGAGTTTTTTTTATGTTTGGAAAATCAACTTCAATTTCGCGAAAAATTCCCTCAGCATGAGTGCTATTAACATAAGATGATTACAATCATTCGTTTCGATGTGTGGTAATCCTGATGATGCTCTTAGCGTAAGCAGTTAATTTGCGTAGCCCGGAAGTTAAATTAGTAAACGAATATCTCTATTGAAAGAACCTAGTTCCAGTTAAATTTTTGTATACGAGAACACATGGTTTATGGTACCTTTACACACTTAAAAAAGCTCCACATTTACCTTTACACACTTGTCAAATTAATTTTGATTTTTTGCGATTTTGAAGAATTGAACGGATATAGTTATATTTTGGATTGGATGATTTTTTGAAAGCTTCAAGAACTACTTTTCTCGGATGAAAAATTAGCATAATACGATTTATCGGTTTCATAATAAAGGTAAGTCAACAGCTGCTAATTGTGTGAACAGTTATTTTGTAGGAGTGGGTTTTCGGATCAGTAAAAGAACCTGTCGATCTGAAATATCTAGCATTTAGTTTATAGCGATGCAAAGTGAGTCATTAATTTCTTCGTGGTATTGTTAGGAAACTCAGATGGTTTCTGTTTAGTCAATACAGAGTTTGGTAAAAGCTTTACTCGAAAAATTAGCTTTATCAGGCCTACGTCTCATTTCTGTTGTGAATATACACATTAATTGTGTAATAACATATTTATTAGGTCTTGTAGTTTACCTGGTCAAATTTTTTGGATTTCTTGATTTTGTTTATCTGTAAATTATGTTGTAGAATTTAACTGAGATTTGGGTTTTAGGTCTTTTAAATTTTTGCTAAAACATTTTTGTAGTTCTTATTTATCATTATAAGGTATTTTTTCTGTTTCAAAAAAAATTTTGCTGTTTCTTTTTGAATTTTTTTCAAGAATCAGTTTATTATTTTTGAAGAACGGTTGATGTGTTAAAGTTTTGACTGACTGTTTGCTTACAAGAAACACATGAGCAGGATGTTCGCTTTTCTTGAACAAAACTTCAATCAAAGAAACTTTTTTGCAACGTTGTAGATTGTCTTGAATCAGTTTCTCATTGTCAATGATTCAAGGTGGGGGTCTTCGTTTGAAAAAAGTAAAGTAACAATTGACGGAACAAAAACCTTATACGTTGCATCTAACATCAGCTTTCAGAAGCTCCTAGTACGAAGTGTTAGCTCATAAGTTTTTCAAGCTTTTAATAATTGTTACTCTTTTTTCTAGCAGAAGTTTGGAATAAGAGAAATCAGACAAAAAAGCGACGAAACCGAAGATTCCTATGAAATTGGTTTTAGAAAATTGCGGTGAAAACGGAAAATCTAGATAGGTTTTTTGGTTTAAGCCCATTTTGGCGGTCAAAGCATCGAAGTTTTAATAATCCATGTGTGCATTTTGGAAGACTGTTCTAGTATTTTACTAAGAATAGATTATGATGCGGTGTTATGAATAACGTTATCCCAAAAAGCTTTCAATTGTTCTAAAGTATGAAGACCTGCGCGTCTCGACTTGTATACGGGAAATTCCATAACATGGCCTATATCTTGTGGAGCAAACAATGAGGGAGTCTTGAAAGTTATTGGAGCTGACCTTATTTGGTACCATGATAAGTTATCATCTAAATCAACTTGAAATCTTTTTTGTAGCCACCAACGGAAGATATTTCGTTGGCAAATGGAAAAACTTGGGGGGCAACAGTGTCGACAAACCTTGTTCGCCCCTAATTGAAGATCAGTTTTCGATCAAAGGTTTTTCGAGAATTTTAAGAGGTGAAATTTTTTAAGGCAGCGGTTTCGCCAACCAACGGATCCATTAGTGTCCATATACATAGAGAAGTTGCCAGTTAGGATGTATCCTGCTAGCCTCGATTTTTGCAAAGCTAACATCCTGATTGTCAGAACTTGTGCTCTTTTTAGTTCACGTTTTTTCTTTAATAGATTGATTTCATTTCAGAATTTCTGGGTTGCTTTGTATTAAAGTACAACTGGTAAACTAACTTCGCACCCAGATGAAATTTGTAATCAATTACATCGGTACCTACAAGGCGGTAAAGAAGATCGAAGTCTCATTGTTGCCTTCAATGTGGATGCTTCTAAGACTAATTCCTCCTAGAGGTTAGTTCAAAGATTTCACTGATATTTAATCAATGTCAATTATTTGCATTTGATAATAATTTCTATTATCATGTTGTGTTTTTCTGGATTTACTAGTCTTCATGTCAAAACTGCCTCAATATGAAAAAAAAACAAAGACTCAAAATTTGCTTTATATAAAGCTCCTGGCCTGCTGCATACTTTTGAGAGCTTATTGTATAGGCAAATTTTTAGATCTTAAGCCACTGGGTTCCGATCCCTCACTCAGCTAATGACATTGAGGGTGCTCGAATTGATTAGCGTACTTGATCGGTTTCTATTTTTAATAAAAACAATTTTCTGACTCCGCAGTTTTCGGCATGCCCCATATATAAGCATATGGGACTAATGATGTTCATTCGCATCCGCCTTCGAGTACAGTGTAGGGTAGTGTGCATATGTTTCTACAGTTTTGAGTTTAAATTTCTCTTTATGCAGTTCAAAGCTGCAGTGTTTTTCTCGTCTCCTGTTTTTACCTGCTGTCCATAGTGCGCCGTCAAATGACGTTCCTTCAATTCTGTGTAAAACAAAATGTTCAGAGTTTTATTATAATTAGTTCATGAGTGTATCCAAGTTCATTCACTGTGACTTTTTTTGGTTTTTTTTGCTGCTTCTTGGCAATCTTCTGGTGGTATAGTAATTTCACAGTTCATCATGTTCATGTTGTGAACGAAGAAAGAATGCGCCGACATTACGAAATTATAAGGAATTGGAAATGTTTTAACTTCACACATAACTGCGTTCACTTATATTCTAAATGACCGTTGATATACGCTAATTGCGCTATCGCCAGTATAGATGTTTTCCAGACAAACTTTACATATAGTCACTTGCTTTAAGCATACACTTTTTTT
The DNA here is from genome assembly GCF_963678635.1 of Symsagittifera roscoffensis. NCBI lineage: Eukaryota > Metazoa > Xenacoelomorpha > Acoela > Convolutidae > Symsagittifera > Symsagittifera roscoffensis. The sequence continues at coordinate 46,044,113 of NC_087067.1, forward strand.
TCTTGCATGGCAGAACAGTCAAAATGAGTAATTTTGAGAGATTCCGAGACGTTTTCTATATATCATTCTGGAGAATGACTAAACGTTTAAATGTTGAAATTAGAAAGGAAAATTTCATCATTTTAGTGAAATTGCTAAATTTTAGCAAAAGTAACATTTTCGGTTGGTTTTAATGAAAGAAAAAATTTAGAAACTTTTTGATCTATTTCTAATGGTCTTAACAATTTTAATTTGCTTCAATATATGTGAGTTTTTGCTTTGTTTCATGGTTTTTCTCCTAAACTCTATTATAGAAGCATTTCGAATGATTCTCTCGTATAAGTAGTGTTGTGTTAAATTTTGGTTTTAGAAGCGGTTGTATAGCTTTGTTTTAATGATGTTTTTAAGGAGAATCTGTGAAATAGAAGGCTAGTAAAAAGTTCAGGGTTGCACGTTAACTCTGAATTGCGAAGTAATCCTAGCTTTAAAAGACTTTTGTTTTTGGGATTTTGGTCCAAAAAACTTCGTTAAGTGTTCTGCAGTATAAAAGTTGACAGTGGTAGTTTTTTCACAGATGAAGTTCGTAGCTTTAATACTCCAATTTCTTTTGCTTCTTCAAAAAAATCCCAAATTCTTTACCAGATGTTAATTTTAGGATTTCCACTTTCACATTCGTCCATGGTAAATAAGCGGGTCTGGGAGCATGTGTTTTTCCTAGTTCTTGAAGCCAAAAAAATTTATAAATAAAAACCGTTCCTTTATTATAAAACAATTTTAGTTTTTGGACAATACTAAATGTGATGATTAAATTTTCTTAAGTTTTTTATTTTAATAGCTGTAGTATTCGCTACTGGTTATACTTGGAGGATCCGATAAAATGAATCTACTACAACTAATGTTTGATGAATACTTAATTGTCCTTTTTATTGTATGTGTACAGTGTACGCAAAAGGTACTGTATCCGTCCATTGTTCTAAAGGTGCATAGTTTAGATCGTGACGTTTGTGTTTCTTTTTCCGACAAAGAAGACATCTTGCCATTAACTGGTTTACCCTTTTGTATATGCCTGGCCAAAAGAAAAATCGTTTTGTATTTTGCAATGGTTTTGTCTTCTTGCACATTACCTGCTAGTTGATCAGTATAGGCGATTTCTAATTTCTTATAGAGATTGACGTGGGTAAGCAGGTTTTAAAATCTTCAATTCGGAATTGTCTGATTTTTTGTTCTATGCAAAGAAAATTTCCTAATAAAAATAAGTTTTCGAAAGTGTTTACATTTGAAGACAAAGCTCTTGATGGTCTATAGTTTTTATTTTTTAAGTCTTTAATTTTGTCTCTCATTAGCTTTTTTATTATCTTTAAGAATGCATTGGAGTCTTGTTATTTAAAATAAATTCAGTATTTGAATCTTAAATGTTTTCCTAGTGTTGAAGTTTTCAAATATCTGAGTAAGGTTATCTTTGTCGCTAGGATCCTCAAAAAGGAGTTCGTTTGCAACATTTTTGTTCTCTACCTGATTGGTTAATTGATACACATAATCCCATTTCATCGATTAGCAATTTTTTTTTTGAACTTTTTCATCTTGTTTTTCATCGTTTCTAAGTATAAGAAATAAGACTGATCTTCAGTATCATAAAGGATGAATAAACCCCAAATTGGGTTGGGTTGTTGCCCAACTCGAAATACAGTTCCAGAAAATTTTGATCAGATTCTTCATCATTCGCATGATTAGTTGCTAATTTGATTTGAATCAATCTAACTTGGTTGATAGCTGAACCTTGTATGAACCAAGAACATAAATCAGTTAGTGAGTTGAGCAAAATTGTTGTTTATTATTTTCCTTGGGCATTTTGATTAAGTTGTTTGTTTTGAATTTAGGAACACTATTCTTTTTTTGCTGAATTACAAAAGAAAACTCATCGCTGGGAGCTTTTTCGGTTACACAAACTTTGAAATTTTGAATTTTTGTAGAATGAGATTTGTTTAGGGATTTCCTGATGTTTGAATTGGTGTTTGTCTGAAATTTTTATTTATTACGTTTTTGTTCAAAATAACAGGGAATGCTGAGTTGTCTTGCTTCCATCCGAAAAAAGTTTTTTTGCTTTTTCTTCAATGAGAAATTATTCAATCAAATGATTACTATGTGCTGGCTTTTTTTGATTTTATTTTATTCTAGTCGCATTTCATAGCTCACAGCCCTTACTCCTCTTGTTATCTTATATGGGCCTGATTGCAGTTCCTGTAATTTTTTTGATTTGTCCTCGTCTTAGAAATGGTTTTTCTTAGAAACTTTTTGATCTATTTCTAATGGTCTTACCAATTTTTATTTGCTTCAAAATTTGTGAGTTTTTTCTTTGTTTCAAGGTTTTTCTAGTAAACTGTATTATAGATGCATTTCTAATGATTCTCTTGTATAAGTAGTGATGTGTTAAGTTTTGGTTTTAGAAATGGTTGTATAGCTTTGTTTTAATGATGTTTGTAAGGAAAATCTGTGAAATAGAAGGCTAGTAAAAAATTCAGGGTTGCATTTTAATTCTGAATATCGAAGTAACCCTAGTTTTAAAGGACTTTGTTTTTGGGACTTTGGTCCAAAAAACCTTTGTTAAGTGATATGCTGGATAAAAGTTGATAGTGGTGGTTTTTTTCAAAGAGGAAGTTCGTAGCTTTATTACTTCAGTTTCTTTTGCTTGTTCAAAAAAATCCCAAATTCTTTACCAGATGTTAGTTTGGGATATCCACTTTGAGATTCGTCCATGGTGAATAAGCGGGTCTGGGAGCATGTGTTTTTCCTAATTCATGAAGCCAAAAAATCTATAAATAAAAACCGTTCCTTTATCATAAAACAGTTTTAGTTTTTGGAGAATACTAATTGTGATGATGATGAAATTTTCTAAAGTTTTTTTGTTTTAATAGCTGTAGTATTCGCTACTGGATATACTTGGAGGATCCGATAAAATGAATCTACTACAACTAATCAGTGTTTCTTCTCGTTTGATGAAGGCTTAATTGTCCTTTTTATTGTATGTATACAGTGTACGCAAAAGTTACTGTATCCGTCCATTGTTCTAAAGGTGCATAGTTTAGATCGTGATGTTTGTGTTTGTTTTTCCGGCAAACAAGACATCCTGCCATTAACTGGTTTATCTTTTTGTATATGCCTGGCCAAAAAAATTGTTTCCTATTTTGCAATGGTTTTGTCTTCTCGCACATTCCCTGCTAGTTGATCGGTATGGGCGTTTTCTAATTTTCTATAGAGATTGACGTGGGTAAGCATGTTCTAAAATCTTCACTTCGGAATTGCCTGATTTTTTCTTCTATGCAAAGAATATTTCTTACTAAGAATAAGTTTTCGAAAGTGTTTACGTTTGAAGACAAAGCTCTTGATTGTCTATAATTTTTTTTTTGAAGTCCTTGTTTTTGTCTCTTATTAGCTTTTTTATTATCTTTAAGAATGCATTGGAGTCTTGTTATTTAAAACAAATTCAGCGTTTGAATCTAAAATGTTTTTCTAGTGTTGAAGTTTTCAAATATCTGAGTAAGGTTATCTTTTTCGCTACATAATGCCATTTCATCGATTAGCAATTTTTTTTGTAACTTTTCATCTCGTTTCAAAGTATAAGAAATAAGACTGATCTTCAGTATCATAGGGGACGAATAAACCCCAAATTGAGTTGGGTTGTTGCCCAACTCGAAATACAGTTCCAAAAAACTATGATCAGATTCTTCATCATTCGCATTATTAGTGGCTAATTTGATTTGAATCAATCTAACTTGGTTGATAGCTGAACCTTGTATGAACCAAGAACCTATATCAGTTAGTGAGTTGAGCAAAATTGTTCTTTATTATTTTCCTTGGGCATTTTGATTTAGTTGTCTATTTTGAATTTAGGAACACTATTTTTTTTGCTGAATTACAAAAAAAAATTCATCGCTGGGAGCTTTTTCAGTTACACAAACTTTGAAATTTTGAATTTTTTGTAGAATGAGATTTTTTAGGGACCTGATGTTTGCATTGGTGTTTGTCTGAAACTTTTATTTGTTACGTTTCTGTTTAAAATAACAGGGAATGCTGGATTTTTTCCTTCCGTCCGAAAAAATTTTCAACTTTTTTCAATTGAGCAAATATAATGCAACTGTGCAATTTTTGCAATTGTACCAATCTGAAAGATCTATTGAAAAAATTGCCTCTCCGACCCCAAAACTAAAATGAAGCTTTGTGATCAGTCTAAAGATGTATTGATTGAGGTGAACCTAATAACTAATGTTCGTAAGTTTGTAAAGCTGATACGACACCGCAAAGCTCTCTACAAGTTGTTGACATTTTTTGTTCTTCTTTTTTCATCTCTTGGTTTAAATGATATAATATGTTTCCCTTCTGGGAATTCTTGTACTAGTTTTTAACCTACTCCTATTGATTATTAATCTACATGTACCTGTAAAGGATATCTTGTGTCTGGTATTGCTGGAGTTGTGTCTGCCCTATTTCTTCCTGTTAAACCTTCCTGTTAAACCTTCCTGATAAACCTTCAGAAAACAATTTGTGTTCTGGTGTCCATTTAAAAATTGTATCATTTTGTATCAAATCATAAAGAGGCCCTGAATCTTCATGTAAGATCTCTATGTTCATGCTATAAACTCTAAAACATTCTAACACTATTATATCATCTTTATTTATTACATGTCCTAAAAATTGTACGTTTCTCAAGAATTTTTTTTTTATGGTTGAGCGGTTAGTCCTGATTTTCGTAATAAGTTAAGGTATGTAACATTGATGTCGAACAACTCTACTACAGATTGACCTTGCGTTATAGTATCCTTTGAGCTTTGTTATGAGCAAACATATTGGCTCTAATTGCCATAAATAACTCCTTAAATCAGTTTTTGAGTTCAGTTATCTGGGATCAAAATCATGCTTGGCTAGGTTCCTTTTGGTAAATTTGTTAATGGGTTTATACATTCTGACCCCATTTCAGTGTTACTTCCTAATTCTCAATTTTTTTTTGATCTACATAACTAGTTTAGTAAGACATTAAATTTTTCCTGCTAGTGATAATGAAAATCTATATCGTCTTTGAATAGTCAATACAGAGTTTGTTAATAGCTTAACATGGAATGTTTGCTTAATTAGGCCTACGTCATGTTTGTGTTGTGAATATACAGCTTTATATTGAAGTAACATCTTCAATAGGTCTTGAAGTTGATCTTGGTTTATATCAGAATGAGAACAAAAATATCAAAAAATTCTTGATTTTCTGGTCAATTTTTTTGGGATTGCTTGAATTCGCTTATCTTTAAATTTTGCTTTAAAATTTAACTCAGTCTTGGATTTTAGGTCTTTTAATTCTTGGCTAAAATCTGTTTCTAGTTCGTATTTATTAGTATAGCCTAGTTCCTTTTGTTTCAAAGTTTCTTTATTTCTCTTTTTTGAATCTCTATCTATGTATCAGTTTATCATTTTTGAAACACAGATGATGATTTGATTGTTCACTTACATGAAAAAATGAGCAGGATGTTCATTTTTGTTGTACAAAAATTCCATAAAAGCAATCAAAGCTGCAACGCTGTAAATTGTTTTGAATCAGTTTCTATGTCTTCAAAAGTATGTGTGAAATGAGTAAATTTATTTTTGTTGTAAGTCTTTTTCAAGTTTTTATATCCTAAGAGTTTAAGTTTTTTGTCCATTAACAGCGAATGATGTTTTGGGTTGCGCCTTAGGAATTGTTATCTTCTGTATTTTTGTGAATTCTAAATAAGTATCAAAATTCAAATGGTTGATCCAGTATCTACTTAGAGTGGGGTTGTAAGGCGGTTATTTTTTTTGTCTCCAACGGGATGTTGAGATAAATCAATATATAATTGTGACTTTTTATGTTGCGGAAACTGTTCTTGCTTTTAAAAAGTTCTTGGCCGTCATCATCACTTCAATAAGCATGAACTTTATTGTCACCAAATTTTACTTCACAGTTTCATTCTCAGCTGTTTTGTCAAGAAAAAGATACTGAATCACCTTGAGATCTTATTGTCGTGGGTTTTGTTTTGGTGTCATAGACTATGGTTATCGTGTGAAAATGATCTTCTGATTCTTCCAGGTATATAATTGCTTCTGCTGCTATCTTGATTGTAATTGTTTGATTTTGTGTCATACAGATTGTGACAATTTCGGTTATTTTCATCATTGAATGTATTATTGAAATTCCTATCTTCTGATCCAAACTTTGAGATGGAGATATTGGATTTCATTTGTTCTGCTTTTAAACTGTCATGGATACAATGAGTATGCTTTGCTACTGCTTTTCCTTTGAAAATAGTTATTATATTGACTGCTGTAACTGTTATCTTCACGAGGCCTATATCTCCCATTATAATTGTCTAAAAACTTTTCTCGATTTGAGGTGGTTTTCGGATTTGATTCCTGTGAGCTCAGTTTTTAAAACAAAACCCTGGTACTGTGACCTGACCTACGACACCATTTACAAATTCTAAAATGGTTTTGTCTGTTTCTAGGTTCATTTGGATTATAAGCTCTATTTATTTATGATTCTTCATTAGTCTTGTTAACTCCCTAAGTTAATCCTTAATTCCTTCTAGTTCCAACAAATTACCAATACTACTTGAGGCTGTTCTAGTAAACTCACTTCTTGCTGCAAAACTCAAATATTTTTTTAGCAATATAGTGTTCAAGTTGTTACTATTTTACCGGTGCATTCTCAATTAAAAAGTGATTTACATTTTGTTTTAAGTCTGGCGGGCTTAAGCCTCGCACAACGAGTTGCTTTTTTGCTGTTTTTTAATCATCACTAAAAATTGAATCTACTACGGTGCTTAATCTATGCAAATAAATTTTGATAAACTCGTCTGGTTGTCTTTTTATGTTTTCTGATTCTGTTCGTCTTCTTTACTTATCCTTAAAGTCAGTGAATCTGTTTATAAACTGGTCTCTCAAATTGATCCAGGGTAAAACTGCTGCTAATCCCTGATACCATTGAGCTGCTGGACCTCTCATTTTTGAACCGAATAAAGCTCTTGGTCTGTTATCATATGCGTCGTGATTGGCACCTGCGGCTGCTGGTCGAGTGCCTAGTGAAAATGCTAACTTTTCCGGGTCTAATACGAAAACATCTTGCATCTTCATATAGATCTGAGCCGTTAAAATTTTTGAGATCTAAAAATGGATATGCGACTACGTTCGTCATTTTACTTTCATTTTACCTATTTTTTGGGTAATAGTACAAAAATGGTTGAATGTTTTGTTCACTGATAAACTTAAAAAAATGTGATCAAGTTTTTTGAGGTTAATTGGGTTTGATTGAATATATCAAAAGTGCTATATGGTCGGCTAGATTTTTTATAACAGAACATTTTTCTGAGGTTTTGCGGCTGAAAACAATGGTTAATTCAAGATGTTTTGGGTTGTGCCTTAGAAAGTGTTAACTTCTGTATTTTTGTGAATTCTAAATAAGTATCAAAATTTAAAGGGTTGATCCAGTATTTACTAAGAGTGGGTTTGTAAGGCGGTTATTTTTATTTTTGTCTCCAACGGGATGTTGATATAAATCAATATATAATTGTGACTTTTTATGTTGCGGAAACTGTTCTTGCTTATAAAAAGTTCTTGGCCGTCATCATCACTTCAATAAGCATGAATTTTATTGTCACCAAATTTTACTTCACGGTTTCATTCTCAGCTGTTTTGTCAAGATAAAGATACTGAATCACCTTGAGATCTTATTGTCGTGGGTGCTGTTTTGATGTCTTAGACTATGGTTATCGTGTGAAAATGATCTTCTATTTCTTCCAGGTATATTGTGCCAGTCGGTCATATTTGGAAGTTTGACCTTGAGGAATACGAACTACGTAATTTTGGGAGGAAATTTAGTTTTTCAATAATTCGAATTGAGCCTGTCATGCTCAACTTTCTCGCGAAAACTGAAAATCTCAGAAACAGAAGATAAGAACAACCGATTTACAATCGCGGGAAAGTACTTGAAAAAAACAGCGGGAAATTGCTATTCGCAATTTCCAGATACAAAACAAATGAGAGTAGAGCCGTCCTATCCTGAAATAGGAGATGGAGTGATTACAGAAGGAGAGTACATTTATTCGAGTTGAACTAGAGTGAACCCTCAGTGGAAAGGTGGACAGCTGGGGTGTCCCAATGGTTCAGACAGAAACTTCAATTCTTGAGTCAAAACTTATTTTCCCTTGCAGGAATAAATTAGTATCAAACTTATCAAGTTGCTTACTAATTTAGTTACTCCAATTCTTGAGTGTGCTGGTATGTGAGTACCCAATTTAATTTTCTTGAGTGTGTTTTATGATTGTTACGTTGAGGTAAGGAGAGTTTTAGGTTGATCCATCTGAAATGGATCAAAGTTCCACTGTCTAATAAAAAGTAACTGTGCGGATTGTTCCGACCCTGTTTTTAACGGCGTTCGTGTATTTTGGGTATTTTGAGACCTAAGTATGGGGACGCTCTCATTTTCTAGAGTGGGGGGTATTCTGGTAGTGGCTTTTAAGCTGTAACGGGTTTTTAGTCTCATTTTGTAAGCAAACCGAATTGGCTCCGACCGTTTTGAGGTAGAAAAACACAAAAGATAGTGTCCCTGACTCTTGAGCCAATGGTTATAGGGCCTATTCTTCTTAAACCTCATATGTGACCGAAGTAGGCGACTGTTACATAGTGTTTTTATGGCGCTCCTGGGTGCTTTTACGACATCATGACTACGGAGTCGAACCCACTAGAGGCAGCTCCGGGCTACATGCCCATTCTAGAGTACCGGTGGTACGGTTCAGCGGGAACGTGTAAACCTTCCGGTTGTACCGTGATAGCTATTTAAGAAAACTCGAGAAAACTTCCTGGTACGCTCTCCAAACGAGGCTTAGCTAACCGAGTAAGGGGGGATACTAGGGGGACGAAAAAACGAGCAAAAGACAAAAAGCGAAACAAAAAGCGAAAAAGAACAAAAAAAGGAACAAAAACTATAAAACAAAAAATGACAGTGACTTTGACACCAAATTAGTTGGATCAAACCTTTATATTAATTAAATGGTATACCCATACTGTTTTTTATAAGACCGATCGTTTCGATCATTTCAGCAATCTGAAAAGGTGCCCGAGTGTGGGGCGTTGTGAAGGGTTTTCAGATAGCTTGCAACTTAGCTGGACCATTAGGAGACTTGACTGGAACAGGTGACCAAGTGGAAAAGTGGTGCTGGGGATCAGGTGCAGGACAAGTCAAGGAAACAACCAGCACGGAATCAGAGCAACAAGAGAGGACGTGGTTGTACTCAAATTGGTCAAACGGGTATCGTTAAAATCCACATTACATTATAGGAGATAAGTGTAAAATTGGATAAGCGGAACCCCACTGTTTTGAGGAACGTTTTTACTCAAGCAGGCCTGGAAACAGGTTCTACGGTTTTCTCTTGAGAGGTTTAGCACCCGGCGCTTAAGGTAATTTTCGGCTTAAGAGGTGGACTAAAGAGGGGGGAGGTTAGAAGGGGGGCTGGTTAGGTTAGAGGTTGGTGGTTGTAAAGTGTAAAAAGGGGGGACACATTAAAGTAACTAATTGATCGGCATCGTCGATTTAGTTACATTAGATTCTTACACGCGTTGATTATAAGAAGCGGATATCCAAATTTAACATCGAATTAAGGTAGGTACCCTGGTCGGATCGGGAGGGGGAACGGACATAGACAGTTTTTGTGATACCCCATAAGATCGCTAGCAGGGGGGAGGAGAACGCGTGGCAATCCGGTACCAGATATTTTTTTTGTTGTTGTTCAGATAAAGGGTTGACACAAGTCACCTTTGAATTTTAGGTGGTATTATTTCTTTGCTTTAATAAATAATTTTTTTCTCTGTTCAGATTTTGACGCTTTTGGTAAAAAGGTTTCAATCGGTTTTGGACAAACAGGTGATCACAAGACACCTCGAACAAGTTGGGTTTCAACTTGCATCAAAATATTAAAAGAAATAAATACAAGGGGGTTGGTAATTCTAACTTTTGGCCAGTAAGATTGGGTTTTTTGGGAAAATTTTTACTAGAGCTCAAGTGGTGGTACAAGGTACAGTGGTTCAAGGCAGGACTGGCAGTCTTGGGACAGGCAGTCTTGGGACAGGCAGTCTTGGGACAGGCATTCTTGGGACAGGCAGTCTTGGGACAGGCAGTCTTGGGACAGGCAGTCTTGGGACAGGCAGTCTTGGGACAGGCAGTCTTGGGACAGGCAGTCTTGGGACAGGGCAGTCTGGGGACAGCACCAGAAAGTTTTGGGACAGTACCTAGTAGTCTTGGGACAGCACCAAGGAAGTCTTGGGACAGTACATAGAAGTGTTGGGACAGTACCGGGAGGTCTTGGGACGGTACAAAAAAGGGGTGTAACGGCGGTACTAAAGGGTCTTAAGACAGGTCGAAATAACTAAATTAAAAGCGATAGGACTAGTCGGAACGTTAAATTGCGATAGATCCGATTCTGTTAGGATCACGAATTAGTAAAATTTTTATAAATCTTAAAAGGGAATAGGAACGTTGTTTTTATTATTATGTTTATTATCAGAAATTTTATCCTTAGAATAGAATTTTGTAAATAGTAATATTGTAAATAGAAATAATTGTAAATAAAAATCATGAGACGGAGCAGGCTACCGATAGCTGAAAAAAGAGCTACGGAGTCAAAGACAAAACACAACTCGTCGCAACGAAAAGTGACAACGGTTGGCCCAAGAATAACAAGGAAGAACTTTTCAGTGAGCATGGTCAACACAAGAAGTTCAAAAGAGAACAAGACAAAAGAGGGCGCGGGGGGGGGGGGAACAAACGGAACCCGCCATTGAGATTGACCTAGAAACACCAGACCAGAGTGTTGATGAGGTGGAGAAGAAGACAACGGAGTCAACACCGATGCCGAATGCAGAGGAACAAAATCAAAAATCGATGGAATTCTCACCGATAGACACTGTGGAGGACACGACGGGCAACACGCCAGAAACAGTAAAGGACGAGTCTCAAGCAAAAAGAACGTCATTCACAGAGAGGATAGCGATGATGGTTGGAATGAAGTCGAGAGACGTAGTGGCGAAAGAGCCGAAAGCCGAGAAAGGCAAAACATTTGGAACAATTTCCACGATAACAACAGAGGCCAACCAAGACGATGACCAGGTTGAACAGGGGGCAGCAGCCAGCAATAGGGCAAAAGCTGACCATGAAACAACAACTCCTCTTGAACTGGGCGATTTGATGGTGAAGCTAGATCAGATCGACAAGAAACTAAAGCACAGCGAGGAGGATATAGAGGTGATAAAGAAAAAATTAAGATACAACAAACACGAGTACCTGGACAACTATTTCAATCTGGCGAGGGCGACAGAGGAAAAGCTTCAGCAGATGTCAGACAAGGTAGAGGCCACTGACGGAGAGCGAGATAAGAACATCAAAAAAGACTTGCAAGAAATGAAGCAACGGTATGACGCTGTGAACAGCTAGTTGGGGAGTCTGGAAACGAGAATGGACACAATGAGAACGGACCAGGCTGAGAGTTCATGTGCCATACAGGCAAAACTAGATGCCATCTTGAGAAACTCTACATCACAGGACAGACCGGTAACGGATCGAACGCAAGGTAACAGAGTTGATTTCGTGGAACCACAGCGCAACAAACGGGAGTCAACACCGTTACCATTACCCCGGGATGCGGCGAGCACAGCACCGGGGGGGGGGGGCAAGACAATTATGAAAAGTGGAACCGCAAATACGACGAGTGCTCCAGGTGATTCCACGACCTACAATAACGTGGGACGGGACGCCATGACATGGGCGAGCACCTGGGAGATGAGGAACAGGACACTGGAGGCCTTCGCCACGAGGAACACTGACTCGAGCGACAGAGGAGGTGGCAAATCTAGGAAAATTTTCAAAAAGCCGAAAGAATTCAAAGATGTTTCAGACGGATGCATTGGTAATGGGTAGAAGTCATGAGATTACATTTGGAACAAGACAACTTGAACGACGAGAGACAAGCGCCTGCACAGCAAAACTCAGCAACTTAGAAGGCACGGCGTTGAAATGCGTGGTTCCAAAGAAGGAAGAGGAGCGCGACACTGCGGACAAAATCTTCGAGATATTGTTGAATCGATTCGGGGCAGGCATGAAGGGTCACCAAGCGATGATGCGATTTAAAAAGAGAAGGCAAAGGGACAATGAATCAATTGATCGGTTCCTGGATGATCTTGAGAGCTTGAGACGAAGTAGTGATCCCGAGGAGTCAACAAACAGAAGGAACTTTAGCATCGCCTCAAAGTTCATTGATGGGGTGAAAAGTGATGACTTGAGAACAATGTTAGCAACGTACTATACACTGTCGAAAGATAGCGCACCGACTCCAGAAGAGATGAGACAGAAGTCAAGAGAGTACATGCTAATGAAACCCAAGAAATACTCATATTCGGATAACAGGAACATGCAAGGGGGAGTCAACCAGAAAGGTCGTCTTGGTATAAGCCTAGAGATGACATGGACAAACGTAGATCATGCGCAAACTGCGGGTCAGCTGATCATCACGTGGCGGATTGCAAAACATACAAACAGGGCATGAAGAGTCTGGGATATGCACCCGATGAGGAAGATATGAGCCAGATAGAAGAACACGAGTTCGATAGTGGCTTGATCATCAAGATAGGTGCGAGATGTCTCTTCTGCAATCAAGAGGGGCACTTCAGAAAAGACTGTCCTTTGTTTTGGGAGGCAGTCAAGAACCAGAGTCACCCCAAACATAAGTTGGTGTTAGTGGCGTTGCAGAACCAGAGAAACAGACAAACTGAGTTTGAAACAAAAAAAACTCGGAAGCACCGAGTGCGGAACTGCCAACGAAGACGGTGAAAGCTGTAACACAAGTCAACAGTGCAATAGAGGCCACGGCCAGGAAAGCCCTTGAGATAAATTATGAGAAGGCGGCGGCAGAGGCTATTAACAAAGTGAAACAGGACCTAGCGACGAAGGAAATAGTGCAACGATTGAAACAGGATATCAAAAAGCAGAAGTTAAACGAGACGTAAGGTTGGTCGGTGCCAGTGCCAGAAGCCGTAGCAGGGTCGACAACGAGTGGAAATTGCAACACTCTGAAAATGGTGACGGAAAGCCATTCGGTATAACAAAGATCGGAGCCAGGATAATGTCAATAACCACTGCGGGCGGCCATGAAGTAACGAGGAACTTGAACGAACCCAACGACCAGACAATAATGCACATTGATGTGTACGCAGATTACTTGAGTGCAATAAGCCCACAGACGACTTCTAGATCCTTGAGGGCGCTACTCACAAGAGGTGGCAGCAAGTCAGTCCGTGTTGAGAACAGATATACAGAAGCTTATGGTCCGCATGAGGTGATGCTAAATATAGATGGGATAAACATCTATACGAAAACCATGATAACATGTGATGAAGATCTAGCGGGGCAGATCTACGTGGGCAAAGAAGAACTAAAAGTGAGATCGATTGGTCACTGCGCCATGCTGGAAGAAGATGCAATGCACATCGGGACGGAAGCGGACGTTTCAGCTTATGTGCTTGACATAAGTGGCAAGAAGACTCAGTTACGTGGGTTACTTGATACGGGAGCGGTCTTGAGTGTTATACCAATCGAAACTTGGGAACGAATGGGTTAAGTCAAAGATGACTTGATAGACTCAAGAATACGGCTATCAGCTGCGAACAAAGGAGCGCTGCGGGTACTAGGCAGATCACCAATAATAGCCCTGAATCTAGGCGAACGCAACATGTGGATGAGCTTTCTTGTGGTGGAGAACCTAGACGAGTCTGACCAGTTCATTTTAGGCAGAGACTTCATCAGGAACTTTGACGTAACGATTGATCTAAACAATGCCATGTTCAGGATTCGAAACCCGGATAGGAAGTACGTAATTAAACCGGTAAATCTGATAATGGCAAATGAGAATAAAGCGCCGGTGTTCTTGAGTAGGAGGGTAAGGCTGAAAGCGAACGAAGCGGCAATTGTAGGCTTACGGATGAAAAATTATAACGAATTAAGTGATAGTAAGCAAGTATGCATAGTCCCTAATCCAAACAGTCAAAGTGCTGCTGTTTTAGGAAGATCCTTCTCGATAACCAAGAGCGGTCTCTGCGTCAGTGTCTTGTTGAATACTCTTGACATACCCATAACAATCCAGAGGGGAAGGAAGTTGGGATATGCCTTACCCGTGAAAACTAGATATGAAATGACCGAAAATGTAAAAAAGAATTAAGTACTTGAATGTCCCAATCACAGTGACAAGACTTGCATCTTGAGACGATTGAATAAAATATAAGGTTCATCAAGTCTAGTAAAGTCACTTAATCAGAGACAGATGATGGACTATCGAGTTGTTCAAATTTCCCAGAAAGACCAACACTAGAGGAAATGGAAATTGATAAACCAGTTTTACATAAAATATAGCATTTAAGGGGTAAGGTAACGGATGAACAGCTCGAGGCCATCAAGGACGTACTAGAGCGGAACGAGGAAGTTTTTTCGAGACATAAGGCAGACATTGGATGTTGTAATTTTGTTGAACATGAAATAGAGCTTGAGGAGTCTGCGGTACCGCAGAGGGAGGGGGCGAGGCGCATGACCCCACACAAATCGTATGCGTGTAGGAAAGAGATAGAGACACTACTAGAGTATGATATGATAGAACCATCCAAATTACCGTGGTCGAGTGGAGTAGTGATGGCCAAAAAGAAAAGCGACCAATTGAGGTTTTGTTGTGACTTTCGGTATCTGAACTCCGTCACGGCGAAGGATGCCTATCCCATACCTATGATTGATGAGAGCCTCTTGAAGTTAGGTGATGCAAAACTTTTTTTCGACTCTTGATTTAGGTTTGGCTTTTTGGCAGGTCCCGTTGAGGAAGCAGGACAGGGACAAAACAGGGTTGGCCTGCGAGTTGGGGCTGTTTCAATGAAAACGGATGCCGTTTGGTCTTTGCAATGCAACGGCTACATTTCAACGGTTGATGGCACATGCATTGATAGATGTGACAAAGAAGTATCGCAATCTGGTAATGTGCTACGTGGATGGCGTGGTAATAGTGACGCCTACACTGGAAGATCACATCGAGCGACTGGACGAGGTGTTTGCATGCATGAAGAGGTTGGGGCTAAAGTGCAAACCATCAAAGTTCGAGATGCTCAAGGATTCGATAAAATACTTGGGGAGGATGGTGGACAGGCACGGCATCAGACCAGATCCAGATGCAGTTGGAGCAGTTCTAACTTGGAAATCGCCAAAAACGGAACACCAGCTGATGAGCTTCCTGGGTTTTGCGAACTATTACAGGGAATTCATCAAGGGCTACGAGGATAATGTATACCCGATGCAACAATTAATGAGACACGAAGGCAAGAAGTTCACAAGGAACAACGCAGCTGAAGAATCATCCCAGAGAATAAAGAAAGAGTTGTGCGAGGCACCGGTGTTAGGGATGCCAACGGAAAAGGGATGTACGTGCTGGATACGGATGCATCGGATTTCTGGAATTCTCCATCAAGAACAGGAATGGAACGGGAAGACAAACCAGTTTTACATTTGGAACAAGACAACTTGAACGACGAGAGACAAGCGCCTGCACAGCAAAACTCAGCAACTTAGAAGGCACGGCGTTGAAATGCGTGGTTGCAAAGAAGGAAGAGGAGCGCGACACTGCGGACAAAATCTTCGAGATATTGTTGAATCGATTCGGGGCAGGCATGAAGGGTCACCAAGCGATGATGCGATTTAAAAAGAAAAGGCAAAGGGACAATGAATCAATTGATCGGTTCCTGGATGATCTTGAGAGCTTGAGACGAAGTAGTGATCCCGAGGAGTCAACAAACAGAAGGAACTTTAGCATCGCCTCAAAGTTCATTGATGGGGTGAAAAGTGATGACTTGAGAACAATGTTAGCAACGTACTATACACTGTCGAAAGATAGCGCACCGACTCCAGAAGAGATGAGACAGAAGTCAAGAGAGTACATGCTAATGAAACCCAAGAAATACTCATATTCGGATAACATGAACATGCAAGGGGGAGTCAACCAGAAAGGTCGTCTTGGTATAAGCCTAGAGATGACATGGACAAACGTAGATCATGCGCAAACTGCGGGTCAGCTGATCATCACGTGGCGGATTGCAAAACATACAAACAGGGCATGAAGAGTCTGGGATATGCACCCGATGAGGAAGATATGAGCCAGATAGAAGAACACGAGTTCGATAGTGGCTTGATCATCAAGATAGGTGCGAGATGTCTCTTCTGCAATCAAGAGGGGCACTTCAGAAAAGACTGTCCTTTGTTTTGGGAGGCAGTCAAGAACCAGAGTCACCCCAAACATAAGTTGGTGTTAGTGGCGTTGCAGAACCAGAGAAACAGACAAACTGAGTTTGAAACAAAAAAAACTCGGAAGCACCGAGTGCGGAACTGCCAACGAAGACGGTGAAAGCTGTAACACAAGTCAACAGTGCAATAGAGGCCACGGCCAGGAAAGCCCTTGAGATAAATTATGAGAAGGCGGCGGCAGAGGCTATTAACAAAGTGAAACAGGACCTAGCGACGAAGGAAATAGAGCAACGATTGAAACAGGATATCAAAAAGCAGAAGTTAAACGAGACGTAAGGTTGGTCGGTGCCAGTGCCAGAAGCCGTAGCAGGGTCGACAACGAGTGGAAATTGCAACACTCTGAAAATGGTGACGGAAAGCCATTCGGTATAACAAAGATCGGAGCCAGGATAATGTCAATAACCACTGCGGGCGGCCATGAAGTAACGAGGAACTTGAACGAACCCAGCGACCAGACAATAATGCACATTGATGTGTACGCAGATTACTTGAGTGCAATAAGCCCACAGACGACTTCTAGATCCTTGAGGGCGCTACTCACAAGAGGTGGCAGCAAGTCAGTCCGTGTTGAGAACAGATATACAGAAGCTTATGGTCCGCATGAGGTGATGCTAAATATAGATGGGATAAACATCTATACGAAAACCATGATAACATGTGATGAAGATCTAGCGGGGCAGATCTACGTGGGCAAAGAAGAACTAAAAGTGAGATCGATTGGTCACTGCGCCATGCTGGAAGAAGATGCAATGCACATCGGGACGGAAGCGGACGTTTCAGCTTATGTGCTTTACATAAGTGGCAAGAAGACTCAGTTACGTGGGTTACTTGATACGGGAGCGGTCTTGAGTGTTATACCAATCGAAACTTGGGAACGAATGGGTTACGTCAAAGATGACTTGATAGACTCAAGAATACGGCTATCAGCTGCGAACAAAGGAGCGCTGCGGGTACTAGGCAGATCACCAATAATAGCCCTGAATCTAGGCGAACGCAACATGTGGATGAGCTTTCTTGTGGTGGAGAACCTAGACGAGTCTGACCAGTTCATTTTAGGCAGAGACTTCATCAGGAACTTTGACGTAACGATTGATCTAAACAATGCCATGTTCAGGATTCGAAACCCGGATAGGAAGTACGTAATTAAACCGGTAAATCTGATAATGGCAAATGAGAATAAAGCGCCGGTGTTCTTGAGTAGGAGGGTAAGGCTGAAAGCGAACGAAGCGGCAATTGTAGGCTTACGGATGAAAAATTATAACGAATTAAGTGATAGTAAGCAAGTATGCATAGTCCCTAATCCAAACAGTCAAAGTGCTGCTGTTTTAGGAAGATCCTTCTCGATAACCAAGAGCGGTCTCTGCGTCAGTGTCTTGTTGAATACTCTTGACATACCCATAACAATCCAGAGGGGAAGGAAGTTGGGATATGCCTTACCCGTGAAAACTAGATATGAAATGACCGAAAATGTAAAAAAGAATTAAGTACTTGAATGTCCCAATCACAGTGACAAGACTTGCATCTTGAGACGATTGAATAAAATATAAGGTTCATCAAGTCTAGTAAAGTCACTTAATCAGAGACAGATGATGGACTATCGAGTTGTTCAAATTTCCCAGAAAGACCAACACTAGAGGAAATGGAAATTGATAAACCAGTTTTACCTAAAATATAGCATTTAAGGGGTAAGGTAACGGATGAACAGCTCGAGGCCATCAAGGACGTACTAGAGCGGAACGAGGAAGTTTTTTCGAGACATAAGGCAGACATTGGATGTTGTAATTTTGTTGAACATGAAATAGAGCTTGAGGAGTCTGCGGTACCGCAGAGGGAGGGGGCGAGGCGCATGACCCCACACAAATCGTATGCGTGTAGGAAAGAGATAGAGACACTACTAGAGTATGATATGATAGAACCATCCAAATTACCGTGGTCGAGTGGAGTAGTGATGGCCAAAAAGAAAAGCGACCAATTGAGGTTTTGTTGTGACTTTCGGTATCTGAACTCCGTCACGGCGAAGGATGCCTATCCCATACCTATGATTGATGAGAGCCTCTTGAAGTTAGGTGATGCAAAACTTTTTTTCGACTCTTGATTTAGGTTTGGCTTTTTGGCAGGTCCCGTTGAGGAAGCAGGACAGGGACAAAACAGGGTTGGCCTGCGAGTTGGGGCTGTTTCAATGAAAACGGATGCCGTTTGGTCTTTGCAATGCAACGGCTACATTTCAACGGTTGATGGCACATGCATTGATAGATGTGACAAAGAAGTATCGCAATCTGGTAATGTGCTACGTGGATGACGTGGTAATAGTGACGCCTACACTGGAAGATCACATCGAGCGACTGGACGAGGTGTTTGCATGCATGAAGAGGTTGGGGCTAAAGTGCAAACCATCAAAGTTCGAGATGCTCAAGGATTCGATAAAATACTTGGGGAGGATGGTGGACAGGCACGGCATCAGACCAGATCCAGATGCAGTTGGAGCAGTTCTAACTTGGAAATCGCCAAAAACGGAACACCAGCTGATGAGCTTCCTGGGTTTTGCGAACTATTACAGGGAATTCATCAAGGGCTACGAGGATAAGGTATACCCGATGCAACAATTAATGAGACACAAAGGCAAGAAGTTCACAAGGAACAACGCAGCTGAAGAATCATCCCAGAGAATAAAGAAAGAGTTGTGCGAGGCACCGGTGTTAGGGATGCCAACGGAAAAGGGATGTACGTGCTGGATACGGATGCATCGGATTTCTGGAATTCTCCATCAAGAACAGGAATGGAACGGGAAGACAGTCTTAAGACCAATAGCGTATTGGAGCAAAGTCTTGAGTGATACGGAAATGAAGTACGGGGCGCCGAAAGCAGAGATGTTCGCGGTGGTTACCTTTGTCGAGAAATATAGAGCATACCTAGGCAATGAGCCATTCAGGCTGCGAGTCGACAACAGGGCACTCAACTGGCTGAAGACGTACTCAATGGACCACAGCTACCTTGGGAGGTGGATAGTTCGCCTGGACGGGTACAACATAATAATTGAGCACAGAACAAGAGACAAACATCAAAATGCCGATAGCTTGAGTAAGAAGACGGAGTTCTACGAGAGACAGGAACAGAGGGCGGCAAATAGGCCAGAAATAAAAAAAAGGGCTTCTCCTTCATGGATAAGGAAACGTATGATAGTCTTCCACTTACGAGATGGCTCGACAAGTCAGGCAAACCGATAGAAGATCACCCCGAATTACCAAAAGAGCCTCCAGAGAAAACAATCTTGAAGAAGACCTGAGGGATGCCGATAGGGATAATGCTCAAGTCAAAAATTGTGAGGGAGACGCTCAAGGCGAAAGGCTATGATCTCAAACAGGTAGAAACGGGACAAGCACAGATAGATGAGGACTTGATGAGATTACTCGAGAAACTGGCAGATGATAAACCCGTGATCGAAGGAAAGGGTAAGGAGGAACCGGAAGTTACGATACTGCGAAGGAGTGAGACAGTTGGCGGCGAAACCTCCTTAGAAGAGAGTAATCCTGATGGGAAAGAAGTCGTGCAGTCACTGGTTGACAAAATCCCTGATGACATACTTGAACGGACTCGGGTTAGGAAAAAGAAAGTGGCGTTTAAGGAGGAAGCTGAACACCTTGGAATAGGTCAAGAGTCCGGGGAATGGCCCGCAGAGGAAGAAGATGCTGGAGAAGAAAAATTGTCCGGGGAGTGTGAAGAACGGGATGAAGATTCAGAGGGCAGCAGCGACGACCAAGATAGTTTGTGCATGATACTGGCGGAAGAGAAGATGAGACACCGCGACAGGGAGCTGCAGACGGATCCCTCATCAGGAACATACTACTTGGATCAGCAAGAAGTGCGGGGAGGTGAAGAACTTGAGAAAATTGCGGTATCGAGGAAACCGTTCAGGGAACTATCATGCAACTTGAATTTCAGAACAAATCTGGTGCCAGAAGAAGATAGAAGGATCATGAAAAGGATAGTATGCGTAAAGCTGAACCCTGGGGAAATGAATGGTCAGATAATGGCACTAAAGGAACATATTATAGGCTGTCAGATAAAGGCAAAATATAGGCTGTTCTACAAAGAAAGAAAAGATTTACTCTATCACAAAGCTGATGGGGTGGTAGCGTACAAGAGAAAGGATGAGGAGAAGATATTACACAAGCATAACCTCATCATATTGCCACAGTTGTATCAGACCGAAGTGTTATTCAGATCGCACGATCAAATGGGGCACCAGGGGATAGACAAGGTGCAACATAGAATACTTCACAGGTTTGATTGCCCAGGATTAAGGAAAGCTTGCGAGAGATGGGTAAATGCCTGCCTAGCATGCCTGCAAGTGAAAGACCCAAGGAAGCTGAAGTTCCCACTCAAGTCCGTTGAGAGCTCGGAATTCAACGAAGTCGTGCAAGTAGACCACCAAAAGATCTGTATGACAGAGTCGGGATATAACCAGATACTAGTCATAATAGATCACTTCACAAAACTGGATATCACGGTATGGCTGTCCCACGACATTTCAGTCGGACAATGGCAAAGCCTTCGTGGGGGATCTGACGAAAGAATTGATGAAGAGGTCTCACATAGCTCAAGCGCACTCAACGAACTACCATCCCCAGACCAACGGGTTGGTAGAGAGGCAGAATAGAACGTTGGTGAACATGCTGAGGGTACACTGCTCAAGGTACATGACAGACTGGGATAAAAATCTGCCGCAGGTGGTAGGGGCGTACAACAGTACGCAACACTCAACAACAGGAATCAGTCCCTTCATGATGTTGACGGGCAAGGAAAGAGCAATGCCTCTAACATTCTTTTACCCGGAGTACGAAGGGAAAAAGACGTCGCCTCAAGCTTATGTGAAAGAAGCGATCAGGAGACAGCAGGAATTAAACGCGCTCTGCAGGAGGAATACTGCGCAAGCACAAATGAGACAGCGCAAGAAATACGATGAAAAGCTACTGCAAGCGAAACCATATGCAGTGGGCCAGTACGTGTGGGTCTTCCAGAATGTCATACCTCCAAAAGGGACAAAGAAACTACTTAAGAAATGGAGAGGACCATTCATGATAACGGAAGTACACCAACAAGGACGGTTCTACCGTTTGAGTACGGGGCGCGCAGCACATTATGAAAATCTGAAGCCTCATGTACCATCCCCAGAAGACTGGTTTGTACCGCAGAACATGGAAGGACTCGAGTACCTACTGGTGGAGCCAGCGTGTGAGGTGAATGAAAAAAGCACCAGAGAGAAAATTGATGGCAACGAGGGTTTGAGTTTGGACGATAATGAAAAAATAGAAGCGGATTCAGAGGCGGAATCCTTTGTAGAAAAAGACTGGAACGATGCGGAGCAGGACGAAGTGCCAAAGTGGACGGAACCAGACTTGCCAATAACGGCAGAAACCAGGAGCGGTAATCGTAAACGGACAGGCATGAGGTACAATAGGTACGGGGATGACTTTTTGATTGACAAGGTACGGAGATTGATAGCCACCTGGTATTTTGACAAGGCCGCTCGAAATACCACCAGATAACTTAGACCCAGCATCATCGACGGGGACGTCGAGAAATATTTTGTCCGGGGAGTGGGGGTAGGACTTACCCACACCCAAAACTTGATGATAAAAAAGCTCAAGGAAGTGAGGGAAACAAGTGAGCTGAAACTGGGCGAGGAGGAGATTGAGCCTACCATAGGAAGGAATTTCAAGACAAAATTCGAAATTCCGAATGAATACTCAGAGAACATCATGATTACGGACAGCGACTTCATCCTCTCAGACAGGACCAGCGCGGTTTGTATAACAGCGGACATGAGCTTCAGATCAAGACTAGAAGCCGACTTCAAGAGAGAATACCAGAACGTGGAGTTTCTATTCAGACAGAGACCGGGGCTGGGAGGATTGGCTGCGCTTCCCCCATCAGTGGCACAAGTCACGGGCAAATGACTATGCTTTCTAGTGACGAGGGTCAATGAAAGGAATACGATAGACCCTGAGCACGTGATGTTAGCACTAACGAGACTGAGAGATTTCATGATTGAAAGAGGGATAGTGGAGGTCTCGATGCCTGTTTATGACCCAAACAGGGGCAAGTTGAGCCCAAGGGAGTTATATGCCATCCTACACGTGGTCTTCGCAGAAACGGAGATAATGGTACACCTACACAAGAAATACTACTTGAGTATCGCCTGAGCTACGGGTGGACATGGGGATCTTGAGTAAGGGTACATGGGGACCTCGGGCAGGTAGATGGATTTTAACGTGATTGGCATGACAATTATAATTTGAAAAAAGTGACGAAGCTAAAACATTAAATAAATCTGCATGCTCTTAAAAAACTTCCAATTGAATTATTTTAGTAAAACAAATGGAGGGATAAGGTTTTAACTACAAAAATGGGGGGGGGGGTTTAGGTTAGGAACATGACACCTTAGTCTAAAAAGTGGATTTTACTTTCAGATTGATTTGATTAAAACGAAGCTGACGACCCAAATACACTCATTGGAAAGAGAATAGAAGGTCTTGAACAAAGTTCACAATCATCAACATTCGGAAGAGATTTCTCAAGTACTCAAGTTGGTACGGTAACACTCAAGTTGGTACGGTAATTCTCAAGTTGGTTGGTGCGCGAGATAATCTAGAAATTGTAAAAATGGCAGATCGATTTTGGAAATCCATGCCTGCAGCGCTAAATAGGCCTACGCTCGATGAGTTGTACAGACGCTTGAGGGACCTGGACTACACCCAACTGGACGAGAGGTTGGCAGTGATGTTGAACGCCATCCTGCAATTAGTGCAGGGAGTCCGCGACCGAAGCTGTCTTGATGGTCGGCTACACCACGGAAGGCATATCCAATCAGGAACAGGCCAGGTGGCTATCCTGGAACGTGGATGGAGGGGTGAGAGGAATCGACTTGGCGAGGAATCCTGGCTTAAGCAACAACACTGAGTACGGCGCGGGAGAATTCAATTGCCGGTCAGACCGTCAGCAAGATCAGCTAGCCAGTCCACGAGCAAGCCACCTTCTATGACGAGAGCCCAGCAAACGGAAGAGACGTATCCTGACCTCAGCAACTTGAAGAGAGAACTTGAGAGGGCGCAGAGGGAGAAGAACAAAGCGAATCTTGACCGGGACAGCGCGAAGCTCGAGAGAAAGCAAGCGAATCTGGAGAGGGACCAGGCGATCCTTGAGAGGGACCAGGCGCATCGTGACCTGGAGATGTTGAGAGCAGAATACCAGCAAGAACAGAGGGTGCGAGAGAACGCGGCGAATTGCGAGCAGTTTAAGTCGGAACTTGAAAGGATCCAGCGGCGACAACGAGATCTCGACCAACAAAAGGAAAAGGAAACCAGGACGACGGAGCGAGCTGTTGTCAGCTCAAGGCCGGAGTCGCGTATGGAGGTGGATGAGGCTCCCAGGTCGAAGGGACGATTCAATTTAGACCGCGCGGCTCAAGAACACATAAACGAGGGGCTGGAAGTATGGATACCAACCGTATCAGCGTCCTCCCTGCGCGGTTCGGAGACGCAACCGATACGCCCATTGATGGACGTGGCACTGCCGGAATACACCCCGAGCTCAACCCCGAGCAGCAGTCAGGTCAGTGGGAGCTCGTCGCGTCTTAAGGAATTACATGAGAGGCTACAGCTGAGAAGTCGTGAAAGTCCAGCTAGAGCGGAGGTACCCCCAACTTGGAGAGAGCAACCGGTCAGGAGCTTGGTGATCGCAAGCTATAAGAAAAACACGGAGGGCAGATACCACAGGCACAACCGCATGGGTTGGAACGTGGCGCAGCGGGCGAGAAGGGATTGTTTTCATGACGCGTCTTGGGCTGAATACTACACACAGCCGCGAATACCGGAGGGTGCAGTTCACCTGATAGCAGGGGACAGCCTGGTACAAGTGCTGACCCGAATCCAGTCGCACTGGCAGACTGGAGTCTTGAGTTTCTCTGGAGCCGCAACGCCGCAGATGTTGGCATCACTCGAGATGGTAGGGATGGCAAAAATGTACACAGTGACTCTAATGATGGGGACCAATGTTGTGTCCAGAGGGGAATTAAGGAAAGTCATGAGGCTACATGATAAAATGAGCTGCATCCTGGAGGAGTTGCGGATTCAGTTGGATCCCGCCATACTCACAGTTTGCATCATCCCTTTCAACATGATGGCCGACCAACACGCGATGGAAATGAACGAGAAAGTGCGGGGCCTGAACGAGATAATCAGGCAGATACATCAAAGGAGTGTCCTCCCCGTCAGATTGTTGGACGTAGCCGACCAGATGGAGCGGTCCTTCCCAGAAGATGCGTCCTCAGTTGGAATCCATTTCGACAGGCCTAGGGGCGTGGAGTGGTTGAACGACGTCTTCCAGAGGCACATAAATGAAATGGAGGCAGACCTGTTTGAGACGGCTCGATTCACATTCGGTCCACCCCCAAATCCCCCTTTCCTTGCCACAAGACCCCTGTCCAGTCGCCTGGGAGCGAGAGTCGACTCAAGAGACAGCTCGAGGAGCAGCCGGACGAGATTAGCGGGTTTCACGCCAATGGAAGCCGAGGAAGCGGAGTCATCAACGCCCCCAAAGTTCAGTGATGTCCTCAGTGGTAGTGGTAGAGAATAAGAGAGTGGAGAAGCCAGCGGAGGCAAGCCGGACGCGATATCTGGAGAAAGTAAAGGAGTTGGACCTGGAGGATCTGGAGTGCAGACAGGAGTTGACAGAAGTCCTGGGGCTCAAGCATGTGTCACACGAGGATTTGAGTCGGCACCAGTGCGTAGACTGGCTAAAGGCCCACGAAACGCATTTCTCAAGAGCAAGAATGATGAAGACGGCTGATCTGACTGGGATTCCCATGAGATCAGTCATGGGACCGATAAATTACAGACCTCTCAGGTTGCTGGTGAGTTCGGGACTCATAGTGGAGCCCCCTAAGCACAGAACAAGTATCGCCAGAATCAGATTGGCAACTCCTGCGCAGTTGAGGGTGGTAGACAAGCTACTGGATCCAAAAGAGAAGGAATTGCCAGACGCCACTTACGAGAGTGCGAGATTTGCAGACGACCCAAGATATGGGAAACCCTAAGGCAATGCTCAATTGGCCAAGACACTGGCAGTGTATGACAGAGCGGATCCAGCAGCCGCGAGAGTGATCATCGTGACGGGATCGGACTTCGAAGGAACGTCTCCCAAGTTGTTCTGGCCAGAAACTCTAGTATACACGCTGCCAGGTGCAGAATTGAACCAGATGTTGACCTTGGTGGTGGCGATAAAGTCAGAGATGCCCTGCGAACCAGAGCTGCTGCTGTTCGCAGGAATGAACGATCACCTGCAATCGGCTGGGCTTCTAGAGCAGCTGAAAGGGGATGAGCCTACGCCAAAGAAAATATGGGAGGCTATCCGGACGTTCTTTGCCGCGATGAACGAGGTACAGGAAAGCGTCAGTTCGCAATTTGGACCCAAGACGAAAGTGGTATTCACGAGGTCCCCCGGATACGCGAGCTTGCCGCATGCTCTGCAGTTTGTTTATGCTATTTTGATTCTAATAGCCGAAGGGAACGCATGGCGGATCCTGATGGCAGCTCCCAATCGAGAGCTGGAACCCACGAACTTGAGACTTCGGAAGTCAGAACTGGCGGCGGCGTGGGCGGACGTGTCCCATGCATTGAGGGGATTTTATGAATTGGCAGACATACTCATTGTACTGGATGAGGTCCTCTTACTTGAGATCTCGAATCTAGCCAGACAGCTGAAGTTCAGTCCGACAATAGGGGATGACCACCCGATAATAAGTCACCTGACAGCCAGCTTATGGCTCCGAGGCATAGACGTGACCATCACGAGCTCCACGAGCAAATCGAAGGGACCAAGTAACGAAAGGAAGAATGTGGCTGCGACTGAAAAGCAACTGGAGTCGATGGTGTATCGACTAACACAAGAGAGGCAGGTGGCCGTTTTTAACACCAAGACTAGAGAATGCTACTGAGAAGACAAGGGAGAGTGCCCCACCTCTCGTGAAGCAGATCTGGGAATTTCTTCAGGAACAATTGGAGGTAGCCGAGAGCAGGGAGATGACGGTGGCTAGATTCGTCACGGCAGCGAACGAGGTCACCATTGGAGGATTCTGGAGGGAACATGCAAAAAGTGAGCTGAGGACGAGGAAAGATCACGAAATCCTGAAATTCTTGAGTCCTTATTGGGAGAAGAAATACATGGCGGGAGTGTTTTGTGCGAAAGAGACCATTTTCGAGGCCTGTGTACAAGAACTGTTGAGCATGCCCATAAGCCTCTTGCAAGCCCCCCTATACTTAGTTTACCCGAGGTACCTGTTTAACATGGGTCCAGCGTACATGTTCAGTCGGGGTGTAGAGACACTTCGGATTGATGGGTATCTGGCACTGGTGCTCCTGACTCATGGCGAATTGGTGTCATTTCATCGATTGATGAAATATGGGGAACCCCTGTCGATGGGAAAGAACCACTCGAGTATAGACACTTACTCGTACAAGTGCGCGGCGGGATTGAAGACGTTGCTGGTGGAGTATCTTCGGATGCAAAACCGACACATGACCGGTGAGGCGAAGAAACCGAAGACGAGAGAGGAATGGAGGGAGGCGAATGGTGGTATCCCTCTACTGACCGATCTATGCCTGGCGATGAGGTCTGACCCAGTGGGAGTGATCAGGGGACTAGAGGAAGTCGTGACTTGTACTTACGGACCAGCGATGACGTACGCCTTTCCGGACCCTCTAGTGGCTGGATACCGCCATTCAGTAGTGCACGTGAGCTTAATAAACGTGTTGGATGGGCGGTGCTGAACTGGTGTCAACGAGAGGTGCTCAGGGCACGGATGAGTAATACAGTGCTCTTCGGGAAGGTGAAAGATCCCGAGTTGGTGGTGTTTAATTTCCGGGGGCAACTGCAGTGCAGGATGGGGGGAAAACGTGAAGGCCCCATTGAAACGTATCCCAAGTTTTGGAACCTGAATCCCCTGACGGCGAACGGACAAGAGATCCTGAGAATCCCCGCGTGGAAAAAGAGCTTCGAGTTAGTAAAAAAGGAGCTGGAGGCGACACTAGAGAAGGAAATTTTACCCGCAGTCATTCCTGAGTTTCCAACAGTCAGGAGAATGACCCTGGAGATAAATAGCTACCTGGTAGTCCCATTCCTGTTCGCGAGAACTACGGTATAGAGACAGCAAGTGGAGTTCACCGATGGCTGGGACCCCTTGTTCATTGGGTATACGGCGGCGGTCTATTTCCACACCTGCGATATCAAGATAAACTTATGGACGACTCAAGCAAAATTCGAGGTGCGGGAGATCTTGAGAACGCTTGATCAGGCGAGCTTGGAGAACGAATCACCGATATGGGATGATGGCAGGATGATCGTAGAAGAGGGACACATCGCGCTGAAGGACGAGATGAAGTTTGCCACAAGGAAGTATCGGGCGCCTTACGGATTGGAACAGGTGGAAATGAGGCAAGAAGGGAGAGTGCTGGATGCGGCAGGCTCGTAATATGTGGCTCTGACGGAATATAAGAAGCAAGACCGCGCGACACCCTCACCCCTGTCAGCGGGCACTCCTGGGGACAAGAGAAGTGGCCCCGTAGAAGACCGATTCAGGAAGATACTTGAGAGGAGGCAAGCCGAGTCGGGAGAAGAGAGCATGGACGAAACTCTCAGTGAAACAGGAGAGGAAATGGAAGTAGGGAATACACCTGAGCCGAAACCAGCTGAGGTGGATTTCACCGCCCTGGAGCTACTGCAGGACCTGATCGGAGCCGATTGGGCGGAAGCGGAGATGGAAGCGGAAGAGGAAGCGGGAGATGGAGGAGTTGAGCAGCCCGTCGGTGGATGCTGTCTCGACAAAAAGTTGAGGGAAAATGCCCCCATGATCTTAGCGAACCAAGGAGGCTAGCCGAAATAGTGGAAGAGATAGAGGTCTCGACAAGTCTGGTAACTGAGGAAGACTTCAAACCTCAGAAGGCAGGTTCAAAAAAGGGTTCGACGAGAGGACAAACCTGGGAAGTGGATGTGGGCAGAGAATGGATCTCGAGCGAACATCAAGCTATTGGCAAACAAGTGTCCAACTACCCTCTTGAGAAGAATGCGACAAGGAATACGGCTCGACCTTGGTGGGTGGCCCTAGAGACGATGAAGGAATTGGAGGACTGTCTGAAGAAGCTTGATCAAGGGGTGTCCCGCAAGCGTCGCAATTGGGCTACTCAACAGAAAGCCGAAGTCAACAAGTTGGAATTGGGAAGTCAGCTAAAGCGAACTTGGCAGAGCCTGTTGCGGGAATAGTTTGAGGAGGCGATGAGAACACCTTGATCAGCATTGCCTCTGATGGCGAATCCCTTCGTCAGAAACGCGCGACAACTGATGTTCGCCTGGAGCCTAGTGGGAATAGAGTTGGAGGTCTTGACTTCATGTGACAAATTGAAGTTGGCCAATAAAAACCTGGAAGTCTATCAGATGCTGATACAACACATCGCGAGGGACAACTCCGGTCTGAGCCTGGCGAGAAGAAAAGATGCCACTTGTTTCTTGAGGTGGATAATGTCCGTAATGACCAATCGCACCGTCCAAGCGTGTCATCAGAAGGCCCCGGGGAGCAAAACCATGGAGAGAAGAGTCTCCACAGTCATACTGAACGTGTACCAGATTACGGGAATCGAGAAGGAGGATGACTCGAGGCAATCCCTAGAGAATCATGGAAAACTTGATGAGATACGAAGATTCCACAACAAGAAATTTGAAGAGGGGCATGATGTGCAACGCAACTTAGCCTTGGCTGAGGGTTACGTGAGACCCAATAAAAAGGGAGAGTATCAATACGTGTCTGGAGTGATGGGAATAGCGTACAATCCTTTCTGAATTCAGAAGCCGCGAGCGCTTACAGGAATCATGAGGTGGCGGAGCTCTTGAAGCTTTGGACGGAGAAGATAATCGTAATCAATTCAACGGAAAGGGAGAAACCGAGCCTGGGCCTGCTACTTGAGGCGACGCCAAAGGCGATAAGCGTGCCGCGCTCGAGCAAAAATGTAGAATTGAGGATGGGAAATGGAAATGGCACGATGACTACGAGTTTGGGAACGGTTTGGAAATTGCTGAGACCTTCCTGGTGTCCCCATCCCCATGCGAGCTTGATTGAAGAAGTCACGGAACGAGTGAGACTAACACCAATAAAAGATGAGGATCTGGGAACGTTGGACGTGATACACAAATTGATCCTACCACAGAGTAAAGAGTCAGGCGGAGCAACGAGTAAGCTGGGATCAGTAAAGAAGTTGGAACATGGTAGCTGTCTTGACTTGACATGCGGAGGCGGAGGGCACACCTGTGATGGACGATCATGTGTCAGAATACAATCTTTTCAGGGAGAAGATCTTGTCACTTGGTTTGGTGACATAACAGAAAGAGAGAAGAGCGAGGTGCAGATAATGGATGAGTGCTATACGAACACTACAGTGAATATTGAAACGGCGCTCGGGTTCTTCTCTAGAATG
Source organism: Symsagittifera roscoffensis (assembly GCF_963678635.1). NCBI lineage: Eukaryota > Metazoa > Xenacoelomorpha > Acoela > Convolutidae > Symsagittifera > Symsagittifera roscoffensis. The sequence continues at coordinate 46,073,984 of NC_087067.1, forward strand.
TGTAGTCTGCAATCACTGGAAATGCTGGAGTCTGAACACTATTTGGTGACGGCGTTGAGCGTGGAGTCGTGGCCAGGGGCGTTGCAAACCACCCAGAAACATATCAGAGGATGGAAAATTGGTCTAGAGGCGGAGATGGGAGTTCCAGTGAGCGAAGCTTATGGCCTGCCTGTAAATGCAAAGTCCTTGGTGGGATCAGTAATGGCCAACGTATGTGGGAGCCATTATCCATTGCACATGGCAATGGTGGAGGTATCCAGCCAAAGGATACTAGTGGATAAGGCCTTCTCGGTACCCAAGTGCGTACGGCTGGCTCGAATGTCGCATCATTCACACAGACTGTTGAGGAAGATCCTGGGAAAGGTGCCAAGGGCGCAAAGAGATGACTTGAGTGAAATCTGGGGAGAAGAACTCTTGAGCTTAGGAGACGAAAACAGGAGTGATTTTGAGAGACAGAATGCCACCGGGAAGCCGATGAGTAGAGTCCCAGCGCCGGAGGAGGATGATGTGGTGCACGAGAAAATGATGGAACTGGAGCCTCTGCTGGAAGCCTCGGGGGAACGCAACCTACGAAGCATAGAAATTACACATGGGGAATGCCCATGCCACTGCTTGGCACAGACAGTGTGGTACCCGGAGCATACAAACCTTTGTTTAGTGTGGGATGTAAAAGAAATTCGGACAATCGGGTTACCCGATCATCAGCAGAAGGTGACCATCTTGGTAGTAAGTACGATGTTGGCGTTACGATGGATCGAAGAAAATGTAACGAAGTATAGGGAGTCAAGGACACCAACGGCGGAATCGATATACGCTATAGATTACAGCAGGAGACTTGAGATGTTTGAGACTGTATGCAAGGTATTCGCCATACCAATGGAAGTCAGGCACGTATGGAGCCGCATAAGGTTCTTTCCGTGGTTTCGAGCGACGTTGACATCTTGGTTGTACATAGCGACGAAGGATCACATGAAGAAATACCGAAAGGAATATCGACAATTCCTCGCGGAGATAGGTCCGGAAGCCTTCAAGAGACCTCTGCTGACCCATCGAAATGCGATCACAACAGGTTGGAAAAGAGTCAGTAGGGTGTCTAGAGATAATACCAAAGCAAGAGAGTCGATACTGGAGGAAGACTTGGCGAAGAACGTGAGCTTGAGCCTGCACAATTCCTTTTGCTTGAACAAGGAATTGAAAACGAAAGGTTTACCGAATCAGGCAACGAGGTTGCAGGAGCACAAGGAGTAGATGCGATCCTTCGAACAATTGAGAGCATGGGAAGAAATTGTGATCAGCTCCGATGATGAGGAAGCGCTACTAAGGCAGATCCCGGTGTCAAACTCATCAGGTCCTAGCACTTCGAAGGCTAGGAATACGAAGTGAGCAGGGAGCTCAATGTGGGTTTCTTGAGTCTTGAGAGGGAAAGGAAGGGGCTCGAGTGTGAACTCGGATGAAATCCGAGGTCATGAAAAAGAAATTTTAACGAAACAAAATATTGTTATTAATATGCTATAGTTATTATATAAATCAAAATGTTGCATGACAATTTCCTGATCGGATAGGACAAAAGAAATTTTAATCACAAGCTTCAAGAGCGGATATTTAAGGTGCAGGTATATGAAAAATTTGATTGCTGTTCAGCGATAGTGTGGTAATTTTATATAGTGGTGAATTTTGGGGTGTAGATAAACTTAAGTCTGCTGCAAACTTCTGTAAAGGACCATTTGCACTGTATCTTGAGCAACACTCGGTATTCTGGGGACTCACTGGCAGGCGGCAACACGCGATGAGGACATCGATCTTGAGTCCGGGAGTATGTGCCAGTCGGTCATATTTGGAAATTTGACCTTGAGGAATACGAAGTACGTAATTTTGAGAGGAAATTTAATTTTTCAAAAATTCGAATTGAGCCTGTCATGCTCAACTTTCTCGCAAAAACTGAAAATCTCAGAAATAGAAGATCAGAACAACCGATTTACAATCGCGGGAAAGTACTTGAAAAAAGCAGCGGGAAATTGCTATTTGCAATTTCCAGATAGAAAACAAACGCGAGTAGAGCCGTCCTACCCTGAAACAGGAGAAGGAGTGATTACAAAAGGAGAGTACATTTATTCGAGTTGAACTAGAGTGAACCTTCAGTGGAAAGGTGGACAGCTGGGGTGTCCCAATGGTTCAGACAAAAACTTCAATTCTTGAGTCAAAACTTGGTTTCCCTTGCAGGAATAAAATAGTATCAAACTTCTCAAGTTATCATACTTGATTCTAAAGTTGCTTACTAATCTAGTTACTCCAATTCTTGAGTGTGCTGGTATGCGAGTACCCAATTTAATTTTCTTGAGTGTGTTTTATGATTGTTATGTTGAGGTAAGGAGAGTTTTAGGTTGATCCATCTGAAATGGATCAAAGTTCCACTGTCCAATAAAAAGTAACTGTGCGGATTGTTCCGACACTGTTTTTAACGGCGTTCGTGTATTTTGGGTATTTTGAGACCTAAATATGGGGACGCTCTCATTTTCTAGAGTGGGGGGTATTCTGGTAGTGGTCTTTAAGCTGTAACGGGTTTTGAGTCTCATTTTGTAAGCAAACCGAATCGGCTCCGACCGTTTTGAGGTAGAAAAACACAAGAGATAGTGTCCCTGACTCTTGAGCCAATGGTTATAGGGCCTATTCTTCTTAAGCCTCATATGTGACCGAGGTAGGCGACTGTTACATATATTTGCTTCTGTTGCTATCTTGATTGTAATTGTTTGATTTTGTGTCATACAGATTGTGATAATTTCGGTTATTTTCATCATTGAATGTATTATTGAAATTCCTATCTTTTGATCCAAAGTTTGAGATCGAGATATTGAATTTCATTTGTTCTGTTTTTAAATCGTCGAGGATACGAGGAGTATGCTTTGCTACTGCTTTTCCCTTGAAAATAGTTATTATATTGACTGCTGTAACTGTTATCTTCACGAGGCCTATATCTCCCATTATAATTGTCTAAAAACTTTTCTCGATATTGAGGTGGTTTTCGGATTTGATTCCTGTGAGCTCAGTTTTTAAAACAAAACCCTGGTACTCTGACCTGACCTACGACACCATTTACAAAATCGAGTATGGTTTTGTCTGTTTCTAGGTTCATTTGGATTATAAGCTCTATTTATTTATGATCATTCATTAGTCTTGTTAACTCCTTAAGTTAATCCTTAATTCCTTTTACTTCCAACAAATTACCAATACTACTTGAGGCTGTTCTAGTAAACTCACTTCTTGCTGCAAAACTCAAATATTTTTTTAGCAATATAGTGTTCAAGTTGTTACTATTTTACCGGTGCATTCTCAATTAAAAAGTGATTTACATTTTGTTTTAAGTCTGGCGGGCTTAAGCCTCGCACAACGAGTTGCTTTTTTGCTGTTTTTTAATCATCACTAAAAATTGAATCTACTACGGTGCTTAATCTATGCAAATAAATTTTGATAAACTCGTCTGGTTGTCTTTTTATGTTTTCTGATTCTGTTCGTCTTCATTACTTATCCTTAAAGTCAGTGAATCTGTTTATAAACTGGTCTCTCAAATTGATCCAGGGTAAAACTGCTGCTAATCCCTGATACCATTGAGCTGCTGGACCTCTTATTTTTGAACCGAATAAAGCTCTTTGTCTGTTACCATATGCGTCGTGATTGGCACCTGCGGCTGCTGGTCGAGTGCTTAGTGAAAAGGCTAACTTTTCCGGACTATAATACGAAAATATCTTGCATCTTCATATGGATCTGAGCCGATAAAGTTTCATTTTACCTAATTTTTGGGTAATACTACAAAAAAGATTGAATCTTTTGTTCACTGATAAACTTCAAAAAATGTGATCAAGTTTTTTGAGGTTAATTGGGTTTGATTGAATATATCAAAAGTGCTATATGGTCGGCTAGGTTTTTTAGAACAGAAAATTTTTCTGAGGTTTTGCGGCCGAAAGCAATGGTTAATTCAAGATTGGTTTTATATCGATGTTTGGACAAAATGGTGATTTCATCCTTTTGGATGTTGGTGCTATACCAAAGAAATTTTATAGATTTATTTTTCAAACTAAGTTTCAAATAATTGCTGCTGTAATCACTGGTCATTTTAATTGAAATCATTTTTCAGAACTATAGATATGGATACGCATAAATAATTTATATAACTTACAAACATTTAAAGACAAGGAATCGTAAATTTTGTTCAATTGGTTACTAACTTTTTTGGGTAGTTCAGATTTTGATGTGGAATAAATTAGTTTTTAATCATAAGTTGATAATTGCTTAGTTTTGTGCTTTTGTAAAGGATGATGTTAAAAAGCGATTGGAAGTGAAGCAATTAACCGTTCTTGTGGTATTTAAAATAGTTTTCTTGGTAATTTTTTTTATAGAAGAATTGTGTCTGTTTCTGGAGTTTATCCTTGAAAAAGAACGTATAATTCAGGTTTATTGTCGTTAGGGTGTTTTTGATACTATACTAAAATGATCCTTTTCAGTGTTAGTGATATACCATACGATATTGGAGGGTTTTTCCGATTTTAAATTTTAAATTTATCAGGCTGACGTCAGTTTTGAAATGAGTTGACATGAACTTCTTACGGTGATCGTTTTTTTTTCTAACCAAAATCAAATATTTAAATATTATGTGATACGGTATGGAAAGATTTCCAGAATTTTTTGATTAATATCAAAGTTTATCAATGAAATTCAAAACTAATTTTGAAAAATGTTTTTTAAATTTTTTTTTTAATTTTCAGAGTTCTGTGTCCTGAAACAGTTAGCTGAAACCTGAAACGTTTTTTGTGACTTTTCTAATGCTTTTTTATTAGCAATTTGATTTCTATGATTAGCAATTTAAGCACTTTCTTAAGTTCTTACTGGCTTAAAACTTTAGTTTTTTTTTGTCAACGTTTTGATGGTTTTTGGGGACTGAAACTATAATCGAAAACCTGAAACTATGACCGCTGAAGTCGAGTTTTTACGTTAAAAGTTGTTCCAAGGCTTTAGCATACTTTTTTATTTCTTTCTCATGTAAAAACATTGGAGAAAAATTTAAATTTTGATGTCTCAAACCTAGTTTTTGAAATTTCAAACCAAAAAACCTTATACCTTAAGCTCCGTAAAAGGAATGAAAAGTTGGTTTTTGATATCTGATCTAGTGTAATATAGACTTATAAATTGGTTTGTAACATCAAAATAACAATATTTTTTTCGGGAATCCAAGTTCTTAGGGCTGAAACTATGATTTATATAACTTAAACTATAGTATGACCGCTTGGTTTGTGGGTTTTGAAATTAAAAATCTAGGTTGATATCTCTAATATTTGTCAATTCTAGCAATAAAATTCCAGCAATATCTCTAATGTTTGTCAATTCCAGCAAAGGTTTTTTGGTTTTGAAATTAAAAATTCTGGCTGATATCTCTAATATTTGTCAATTCCAGCAATAAAATAGCCAAAACATTGAAAGTTTTAGCCTAAAATGTTGATTTTGGTTAGCTGAAATTATGGGTTTGACGGCTCAAATTAACACCTTTTTAAACATTGGTTAGTGCAATAAAGATTCCTTTTCACTAATTAGATGCCACAAAATTTTGACTTGGGGCGCAACATTTTTGTGTTTAAACCAAAAACACCACTTTTAAAACGTACCGTTCAGCCTTAGGAATCAAGTTCGAAATTAGTTTGTTGGGTTTCAACGTCGTTAGTTTTCTCTCAAAAGTCAAAACTTGACAATCGCAGCTCCATTTTGAGACAATAAACTCAATTTTTGTGTTCTGGAACCTTAAACTAACAAAAATTTACTCTTCAAATACAGATTTTTGGCATATGCTGTCTGAATTTGTGTTTTACTAGCTCAAATTGTGATGTTTTACCCAAAACCGTTTACAGAAAACTAATTTTTCGACCGGAAACTATACTTATTTCAGCTGAAACGTTTGAACCTAAAACTAAAACCTGGAGTGAAACATAAAAATTTTTGGTTAAAAATCAACTTTCTCTGTTTAAGCTAACATAGGAAACCTATTTTATCAGTACAAAACGGATGTTTCAGTGTTTTAGCTTTAGGTTCTGTTCTGAAAACTAACTTTTTGGTGGAAACTGAAATTTTGAGTTACGTTATTTTAAATTAAATTTACTAAGCGCTGCGTGTAAAATGCTCAATTCTGATTAGCCGAAATTTCGAACTCAAGGCCAGGATAACTACCACCCCCCCCCCCCCCCCCACCACGGATTGGAGAGGGGAGGGGAGGATGTTAACTTGATCAAATTTAATAAGTGAGTTCGTTCGAAATACATATTTTATACAGAAACAATTTTCGAAATAACAACTTGGCTAAGGGGCATTTTCTACCTACGGTAGGTCACTAAGGGGGGATGAATTGAGATTTCTTTAATTTTGCCGCTTTTTATTTCACTTGCAAGAGCAAGGAACTTATTTGAATTTTCTGTTTGAATTTTTATGCGAGTCAATAAACCGCCCCCGAGGCATCTTTGAAACACTTTAAGATGCTCTAACAAATCTTCTAGACCATCTATCCGATTAATTATGGGAGTCAAAAACTTGATAACCAATTTAGAAAACTTTGAAGAGGAATTAAAGTTAGTCAAAAATCAGTGAAAAAAATTGCTCAATTACAGATTTCAACATGAAATTAACCGAGCATTATGAAGCTTTAATCCTGTTTTGTCCTGAGTAGAGGAACCAATCAAATTATTCAAAGCAAGACAGATGAAGACAGATTATCCACATTTTAGCGAAAAAATCAAGATTCATAACGGATAAAATACAAAATACTACTACATTGAGTACTTTGCTTTATCAGTAATCTAGTAGAATTTGTAAGAAATTGATGTCTTTACAAAATGCTTCGTAAAAAAAACAGACCATCTCAGCACTCATTCAATCTTAGTTGCTCTGATTACTAGAAATCAGAAACTAAAAATTTCAATTTCAGTTGATTTGAAAAACATATTTTTGCACTGATCAGAAAGAAAAAATTCTCCGGCTTCCTACGGGGACAAAAGAAAGCTGAGTGGAATATGTGCACTCGCTTCGTTTTCGGAGCTACAGCTAAGTCAGTGCCAACATTGGGCACCTAACAACAAGACAAAACAGCTCGAGTTACAAGGGCTGCTGCCTAAGGTTCTACAAAACGGATATTCGCAATCGCCAACGCGCAATCGACAAAATTAACAGTTTAATAGGCAAGTTTTTCATGTTGCAAGAATCAACTTTAACAGCCGGTTTTTTCTCGTGTAATTACTTGTCTATTTGGCTCATATCCGGAAGCTTCTGGAAAGTGAAATCAGATGAAGCGAACTAACTGTTCAGAGTTTTTAGAAGCGGATGTGTTTAAAAATAAAAAGACAATTTCAATGAAACAAAGCTGACTTGAGTTTGTTTCTGGACAAAAAAACTCCGATTGAAACTTTAAAACAAGCAAAAACAAGCTAAAATTGAGATACCTGATCTATTTGCATTTCAACACTCTCAAATTAGTGATAAAGACGTAACAGTTAAGGCTTGTCAACAGTTATCAACTGATAGTTTTACTTTGGTATATAATGCAAATATTCTTTTAAATGACTTCAATTTGCGTCACATGCTCCGTTTGATAATTTAAATTGCCACTGCAAAAATAAGTAATCAATTAAAACATTCAAAAATATCTTGTAATAACTGTGTTCTGAGTTCAAAATGAAACGGAAACAAGAATTATTTTTTGTGCTCACAAAGTGTGACGCCGCCGCCACCACAAAATAAATATGTTTTTATCCCTTTGCAAAAGGAAGGGCAATGCTATTGGAAAAATTCGTATAACGTTTTAAGCATTGCGAAATAAAACGAATATTCTCGTTCAATGGGAATAATAACGATTCCTCTCGTAAAATACGAGCATACGAAACATTCTTCTCGTAAAATACGAATGCACGAATAGAGAATACGAAGTTAAGAAGTAGCTTCTCATTTGAGACGAAAAAGTGGGAGATTTCCCATCTGAGTATAAATAGAAGCTAAAAACTACGGAAATTCATTCCCAACAATATCTCTTCTAACACCACCACCTCCCTCTCTAATACTTCAGCAAATTCACACAAAATACCAACACTACTCTCTTCAACCACCCCAACCATCCTCTAAAAATAATATCCCATCTCAGTAAAAATATCTCTAATATCACCGTTAAAAGAAATATTGAATCAAAAGCAACTTGCAGTAAATTCATACTAACTTCTTTTCTAATAAAATTTTTCTCAGCGAATTTTAGATTTACTTTCTAAAATAGAAAGTAGAAAGGACCCTATTTTCCTAGCAAGCGTTTTGTTCGGCGCACATAGTGATTGCTAGCGTAATAAATTGGTGCGACCAGTGAGGCACACCTTCTAAAAATTCGCTAAAATTGCTAAAGTCTCAAAAAGAGATGAAAAGCAAAGAATCCAATTCTCAAACTGGAGAATTGTTGAAATTTCTCTTACAAACAAAATAGAAATAATAAATTTCCCCATCGGAAATTTATGTTTTCTAAGCAAATTTATAAACTTTTCTATCTTTATTTTTAGGTTTTAAGCTAAATATAATATGGCTGATACCCCAATATCCCATCCCAACTTGTCTTTAATGACATTTTCGGGAAACGACCCAAATCAGAATGCTACAGCATTTTGGAATTCAGTTGAAAACAAAATTCTTTTCTCATTAGGTCAAAGACCTGCTGATAATGATGCGCGACGCAGCTATGATAGCAGACAACGATCCCTATTCGGATTATTGTTAACTGATATATCTCTTGAATGGTTCAATGATAATGTAACCAATACTACCACATGGGCACAGCTCAAAGATCTGTGTCTGAACAGATTCACTGACGGACGAGATCAATTCAAATATCAAATTGATTCTGAAAATGCAGCAAGCCAAGATGGCGAATTAATAAAAAATTACTTCCACGGGATTAAATCTTCTGAAGATTGAGGATGGCCCGAAAGTATTGATGTAACAGTCCACGTTGATGAAGCTGCTCAAAATGCTGAAAGAAATATACAATCCAGACAAAAGAGTCAAAAGTATTTGATTTTTCAATTAAGGGACTAAGACCTCTAGCCTTTAAACAAAAAGCTCATGATTACATGATAGAGCATCTAAATTCAAATAGGGATCAATTCACTAATCATGTAATCACTAAGGATCTAACATTCATTGTTGCTACCGATCCTGCTAATAAGACAACAACCAAAAAAATGACTTCAATAGAAACTCAAAATAAAGAACTAACCAAATTGATCAAAAATCAAGAAGTTAGTGCATTCAATGACCAGAATTCATTTCAACGACGTCACCCTGACATCAAGGGAAGACCTAATAGTACACGATTTTGCGAATATTGCAGGATGAATGGACTTTCTATATCTAGATGAGCAAAAAAGCTAATTCAGGACGAAGTAAATAAGTTGCGAAAAGAGCTCACAACAAAAAATGAACGAAGAGTTTCATTTGAAACCCATTATAAACGAAATCGAAGACCAAATAACTTCCCTAACCAGAATACCCCCAACCCAATCAACCGGTTTTGGGATAACCAAAACAGAACTACTAACAATTCAAACCCTAGCCAAAATAACTATGGCATTCGCCATAATTATAACTACAACGGAAAAAATTTCCAAAAGGCTAGTGCACAATCGTCTTTCAATGCCAAAAGGCCCCAAACCTATGATGATAGGTATCCCAGAGAAAACAAATTCAGAGAAAAGGAACACGTTGCTAAACAATTCTACGACCAAGAAAATAGGCAATTCTATAGTAACCCTAGGGTCGACAAAATAACACTGGAAGCTATAATAACAATAATAATCGAGACTCAACGCGATCTCAATCACCAAATTTTAGATCGAATTAAATACAGTCTGAAACTACCCACTGGGTTGAAGAAGAAGTGAATTACTGTGATGCGATCACTGATTTCTTTCCTTTAAACTATTAAAGTCTCTGGAACCAAGCGATGATAGTAATTCTAAATCAAGGATATATCTTAGCTTATATCATTTTGCCAGCGGAGACAAAAATAAAATTAGTGGACCCCAAATTGAATTCATGATTGACCCAGGATCGACTTGTAGTATCATAAACTACCCAACTTATCAGAAATTGGAAAAATTAGGTCAAAAAATGACAATATACCTATCCAAAACTAAAGCAAAGACTTATACATCTATATACGTATGTTTGGCCATTCATCTATTCAATCTTGTTTCGACACTGATGGAAATTGTCCCTCTAATTACAAAGTGTGGATAACTGAAGAAAAGACTGCTAATCTATTAGGAGTAGACTTTTGTCATCTCTTCTTAAAAGCTCTCTACTTTGATATACCCGCAGTTGAGCTAAAATCAAAAGATGGTGTAATTTCCTACGGGTTGATAAACAACGATAAAGAATATCCTAATGTTTCAAAAATTGTCTCAATTAACTTGAAAGAACCCCTGTTCATTCCAGCACGCTCTACATACTTAAACAAACACTCGGCTGAACCACATTCCTGCCTCATAAGAATACAACCAAAAACTTAACTGGTTTTCATAAGAACAGTTTGTACTCAAATCGAGCAGAACCTGCCTATCCTTATTGAAAATCAGAAAGCTCATCCTGTCACACTGAAAAAGTGTGTCTAGGCTATGCAGTAACAGACATTCAAGGATACGAGGATAAAATAATTGCTATCCACGATTGTGATGAGTTCACAACGAGAAATTTAAACGAAAGTTCGGAATTTGATTAACTGTTTCATGCTGAACACTGTTGTCAATACTACATAGGAAAGCAATACCCAATTATCCGGCCCCTGTCTACAAAATGTAGACTTCAAAAAAAGGTCCTTATTCGAATCGAATATGCCAATTGCCCATACAATCTCTGCAGATAGAGCAATGAAAAAATGGTTTGCTGAATCAATTTGCAAAAGGTATCCTGAGTTAGCATGTATTGAGTTACAAAAGTATCGTACATGCTAACAAAAAAAATATTCTCATCTTGACTGATCCAAAATCTGGACAAATCATACATAACCTGATTAGCAAACAGAGGTACTTTCATAAACCCACTTACGACAATATATTCAACACTTTGTCTGAAATGAAAGATCATGCTATAGCGAATAACATTCGATCTATCGCAATGCCCAAAATCGCTTGTGGCTTAGATAAAATGAATTGGGAAGAACTTTCAAAAATTAGTGTCGATGTATTCCAACAATCTGGAGTTACTATATTTGTCTATACTTCAGGACAAGAAATAAAGGAAATGCCTGCCCTTGAAGTATTTGATACAGAAAATGTATCAGAAATATCTGAACAAATTGGTTCAGATATAGTCAAAGTGTGCAAAAATGAGAACGAAATAGCAACCGACTTTTCACATGATGCAAAGAACCTTTGCAGGCCTCCCCTGAAAGAACAATTTAAAAAACACCGAAACAAAGAACATAATGATCGGCTAATTGACTTTCTAGTCAACTAAACGTTTACTCAATACTCCTCAATTAATAAAGACAATAGGAATACTTTGGAAAAAATCGAAACTACTGTTAAATTCTTATCTGACTTCGATTTCACACAAAGTGATAAATCGGATGATGAGTTTGTAGATCTAAATCAAATGCTGATAGAGGATCAAGATGTTTATTCTCATCACAAATATGATATTGGAAAAACGAAACATAAATTCCATATACCACTCAAAAAGGACGAAAGGACGCAACGTTCAAAAAACGACGACCTAGTAAAATCCCAGTCCATCTAAGAGATAAATTGGACAAACTAATGGATGAACTAATCCAAGCAGGCATAGTCAGAGAACTAAATGAAAAAGATGATATGAACTCATGGTTCGTAAACCCAGTCGTCACTCTTCCGAAAAAAGACTACGTTAAGTTGGTCTTGGATGCTAGGTAACTAAACTCAATCACAGATACTAGCAATTGTAGTTGTCCATTAGAACCGCTACAAGTTCTCATGACCAGAATAAACTGATCATACTTCACAAGTAGTGATCTCTCTTGTGCCTACTATCAAGTACCTCTAACAGATGAGGCCCAGAAATTAACAACCTTTTTTGTAAGTGGTAGACAATATACCTACCAAGTTGGTTTTTATGGCCTGAAACTACTTCCAAATTTCTTCAGTAAACTAATGAGATATGCTTTCGGACCACTCATTAAAGAAAAAAAAAGCAATTACTTACATAGACGACACTCTGTTACAGAGTCAAAATAAAAATGAAATGTTTCATACAAGTCGAGAATATCATTCGCTTTTACGGAAAACTAACTTAAAAGCTGCCCCTGATAAAACGTTTTTCTTGCTTAGAAAAGTTAAATTTCTAGGCCATGTTGTCTCTAAAGATGGTCTTTCTCCAATCGCTTCACGAATCATTAATATAAAAAAATTGAAATCCCCAGAATCAAAAACAGAAGTTCTAGGTGTATTAGGTGTCATGGGATTCTACAGCACATGCATCGTCAATTTATACGTGGACGCAAAGTGTCTATATGAATTGGCAAACAGTAACGATAAGTTTCAATGGCTATCATGCCATGAAGACAATTTTCAAAAACCGAAAGACAAATTCTGTCGTGATATTCCAAATGCCATACCTAATATAAACTACCCATTCCGCATTCACACCGACTCCTCAAATGTAGGAATTGGGTGCATACTCATCCAAGGCTTTCCTGAAGGGAAAAGAATTGTTTCTGTTAATTCTAGAGTCTTTGATAAGGCCGAGCAGAAAACGTCTACTCAACGTCGTGAACTATGTGGAATAATATGTGCTTTGCAAACTATGAATTCTACGTTATAAGTTCACCCTTCCCTTTATACTTATTTTGTGATCACATACCTATTCTATTCTTATGGTCCAGAAAAGGACAACTTTCGCATTTTTCAAATATCAAGTCGTTTTGACAAAAACCATTAAATTGAAAATAATCTATACCAAAGGTTCGAACCTAGCCTTTCCTGACTTATCGAGCCAAAATGTGCCCATCGCTCGACCACAAAACTGGAACACAAAAATATCAACTCGAACACAAAACTATTCCGAATGATTTAAAGTTCATCCTAGACAATGGAGAACAAACATGTTATTCAGTACTCCACAAAGATGATAATAACATATTTCAAAACGATTGCTACCCAGTCATTGCTCAAGTGCAAGGCGGGAAAAAGAAATTAATCAACATAAAAGACAAAGAAGACTTCAGCATTAAAGATGCTCCGGAATATTTTGAGGAATATTGTAGTGCGATTCAGAATATAACAGATTTTTTCCGACTTGGCAAACAAATCAACCAAATCAAACGACTATCTATCCCAGATATAATTGATGAAAACATTTATGAAGAAATTCCAGATGAAGTATCTGCACTTGATGATCCTTTGGAAAATTCAGAATGGCTTGACTTATATGAAGGCAATGTTGAGAACAACATTCTCAACGATCTGGTTGAAGCAAAAACTGATTTTGCCACCAAAACAAGATCTTCGAAATTAATTGAACATCAAAGTATCCAATCTGAAGAGAATAAATCTGATTCTCTTGAACTAATAGCAAAAATGACCGACTTTGCTAAAGAAGCAAATTTAGATGTTGAAACAATCATGTAAGAGCAGTCTAATGATACTGTAATCATAGACATCAAAAATTGCATAAAGCTAAACGAAAAGCCAGAAAGAAACAGAAAAAGTTCTTATTGCGAAGAAAAAGGATTGAAAGCTTATATCAGGCAATTTGAATTATTATTCATTGAAGACAAACATGATCTTCTATGTATTAATGAAAATAATGACGACTATAGTAAGAATCCAAAAATATGCTTGCCCATCTCTCTAGTGTTAAACTTCTTTGAATTAGCTCATAAGCATCCTTTTACCGGTCATCACGGTGAAACAAAAACTTTGGAAATAATCAAAAGGTATTTCTATTGGCCCAGATTCTAAAAATGGGTCAACGTGTTTCTTGGTGATTGTCTAGAGTACCAGAAGAATAAACCTAAACGAAAGACCTAAATGAAGCTCCCTTACATAAATGGGGACAATTAGAAACAATCCCAATGAAAACGATACAAATTGATCATAAAGGTCCACTCAGACATCAAGTCACGGCAAAAACTTTTGCTTTGTTGTGATAGATGCCTTGCCTTCTCTAAATATCTTCAAGTATATCCATGTACCCATGCAGACTCTAAGGAAACCATTAAGCTCTTAGAGAAATACATCACAACATTTGGTATTCCACAACAAATTATTCATGATAATGGAAGAGCATTCTTGAGTAATGACTTTGCTCATTGGTCCTCTGAGTTAGGATTAATGCTGAGACCAAGAATTACATACTCGCCTTGGACTAACGGAGAGTCGAAGTCCGAAATAAACATCTAACTCAGTACTTTCGACATTTCTTGAGTACCTCAGAATCAAACACGTCTGAATTAACAAGTAAGTTTGCTTTTGCACATAACACCGCTATCAATTCAAGTACAGGTTACATTCCATATGAGGTTGCCTTTGGCATAAAACCTCAGGTTCCTCTTAGTCTTAAATTAGGCCTTAACCGCGACCAAAACAAAAAACGTACCTCTGAATTTTGCGCTGGTCTCGAAAATCATGCTCATACTGAGCATAGATAAAACAATGAGACCATAGATAGATTTCTGAAAAATCAAATTTCCGCCGAAATACTGAAAAGGGAAAACGATTTTAGGTTGATTTATAGTGACACCTATACCCATTTCCGCCGCATCACTAAAAAGGCCCACTTGTTCCGAAATCAGTTTAATTAGGACGGCCTATAAAAAAGGCACAAAAGTGTTACTAGAAAATTGATCAAAATCACAATTGAAATCTTAAAAGCTTTTGAATTTACGATCTGGACCTTATACCGTAATTGAACAAATCACGGAAGTAACATACGGAATTCAAATTGATTTCACTAACAAAAAAAAAGACTGTGCACAGCAATCACATTGTTAAATACTGTCCTAAAGAACAATAATTACTCTAGTGATTTAATTTCAAGTGAACTTTATGATCGTATAACAAATCAACAAATCAACTCTTTCAATAAACCTAAGCAGGTTGAAAAGCTACAATACCAGTTTTGGCCAGTAGTCAACAATGGTTATCAGCAAATGACTGATCATAAACGTACAAATGAGGATCAAAATAAAACCACTGTACAAGAACAATCATTGGATTCAGGCCGATAAACCATGCACCTAAGAACTTTGTTCAATGCAACTGCAATTGACCAAAATCTAAGACCTATTAGAAGTTGAACTCCCTATTATATTATGTTGATAAAACCCGTAATTCTTCTACTAGTGAATCTAGTAGTTATGGCCACCGCCGCCTACCTAGGGGCAGTATAAGTCCTAACACTAGTCTCTCAAATGACTTTGGCCTCCGCCACCACAATATAACAACACAATATAATACTCCCGTCCTCCTGATTTCCCTCGTTTATCTGAATCATCAGAAAGCTTTACTGATAGAAAAAATATCTCTCATAGCTCTCAGGAAAGCTTCTATGAGAATACTCGATCCGCACCTGGATCACTTTCCGAATCTAAAAGAACTAAACGAACAAATCGTCCTAAAAATTTTAAGGAACTACAATTCCATCTAGTTTAATTAGTAAGTTTAAAAAAAAACAATAAACACTAACTATTTATTTGGCCAAACTCAATATGTTTTTAAATTCTTTTTTAATGGCTTTTTTCTCTTTCATAATTTTTTGTTATAAAATCACAAAAACACCAAAAAAAAACATATTTACAATAAATTTAAAAATAATTTTTATAAAAATGAGAGTTTACATCCGTATATGATTGTATCACTCTCACCGCCGCCAGTTTTTCAGGTGAATTTTCTGCGGCCCTACTCAGGCTCCTCACTGCAAACTGCAGCGCCGAGTAAGGCCGCCGCCAAGCCTGGTAAATTTCTTTCATCATAATATCAAGCTCTATTTTTCTTCTGAACTCTTCTTCCGTTTCGGGTCTTCTGAAGATTTCTTCTTGGAACTAAAACAAATTTATATACTCTTTCTATGTTGCCATACTACATGAAAAAATTTTTAAATTGGGTGTCTAGTTAAAGAAACTTACATCCTGCCCAAAGAAAAAGGACAAAAAGTCCATTGTCTCCTTTGAGACCACATCGTCTCCAACCCGTGTGCTCCAGACTTTTTTGGCAAGATATTTGCTCTGCATTGAGCCTAACTCAAATAACTCTCCGGCATTCAGTACCGGATACCTCCAGATGAAGCTCCGATCCATAAACAGCATCATCTCCATTGGCGTCAAATTCACTCCCTTCTCAACCAGCCCATCGTATATCCCCACCCTCCTTTCAACTTCCTTGTCCTCCAGCAAGGCTTCGTATTTGAAGTTCAGCTCATCCCGTAAATTCGGAAATTTACCCGGAAAATCCACTAGAATATCTTCGGGCTCAACGTAATTCATTTTTAACGAAGAAATGTTTTTTTAATGATGTTGCTTTTAGTCCTCTTTTATGAAGAGATGTTTTTTTCATTTACCCTCCTCTAAATGGGAAGGTGAATGCAGTTGTTAAAAAATAACAGCAGCATAAACGATTAAAATCTTTTCGCTGCTACATCCCAACAAATCAAAAATAAGTGAAAAACCACGACATTAAACAAGAGTGGAAAAAACCATAACATTACAAAACGAAGGCCAAAGAAAATACGACCTAAAATGAGTCACCTCCGAAGGACGCCGAATAACAGTTACGTTCATTCTTGCTCAATTCCGCATCTTGCATTCTAAACCTCCTCTCTCCAAAAAATAAATCTGCTGAATTCCTCAACAAAAAAATAAAATCTAACTCAGATTTCCTATCAAAATAACCACAAAATGACAAATCCTAATAGTGAACTAGAGGAAGATGAACTGATGGACCAAGATCTCGTCCTAACTACTCTCGAGGATTTGCTTAAAGTGAGTACTTTAAAAAATTCTTTTGCTATCATTAACAACCAAAAAATAAATTTACAGCTAATATATTTGGTTGGTCTTTTAACTCGAATAATACTTTCAAATCAAACCTCAGCATTCGATCCGAAAGAACATTTGCATGCAAATACTGCAAGTAATCTTCAGGGTTGCTCATTTTGATTGTCAACTGATGACTTCTAACTAAAGTAGCACCTTGCAAAGTCCAACCAGAAAACATTGAAGTAACCCATGCTTATGCTACTCTTTATCAGAGACATTATCGCACAAAAGTAAATGCGACAATGTGTCGAATCAAACACCAATCAATGCGTTGGTTCTGCGATTCTTTTGATTCGAGTGGTATCGACGCTCGACAAAATGTGATCACTACTGATCTCCATTTATCAACTAATCAATATAAATCGGCCGCCGACAGAGGCTACATTAACCCAGGCTATGCTAGTATTGGAAATATTCCTTTTAAATTTAATGTTAAAACAGTAACTAATGCCCATGCTGGCAAAGTTGACGGCAAAACTCATTATGAATGTGATGGCCGTTCATGGATTAAACTGGACACTTTTGAAACTTACATGCAAAATATAAGTCTAACTGTTAACCTCAAAGATGGAACAGTCAATATTGGCAAAACAATCCTTTGCCCTGTCCAGTGTCTAAAATGGATGTGAAACAACATCCTTAGACGCTTTTGCTTATACTTGGAAAGAACCCAAAAGTTGCATTTTCACTGTTTTAAACAAATTTCTGGCTAAAATGATTCGAAACAAAGAATCAAACTATATAATCAAAGACATTTCAAGCCCGTCTATTCAATCTACCCAAACAAGGGATTCTTAAAAATTTATGCTACAGGTGATGAATAAACCGCAATCTCTTTGTGGTCATCCCACAATAATGTATCCATCTTCATATGATTCACTTTTTAATGCATACACTGACGGTTTCAATATGGATACTGGAATCCAAGTTAAACCAACCACAGAAACGGGAACTATTCATAATGCCGGCCAATCAAATTCTATTTTTCTCACAACAAGTGAAAATTTGCCGCCACTTAAAATCTTAACTAGTCAAATTGACTACGGAGCTCGTATAGGAACCAGATTGGACTATATCTTTTTCAATAGCTTCTACATGCTCAGAACGGCCGAAATAGCCCTTCTGCAAAGTCAATGTGAGCTAGTACGCGCCTCAATCTTCAATACTCTAATGCTTTCACTTGAAAGCCCACGTTTGGCTGGCTACATTTTAACTCAAAACCGCTCTATGTTCTTAGAGACCAATGGCAATGTTGCCTGGCTCTACCATTGTCGGAAATTTTATTCACCTTTGCAATTAATGGATCAATGCTATAATCGCATTCCCATCATGTATAAGGAAAATATTCGATTTGTCGATCCAATTACGCGACAAACATTTCAGTCGGCAGATCTACAAGACTGTTCCGACAAACATTTAAATCTCTTTCACCTAGATGTTGATGATGACAAGTCCTGGATTGAAGTAACACCCCAAATTACAAGGGTTACAGGACCATATCTCTTTAAACCGAAAGAGATTGTTCAACAAATTAAGCAGTCTTTAGCATCCAGTCAAGGTGCTTCAACTTCCACTTATGCTCAAATGTAAAAATTTTGAAATATGATTTCCGATAATTCAGAGATGAAAGGAAAACTGCAAAAAGTATCCAGGTCCTTTCTAAACGCTTAAAAATTTCTTTTCGCGGACACATATAGCCCACTAGGTTCTTCTCAAACAATATATTTGGACTATCTCATCTGTTCAGAATTTTGGAAAAACGAATACACCCGTATATTCGGGAAAGTACAATACTATTTAGAAAAAAGCGGAATAGTCTTCGCTTCTTTTCTCTTTGTGAAATTCATACTAGATTGTCTAGTGTTCAAAAAAAAAGCTATGCATATTCACGAAATCACCGCACGCTCACTACATTTTGGCAAAGTATAGCTTGCTGCCTCATATAATATACTTTTCACCTCTATAGTGACCTCGATTTTCACTCAGGATCAACAAGCTGAAAAATTAGAAGAATGTGATCAAAAAATACAAGACCCTTTTTTTAGAGGAAATTGATAAAATCAATCAGAATTGCATGTATCCTCACAACCAATTAACAAGTTTTGATAGAAGAACTCGGAAAAACTTGTATCACCCAACAAACCCAGTCTAATAAAAAAATTCTACTGTTCTAGGATATACCAACAGATTCAACTATGGACGCAACACTTGACGACGACTTGAGAGGTTTTGAGGATCTTCTCTACTTCCTACCACCAACCGATCCACTGGACTCGCAGATTTCAGCACTAACTCAACAACCAACTGTTTCTACTACTACAACCCCCACTGCAACGCCGGCATCAACACGATCCTTCGTTGAGCCACTACCTCACACCACTTCAGCTGTCCCAATAGCTACAGCATCAAAGCCACCACCCCTAAAAGTTTCACCCCCTGATTTCAAAATACCCCTGGTTCCCTCGAAATCTCGAATTAAAAAACGAACCCAGATAGTAAGACCATATAAGATACTAACGGCAAATACGCCGGTATCAGCTTCTCAATATCCAATGATCATTAGGCGACAGCCCTTACAACCAACTGAATTGAATACTAAATTGCATACTCAGTTAGAAAAGGAACGGTACATAATTCCCAATAGTGATCCCGGCTTCGATATGGATCTCAATTATGCTTTGAATCCGTTAATCAATCGGTTTAAATTAGAAGCTTATCACCCCATAAAAAATGTACTCAATATCAAATTCACTTCTTGAGTATCAAAAAATCTATGTCCCAGCAAACTATCTGACTGCAAAATTACAAATCCCCCAGTTGGATGAATATACTGAGCAAATTCAGCGTAGTCATATACATGAAACCCATCAAATCCGGGAGCTAAAAAATCAAATCCACAGTTTGAAAACAAAAAATCACCAACTTATAGCCCAGTTGGAAGGAAAATTATAAAAATTTATCCTTCCAGTTAAAAATTTATCCTTTCATTTTATATAGCTATGTAGTATAGCTACTAATTTAACCTTTTCCAACAATTTTGATTTTTATAAAAAACAAAAAACAAAAATTACACCCTTTTGTATGAACCAGTCCTCCCCCAATTACGCATACGGACACCCACTTCATATACTTCAGGACGCAAAAGAAACTTCAAGAAAAGAATGTTCAAGGAATGATCATATTAAACTGAACTTCAAACTTTTGAGAAACGAATAATTTTGATGTATTTCAATTTATAATTTGATCTCTTGGTTGTGTAAATTCTATTTGATTAATAAATGTAACTTTTGTATTCAAATTCATTCAAGCCTGACTCAAAAAATTAGGTCTTCAAAAACATCTGCTACCAATAATAAAACCAACATTAAACTATCAAACTTCATGAGGTTGAACGAAAGTAGCTTTGGTTGATTAACAATTACCTCGCTTGATTAGCAGGGTAAAATAAAAGTTTTTCCTCTCCAAATAGGAGGATGGGTATGTTCTGATTTCAAATTGAAACAGAAACATGAATTATTTTATTGTGCTCACAAAGTGTGACGCCGCCGCCACCACAAAATAAATATGTTTTTATCCCTTTGCAAAAGGAAGTGAAATGCTATTGGAATAATTCGTATAACGTTTTAAGCAATGAGAAATAAAACGACTATTCTCGTTCAATGCGAATAATAACGATTCCTCTCGTAAAATGCGAGCATACGAAACATTCTTCATGTAAAATACGAATGCACGAATAGAGAATACGAACTTAAGAAGTAACTTCTCATTTGATACGAAAAAGTGGGAGATTTCCCATCTGAGTATAAATAGAAGCTAAAAACTACGGGAATTCATTCCCAACAATATCTCTTCTAACACCACCACCTCTATCTCTTATACTTCAGCAAAATCTCACAAAATACCAACACTACTCTCTTCAACCATTCCAACCATTCTCTAAAATTAATATCCATTTTCAGTAAAAATATCTCTAATCTCACCGTTAAAATAAATATTGAGTCAAAAGGCCACTTGTAGTAAATTCATACTAACTTCTTTTCTATTGAAATATTTCTCAGCGAATTTTAGATTTACTTTCTAAGGTAGAACGTAGAAAAGACCCTATATTCCTAGCAAGCGTTTTATTCGGCGCACATAGTGATTGCTAGCGTAATAACTGTAAATCATCAACGCGAGTAGTCTTTCTTAAAATAGCTCTGGTCACTTCAGTCACAAAAGTGTACAAAAACCAGCAAATATTCATATCAACTAGACGGTTTTGAACACCTAGACACCGAGTCCAACCTAGACGGTTTTGAACACGAAGGTAAATCAAACTCAATCAGACGAAAATCAGATTGCGCATAGACGGGACTTGGTAAATAGTTTTTAACAAATTTATTGGACAACGTCTTTTATCGGACAACGAATTTTCAACACTGCATCTGACCTGACAAAAGAGCAATGCAAAATTAGTAATATCGTAGAATGTCCCCCCTAGCCTTACATAAACTTTGAAAGTTAGCTTTGTATGAAACATTCAATTACAACAAACGCAGAAACAAAATTGGTTTTCACAATTTTTAAAAGGGATTGAATTTGAATGCTAATTGCAACTAACGTTTCAATCAGTTTTCTCGGGTGTGTACCGTTGATTCGGTAAATAAGGCAGTCGAGGGCTCAAATTCTTTTTGTCATAGGAAATCAAACGTTTTTATTCCACTTTCTGAACTATACGCAGGGGCGAATCTCGGGTTTTAAAATTTTTTTCCAAAAATTTAATTTTATGAATCCCTCTGAAAATTACCAAAAAAGTCGTAATTAAAAAAAGAATATTTTTTTTTCAAAATTGACCATATCGTTGGCTTTTCGGGCAGTTTTAAATGCTACAAATATCTTTAATAACGGGTTTGCGTCGCTGACAAACTTATGTGACAAAAATGCATATCGTTGATTTTTCGGACGCTCCCAAATACTGCAAACGTCATGAATTGCGTTTGTGCGTCACACTGGAAAATTTTTGTGAAAAAGTTTTGTTCCATGATTTTTCGGAAAACCCCAAATACTATAAACTTCGTTAATACTGCTTTTACATTGCTGGTAAACTTTTGTGAAAAAAGCTTATCAATTATTTTCGAGCTCTCTTAGAACACCATAAACATCATTAAAACCGTGCTTGAATCGTTGGCGAATTTTGTTTAAAAAAGTTTGGAACACAAAATTGCTTTTTTTTGTCCAAAAAATGGTTATCGTAAAATATTGCGTCGCTGGCAAACTTTTGTGAAAAAAAATGCAACTATTGCTCTCCCAAAGCATGATAAAAATCATTGATTCTGCTTTTGTGTGCCTTGCAAACTTTCGTGACGAAATACATATCAAGGATTTTTCGTGATCTCCTAAAACTCCATAAACACATAAACAACATTAAAACTGTTTTCCATCGTTGGCAAAATTTTGTGAAAAATGCTAATTGGAACACAAAATTGCTTTTTTTCATACACAGCCAGCCAGATGCTCACATCATTTGTGATACAACCCAAAAAAAATGGAGCAGGTTCAAAACCACCAATAGGGTAAGAACGAGATATGCAGAAAAAATTTCACTCAGAATTTTCATACGTTCGTCTCTGTGGCACTGCGTTAGCAGTAGCTAACCTTGAGCGACAAATAAACGACCATTGCAACTGCAGTAAGCGTTTTCATTAATGTTATATGATTACGTTATTATTATTTAAGCGTGGTCAAGGCCATCGGTGGTGCTCGAATCGTATCAATTTTTTATTGAATGTGATGTACTCGTGTATTGAAACCAGTAAAAATCAAAGCTACGATGAACCTTGTTAAAACATCGGTTAGCAAGTTAAATTTCAGAGTATTTTATCCACGTTTTACACACACCAAATTTAGACAGAGTTCGGGAATATCACATGGCGCAGCCATCAGAATTTCTATCTCAGGACAACAGAGCTGATATGGGAATTCCTATTTTCTGGACCACAGCGAATTCAGACCCACCCTGGATTTTTAAAGTGTGGCTCGACCAGTTCCTGATGGCAGTAACAGCAAAGGAAAATGTTAACCCAGAAGTACTTCTGGAGGATCCCAAACCTGTTATAGAGGAACCGGAACCACATCTGGAAACGCCTCGAACGGGCGAAGATGCTGCTGCGACAGCAGCACAAGGGGCACGGGATAGACTGTTAAGAGATCGCGTAACAGCAGAAAATGAAGAGAGACGAGAAAGGGGATCAAAGGTTGGTCACAATATCTACTAAAACGAGGTGCAAAACGTCTAGTGTCAAGGCTATTTCTTGCGTTTGGAACGGAAGGAAAAAAAAACGATTTGTTCAAAAAATCCCCACGTCGAAATTTCTAAACTGGAATTTAAGGAAATGGCCAGGTTGGCGAAGGTTAGTTTCGAGTATTACTTACGAGCGATACAAGCTTTTTAATAGATCCCAAGAAGTCGGGGAAGCGTTGGATGCGTTTCATGCCGCGTTAACTGCGCGAGCAGCGAAGTCGGCACTGGACACATTGGAGGATGAGCTAGTGAGAGATCTATTCATTTCCAAGATGAGAAGCCCTCCGTTGCAAGACACATTTACGTTCGAAACATTGTTGCCCGATGGGGTGTTAAAACGTGCATTAAAATTTGAACAAAATAAGCGAACAACACAAGCCTTTCAGAAATTGACATTAGGTACTGCAAAACAATATCGCAATCAAATTCGCAAATAAAGATTAAACAGGAACCGATTTTGGCCGTAGGAAATAGAAACCAGCAAAATAATATATTCAATCGGGATAGGAATAGACGAAAACAACTGGATGGAAAGGCACTAGCCAAACACAATACAGACGACAGGAAACCGTGCAATAGGTGTGGAAAACCTTTTATGGAAGGAAATTTAAAAAATTGTGCGGCCATGAGAAAACAATGCAAGAACTGCAATAAACCGAAACATTTTGCACGCATGTGTCGTTCACAGCAGGTAAACGAGATAACAGAAACAACAGAGAGCTCGGAGGAAGAGTGCAATTTAATACAAACATTTGACTCTTGCGAGGAATTTGAAATTATGTCCATCGAACAAACAACAGTCAGATGGACAAGATAAACAGATATATCGATGAAAAATTGGAAAAAAAATGGCACAGTGGGAAATACCAACAAACAGCTGGAAATGCGAAAAATTCATATTCGTCGAGACCCAACCTCAGAAAGGATGAAATCATTAAAAGCACTAGTTCGAATTGATAATCAGATAATCAACATGACTGTAGATACAGGAAGCCCAATATCTCCTGGATTGGACAGTAGCAAAACAAATCCTTGATTCGTCTGGGAAAGTAAAATTTACCCCCTGAGAACAACTGAACCTGCCGGCACAATTTGTTGAATATAACAAACAACCCATTGTAATATTGGGCGCACTGAATGCAAATATACGTTCGGCCGGTTGGGAAACTCATAACTCCACGTTCCTAATCACAGAAAGGCGGACGCGGTGCATTCTAGGGCTAGATTTACAAAACAAAGTTAGTATCAGTACTAACCAAAAACCGGCTCCAAAAGATAAGTCTAGATTTGACGTGCTCTCGTTTGAACAGTCGGAAGAGTGGAAGGAAAACTTTCATTCAAAATTCAAAAACCTGTTCGACCGTCAAGGACGATCGACACACTATATGGTAAACACTACCTTCAAATACACTCTCTGCACAATTCAGGAAGAGGGGAGGCAAATACCAATCCAAACTACTGCTGGAGGGTCACATTCAAAGGTTAGATAAATGTCAAGCGATTGCTTTATCGCCCCCATTGTCATGACTGTCAAGAAAGATGACTCCATCAAGCTGGCGCTAGACGCCAAACCTATTAATAGGCAGCTGTAAAAAAACAAGTACCAAATGCTAAACGTAGACGAATTGCTAGATGGGGTCAGTCAAATCATCACTGCAAAAGCAGCAGGTACTTTATTTTTCACATTGCTGGATTTGAAGTACGCATACAGTCAACTGAAGCTAACACCTGAAACTGCAAGACAATGCAATTTCAATATCATAAAGGGGAAGGCAACTGGCACATATCGATTCTTGACCGGATTCTATGGTTTGGCTGATATGCCAGCCGAATTTCAAAAAGCAATGGATCGTACATTGAACCATTCGAAAAACACGCTCTGTTTCCTAGATGATATATTGATAGTTTCAAAAGGTTCAGAAACAGAACACAAAAAACTAATAACAGATGTCTTAATAAAGCTAAATAAAGAAAACTTATCTCTTAAGCTATCAAAATGTGAATTCTTCAAAACCGAAGTAAATTGGTTAGGACAAAAACTATCGGAAAATGGAGTTACACCGACAATCACAAAAACAGAAGCCATACTCAAGTTAGAGCATCCACGTTCGCTAAAATAACTCAGGTTTTTCTTGGGGAGCTTAAACCACCTTTCGAAATTTATATCGCATGCAGCTACCCTTACGGATAAGCTGCGACCACTGTTACGTGAAAAGAATGAAAAGAAAAAAATGAAAAAAATAGAAGTCCCTGTCAAAAAATTCAAATGGGGTCCCGAATATACAGTAATTTTCGAAGACCTTGAAAAGACAGCAGCAAACATAGCCAAGCTAAATTACTATGATCCAGCTAAAAAAAACACGAGTGAAATGTGATGCAAGTCATAGAACAGAAAACAAAAGGAAACGATTGGGTCCCAACCTCATTTGCATCACGCTATTTGAACAATCAAGGAAAAATATTCCGCTAACGAGCTGCAATTGTTGGCGGTTGTATGGGCAGTTGATCGTTGTAAACATTACTTATTCGTGAAAGAATTTGTAATAGTTCCCGACCATAAAGCGCTAACATCTGCTTTAGAAGGAAATCGTTCTATTAAGACCTACCAATCAAGATTAACACGAAAGGTGGATGGAACATAAAATCACACATATTCCTGGTAGGGATATGGGTATTGTGGATTATCTATACCGAGAAACCACCAAAGAGCCCTGGCCGGAATCAGAACAAGATGAAAAGTTTGCAGTTACATCAATTGAATGCTTTCATAAGGCACTCGACTGTTCATACAGTAGGCTAAATGATACAAATTCACTAGTTCAGAATGAAAAGCTTCTAGAATATTCTTAGCAACAGAATATTGAGAATAAAGCGATGCGATGAAAACCAGGCACGGTTGCTATAGCAACTAAAAAGACCAAAAACGGACAAAGCTCGCCCGGAACGAGAACAAGTTCGGTTCACAATTTTCAACTGCGAATAACGCGTTGAAACGAAACACTTTGGTCAGTTTCACGAATACAATTCAGTCGGTTAATTCCATTCAAAAAAAAAGTTCAACACAGAAGCGATGGAGAGCGGAAAGTCGAAGAAGAAGATAGTACGGTTTGAAGACTGCAGGACGCAGGAGGATGCTGACAAAATAACGGAGGAGGAAGTAACGGAAACAACCTTTCACAGAACATGCAGAATCAGAAGGGGAGCGTTAGACAGACCGGGATCAGATAGCTTAGACAAGGACAACTATGCTGCACGAGCAGTAACGTGTAACCAGTATGCCATTGAAACTAAGAACTTGCTTTCAATCTGGGACTGAGTCAGCCAAGAAAAGAAATATACGGGAAACATTACAGAGCTGAAGGCGGCAAAACAAATGGTCACCAGCAGCCCGAGGTCAGGAAGTCGGTCAAACTCACCTGTGACATCCATCATTAAAGTTGACTTAACCGCAGAGGATGATGACAACAGCCAGGACGTGAGTGTAATCCAAACAACAAAAAGGATAAGCAAAAAATTCAAAACAAACTGGACGAATCGCTAGAGGACATGAGTAACATGGGAACTTTCAGTCTGTCTAAGCTATTCGATAAAACTTGTCCAAGCTATTCGATAAAATCTCGGAAGATGTGTGGACGGATGCTTACGTCGTGTGATAGACAGAAAGGACCGAGCAGGATTCGAATTAATGGGCCCGTATACGAACCCATTATGGAACCAATTATCTGTTGTAGACGACTGCAACCTGGTTGACAATTGCCTAGCAGTTCCGGTACAACTCCGACCGGCGATCATGAAGAGGATTCACAGAGGTCATCCGGGGCAAGAGGCCATGCTCGATGTGTCGAACTATCTGTGGTGGCCCCACATGCATAAAGATATCGTAAACCTCGCCGAAGAGTGTCGAGAATGCACACACTATGGTAAGAACGCAAAGTCTATTATCCCTAAAAACTCCTCTCAACCTCTGCCGCTGCTTTCGCAGCCCGGTCAAGAGGTCCAACTAGATTAAGCGCGTCCTTTAGAAGATGGTAAGGGAAAGAAAATCTACTTGTTAATAGCGATTGACAGATACTCAAAATTTCTTTCTGTAAAGATTACGAAATCAACGGGGGGAAAATCTACTATAAAATTTTTACGCTCATACATCGATACTCACGGAAATCCGGAATCGATAAAAACAGACCAATTCTCGGGATTCAAGGGAAAAGCGATGAAAAAATTCTGCGTAGAAAACAACATCGAACAAAAGTTTTGTCCGGTGGTAGATCATCGCGGATTAGGTTTGGTTGAGTGACAATCCAAACAAAAAAAAAGACGATTGGAGTAATGCTACTGGAACAAATTGCAAAATCGATCTAATTATGCCATAACACAATAATTCGGGATATGCGTTGGATTGAACAGAAAACTATTCAGAAATCACCATTTGAGGCACATTTTGGCAGACTGCCAAAAACAGAGTTTAAAATTATTCGTGACAAGTTCTTAAACTTTTCTGATCATTTAGATAAACACCACCTGGAGAGATCGGCACTGACCGTCAGCCAAATGAAAAAGAGAATAGACCAATCACGTGACTCACTCAAAATTGTGAAGAAGGGCCAGAGAAGTCGAGACGTCAGCCCTCTCTTCAAGCCAGAAAATCTGACGACTCAAGAAAGAAATCGAGCAAGAACACTCAGAGCATTACTGGAGGCGAACGCCAAATGGAACGCGGAACGCCGGAAACTCGCTGGACAGGACATACAACAGCTAGTCGATGATACTATAGACCCAGACCTAAGAAAAGAACTCCTCTAATCCTGGGAACGCGGGTTCGTAGAAGACAAACCCAAAGGATCGGAGTGGAACAACAAAAATCTACTTTGACGGGACGAGAACCGTAAAAAAGGGGCGGCGCTGACTAATCCTTTGAAAGGAAAAATAGCGGACAGGGCAACAAAAACGATCACAACAGCTGCGGGCGCACTATATCGGAAAAGCGATCTGGCCAAAGCGGCGATTCCTCGGAAAAATACACCGAAGAAGGGGACTAGTCAGAAAGAAAAAGCAAAAAGCCCGCTGAAAGAGCCAAAAAGTAAGCATCAAAAGAAAGATGCTGAGCAGGACGAGGAAACGGAGTAGGAAGACACAAACCCTTTTGACGAGCAAACTAAGGATCTCTTCCAAAATAGCGACACTATAGTCACATAGAGGGACACGCCTACAGGTGGGGGACTGAACCTAGCAGTAAGGAGAGCGAGACCAAATTAAGGCGGCCCGGTGATGGAGGGGCCGAAAACTCAAGAGCAAGTGGTAATCAAGCCCAAAGGAAAGAAACAACATAAGAAAAAAGCTGCAACAGCAGCAGAGGAAATTCCGAAATCAAAGCCGGCGGAAACAACAAATCCTCAAGACCAGCCTAGCAGCTCAGAAGGTTTAAAAAGCGCTAAACCGAAATCGATTAAGAAACTGATTACTAGGGACACATCTCCCAGCTCAATTCTGAACGCATTCCAGAAGCAAGACATGGCCCCAGAGGAGTGGCAAAATCTCGCGGATCAAGTAGTAACAAGAGGGCTACAAAAAACAGCAGAGAAAATACTAAACTCAAGGGACATATTGACAGAGGAACAAGCGACAGGGGAACATTGCTCTCCACCAGGTTTCTCGGACGAATCGATGATTGACGAGCAAACGGGAACTAGTGTCAAACGCAGTAAAAGAGCTATAAAAAACCAAGTGCCCAAGATAATTGGTAGCCCAGTAAAACATTCAGTTAAAGAAATAACTACAGATGAAGACATTGCAGACCTGAATGATATGTTTCTGGAACAGTACAGATATAAGCTTGCGAACTTGAAAACGCACACGAGCAAGCCACTGGAAACAAGACTGAACCTCCTAGAACGGCATCTCTTCCGAAGAAATTTTGGCTACTCAGCGCTAGACACATCGCGACCATGGAAAACACAGTGAAAGTACAACTAGATCTTACGCGAGAAACAAAATAAAAAAACTGTCCACTAAACTTTCGACACCTACCGGATGACAAACTGAGATGAAAACTCTTGATAAGTTATTAACCTTAAAATTTTATTTGGGAAACTAAATACGCAATCCTTCGCTCCTGCTTCAAGGGTAAGTTGCAATTACCAGTCTCTTTTGCGCCGGTCTATTTAACTTAAAACAATGTTTGCTGAATGTTCTATATTTACAAATGTACAGCCGTGATTTTAAGTAACAAGGCAATTTAGCCGACATTTTTAGGTGAAAAGATTTTATTGACCAGTGTTATCAAGGTTTTTTTTTCTGACTAGAACTAACAGATGCTTGTTAGAATGAATGGGTTATTGACAGGCGGAGGGTCTCTTGAACTGCTAGCTGCGCTTTCTTCTTGAAGCTCTTCCTCCGTATAGCTTTCTTGAAGAAAGCCCAAATCTGGGCCCCGGAATTCCGGTGGTTACCAGCTTTTGCTGTTTTCGCTGCTATAGGTCGGGGTTTCTGTCAACTGTGAGTTTGCCCACTCGCTTTCATCCGCAATAGCCTCGAAGAACTCATTTTCATCGGTAGACCTGTGTCCAAAGCGCAATGTAGCTATACCGTCGAATTGTAAGAACCGCTTACTATCGAAGGACGAAAGGGCAATTTGGTTCTGCGCTATGGTTATGTTGGTATGGGCTTGAGATTTTATTGAGTAGTTGTATATACGAACGCTTTTTCCACTCAATAATGTTTCCCTGAACCTCTGGTGTGTAGGTTGCTGCTTGGAGTGTTGCACCACTTTTTTTGCACTCCTATTGCTAGTTGAATCTAAATGAAGAACAGAGATTAGCCCATAAACATATTTTAGCTTTGTAAGCCAAAAAAAGTTCGCAAGCCCAGTTCTAATGTTAATATCGAAAACGGTTCCCAAATCTGAATATTTTAAACACTCAATATCTAATAACATTCCATTTTTTTCAATTCCAAAAAGTTTAAATATCTTAATTCATTCCAAATAATAAAAATGCCAAATCGTGTCGTTATCAAAAAAACAGTCCATGTCAAATTTTTAAAATGGTTCACGTCATAAGTTACAAAAGTGCGTTTGTGGTGAGTATTTATATAAAAAATTTTAAATGATGAATGGTTCTTCATTTGAAGTTTTTAAATGAAGAATCAGAGCCTTTCAGGGCTAGTTATGTCTATTTAAATTGAAAGGGATCAACAAAAATTATTAATTTGGTCCCAACAAGATCCAAAACCCCAATGGATGGAACTCTTAAGGTAAAGAAATGGAGGGGACTTGGAGAGGTGCTGTTTTTCAATACTAACCTGCATATTTCAACGAGTAGAGCTTTGGTTTCAACGCGATGAACTCTTTAATAATTTTTCCCGCCGCCTCGTCCTTAAATTTCAATACAACCTTCTCATTCACATTGCTGAATAAGAAGTGATCGCTTGGGTAGTTGGAAAAATCGAAACTATCGCTCAATTTTTGCAGATCTGCGTATACGTCTTCAATTTTTATCGCATAAATAAACGAAAATGTGTCACTGTATAGCAGTTCAAGGTTCATGTTTGCTTTCATTTGCTGATAATGAAAGTGAAACATGAAATTTTTCGTTAAATCCAAAATACTTGCACCAATTATCATGGGTTGTCTCACAAAATACTCGTTACAGCAAAACAAACAGTACCAACTTCCTCGTCGATTATCTGGAAGCTTTTTAACGTGCTCAAAGCTGTTTTTTGACGCAACTCTTTCGTTCCTAATTATTTCTAGTTTTTTGCGTCCTAGTTTTGATTCCATAGTTTTTCCGAATGCTGAATTTACGATGAGCTTGTAAAAGTTCTCTTCAAATTTGTTGCGCGCTGACATTCTCAATCGAGTGTTTAAATCCACAAAGGGCTCCATCCATCGACCTTGACGAAATTTTAAGACCTTAGTCAATATGGTAACTTTTAAGCCCAGTTCTAGGTAGAGTTTTAATGTAAGGTAGTGCAGAAAGCACCCTTCCTTTGGATCTAATGTTTGAATCAGTTTTGATACCTTTGGTAGCGACGTGACCCCCATCTCCCCTAATATCTGTATTTACTCGTTACTTAATTTATCCGTGCCGATAACTTCACGTGAGGGGGCTAGCGGGTAGTCTGCAAAGTAATCTTGAAGTTCGTCAGGTATACTGAGATCCACTTCAAAAACGTATCCCCACTCAGAGCTGTCGTCGGTTTGCAAAATATATTCGAGACTTTCCTCAACTATTGAGAAATCTTTCATGGGAAGGGATCATAATTCAACTCGACAATGATAATCTAAAAATTCATTTACAACATTTGTGGCAAAAACATCCCGCAGCAGAATCGCACCTATATCACCGTCTATTTAATAACACGAAATCTATACAGATTTTACTAGCGGCTGGTTTTTTGAATTAAATTTACTATTTCTTTTTTTCTTTTTAAAACGGCCATTCTTTTAACAAAGATTTTAAGAGAAAAATCTGGTAACAGGTTGTAACACTCTTTGTTTATCGCAAAGGTAAAAATGAAACAAACGTAATTTTACTCCAATTTTTTAGGTTTTTTGTTTCAAAACGAAAAAACCCAAACTTGTTTAAGTAAAAACTATAAATGGTGAAAACTCTCGAAGTAATTCAGCCAGGAACATTTTAGACACTTCGTAAACTCAAAAATTGGGACCAATATTAATTTTCCTGCAGAATACTAGTATTGTAATCCGCCGTGTGTTCTAAGGGGGGGGGTGGGGTCTTTTCGACGGCGGGGGTTTTTGGGGTCCTACCAAAAGTAGGGTCCAAAAGGACCCATCTTTTTTAAAGACCCGAATGACCCTGCTCAAAAAAAGACCCCTCTCTTAGGACACCCGACAGACAAAATACTTTGGTATTTATTTTCGCGCCGTGGTTAAATTTAATCCCTTTCAAACTTTCCCACCCTTAAATAAGTATGGGTATATCCGGATGCGGTTTTCTCGCTTAATTTTATCTAAAAGCTAATCCTTTTCGTTCATGTAAATATGAGTTTACATGAAGTATCATTCATATTTCCTTTTAAAAATTTTTGGTGATTATTGTTCGTTTCTTTTTCTTATTTTATTTTCAAACTTATTTCCAACTCTCCCTTATTTTCGACTTATACCATTTTTACTTCTTTTAGCCTTACTATTAGCTTACTTTGGGAAACTAAATACGCAATCCTTCGCTCCTGCTTCAAGGGTAAGTTGCAATTACCAGTCTCTTTTGCGCCGGTCTATTTAACTTAAAACAATGTTTGCTGAATGTTTTATATTTACAAATGTACAGCCGTAATTTTAAGTAACAAGGCAATTTAGCCGACTTTTTTAGGTGAAAAATTTTTATTGACCAGTGTTATCAAGTTTTCTCCTTTTTTTCTGACTAGAACTAACAGATGCTTCTGTTAGAATGAATGGGTATTGACAGGCGGAGGGTCTCTTGAACTGCTAGCTGCTCTTTTTTCTTGAAGCTCTTCCTCCGTATAGCTTTCTTGAAGAAAGCCCCAGTCTGGGCCCCGGAATTCCGGCGGTTGCCAGCTTTTGCTGTTTTCGCTGCTATAAGTCGGGGTATCTGTCAACTGTGAGTTTGCCCACTCGCTTTCTTCCGCAATACCCTCGAAGAACACATTTTCTTCGGTAGACCTGTGTCCAAAGCGCAATGTAGCTATCCCGTCGAATTGTAAGAACCGCTCACTATCGAAGGGCGGGCAATTTGATTCTGCGCTATGGTTATGTTGGTATGGGCTTTCGATTTTATTGAGTAGTTGTATATACGAAGGGTTTTTCCACTCAGTAATGTTTCCCTGAACCTCTGGTGTGTAAGTTGCTGCTGGGAGTGTTGCACCACTCCTTTTGCACTTCTCTTGCTAGTTGAATCTAAATGAAGAACAGAGATTAGCCCATAAACATATTTTAGTTTTGTAAGCCCAAAAAAGTTCGCAAGCCCAGTTCTAATATTAATATCGAAAACGGTTCCCAAATCTGAATATTTTAAAGACTCAATATCTAATAACATTCCATTTTTTTCAATTCCAAAAAATTTAATTATCTTAATTCATTCCAAATCATAAAAATTCCAAATCGTGTCATTATCAAAAAATCAATCCATGTCAAAATTTTAAATTTGTTCACGTCAAAAGTTACAAAAGTGCGTTTGTGGTGAGTATTTATTTAAAACATTTTAAATGATGAAGGGTTCTTCATTTGAAGTTTTTAAATGAAGAATCAGAGCCTTCCAGGGCTAGTTATGTCTATTTAAATTGACAGGGATCAACAAAAGTTATTAATTTGGTCCCAACAAGATCCAAAACCCCAATGGATGGAACTCTTTTTGTGAAGAAATGGAGGGGACTTGGAGAGGTGCTTTTTTTCAATACTAACCTGCATATTTCAACGAGTAGAGCTTTGGTTTCAACGCGATGAAATCTTCAATAATTTTTCCCGCCGCCTCGTTCTTAATTTTCAATACAACCTTCTTATTCACATTGCTGAATAAGAAGTGATCGCTTGGGTAGTTGGAAAAATCGAAACTATCGCTCAATTTTTGCAGATCTGCGTATACGTCTTCGATTTTTATCGCATAAATAAACGAAACGGTGTCACTGTATAGCAGTTCAAGGTTCATGTTTGCTTTCATTTGCTGATAATGAAAGTGAAACTTGAATTTTTTCGTTAAATCCAAAATACTTGCATCAATTATCATGGGTTTGTCCCACAAAATACTCGTTACAGCAAAACAAACAGTACCAACTTCCTCGTCGATTATCTGGAAGCTTTTCATCGTGCTCAAAGCTGTTTTTTGACGCAACTCTCTTTCGTTCCTAATTATTTCTAGTTTTTTGCGTCCTAGTTTTGATTCCATAGTTTTTCCGAATGCTGAATTTACGATGAGCTTGTAAAAATTCTCTTCAAATTTGTTGCGCGCTGACATTCTCAATCGAGTGTTCAAATCCACAAAGGGCTCAATCCATGGACATTGACGAAATTCTAAGACCTTAGTCAATATGGTAACTTTTAAGCCCAGTTCTATGTAGAGTTTTAATGTAAGGTAGTGCAGAAAGTACCCTTCCTTTGGATCTAATGTTTGAACCAGTTTTGATGCCTTTGGTATCGACGTGACCCCCATCTCCCCTAATATCTGTATTTTCTCGTTACTTAGTTTATCCGTGCCGATAACTTCACGTGAGAGGGCTAGCGGGTAGTCTGCAAAGCAATTTTGAAGTTCTTCAGGAATACTGAGATCCACTTCCAAAATGTATCCCCACTCAGAGCTGTCGTCGGTTTGCAAAATATATTCGAGACTTTCCTCAACTATTGAGAAATCTTTCATGGGAAGGGGACAGTGTTTCATAATACCCCCGTATAAATTGTTAGCGTCTATATTCAATAGATAGCTAGAGGACTCTTCAGGGTTGAAGTCTTCGAGGTATTTGTTTTTGGCTTCAAAAAAACGGCTCCATATATCGATGACATCCCTCCCCGAATCATTTTTTGAACTATGTTCAAATGCTCCCGTTCAGTAAGTAACTTGAGGTTTGCATTGCAGACTTTTAGGAATGCATCGCCCGAGAGGTTACTAGCCGTGAAGTAGCATGCACAATCTAATCCGTACGTTTCGTAACAAACTTCACGAAAGGCTTCGAACACTGATCGTGGTACTCGCCTAGCGAAGCGCATTTCATTTCGGCGAAAACTTTAATGACATGCTTGTACTGATTTTTCGAAACAGTTATTTCCCCTCCCTGTAAAATGTTGCTCCACATTTTTCTAGGTGGCAGTCGAGTTTCTCGAAATTTTTAAAAACTACTTAAGTATGAATACGGGTAAAACCTTTTTGTTTTAACAATGCTATCTGTTCTGCTGAGTAACCAAGTTCTTCAAAGTAATTTTCCAGAAGGAAAAATTTTTCTTCCGGTAAGTATACGACGAGTTTTAAAAGGGGGGGCAGCATGAATTTATATGAATCTATGAAACGTAGATTTTCATACAATTTTTTAAGTTTTTCGTTTTTATCGGTGTATGATTTGATATAGACCGACATAGTGAGTGATATATACTTCCCCTCAAAGGAAGGGATCCTTGAGTAAGTGTTTTCGGGGTTACTGTTAGAGAGCGCTTTTATAATGAAATGTAGATCATAGTTTGACAAGTTATGCGCTATTACGGGTATATAGTTCGCCGTTTTTCAATTGATGTTGCATTCGTTATGCGCCCACCCCAAGAACTTGTTGGTATAGTGACAGTGATCAAGTACAACTTGGTCATTGTCAGCAAATTCTGTTTCACATATACAACAAGTGTGAGCTTCTTCACGCGTGCAACTTGGTTTGCCAGTGAACGTGTAATACTTTCGTTTTTCGAGGTTTATTTGTTTCGCCAACAATTCGAGCGAGGCGATCAATTCCTTCATAACATTTTCTTCTCTCTTCAGTTCAAACTTTAAAACTTCGCGCTTCCCAAATTCAACAACGGCCAGAGCGTAACCGCATGGTTGATTAATCTGTAGTGTTTGGGTGCTAGATTTTTTGGGTTCGGGTTGCGGTCCGTATACGGGTAGTAGTAGTGATTCGAGGTCAAAGTAAATAACTTTCGGTACATACCAGCAGGCATTTAAATTTTTGAAACGATGAGTGTCCTTTCCCGGTTTTGACATAGTGATTACCACTCCCTCGTCTTGCTAGCACATTTCCTGGTGTCTTTGTAGTGTATCGATGGATGAACATGTATGGAAGCAATTGCGGCAATTTGGTTTCGGTCTCGGTGTAGTTTTCCACGCACATATTCCACCACCCTCATCAAATCAGTGATCAGCACATAGTGATGTGTTGGTCCGTTGCTGAGTAGTAGTAGGTCAACACATAGATCACTTGAGTATTTGCTGGACACTCTCAAAGGTAGCAATTCACCTTCTTTGTACCTAATGAAAACAAACAATTGAGTGCTCGGGTTTCTGGATGAACGTAATGTGTTATCGATGATTAAAAAAAGTTTTGTCAAAAAATCAATGCTTACCGGAATACCTTGACTTGACAGTTGTTAAGTTGTTCAAGTCGGTCAATACCGTGTAGTCCCATTGGCATCTCGTACCAGCCTTCAATTTTCACAACATGTTCTTGGGAGAGCTTGTAATTTTTCAGTTAGTTTCGATGTTGGTAGCTTTGGGCAGCAGGGTAAAGAGCAGTTGTGGTTTCTGAATATCGATCATGGTACGCGGTCACAAAGCAGTATAGAAAGCATTTCTGATCATTTCTCATTTTAATGTTGGTGAAACTCTGTTTCACCGGTTTCAATGAATCGAGAAGGTCAATGTATGAGCCAGCACGGATCGGAGAAAATGCTACAAAACTTACAGCCAGCTTTTCGATGCGCTCCACAACCTAACCGCAACCGTCAGAAGCGAACGTGTTGATGGCATTGACCATATGCTCAATCATTTCCAAATATGTCTCTTTCTCGATTCCATTGAAGAAGACATTGATTATCTTAGAATTCAGATTTTAACATTGTCTTCTCGTGGCGTAATTCCCCGTCACCAGTTTTGTTTCTATCGTTCGAGAACTTTATCATACTCACGTCCACATGCAGTTGAAATTTACAGGGTCCTTCCTGCAATCTTTCGTCTATCAACGCATCAATCTCCTCTTTGTTTCGCATGATTACATTCATCAGATCCAATTCATCCTCCCGAACGCTCAACTCGTATCGTCTTAACTTTCCCCTAAACGCAGATTCAGTTGGAGCAGTTGATGTTCCCACCTCATTTCCGGGAGTCCAAATGGGTTATGTTGCCGGAACTTCTCAACCGAGAGGAAGATTGTATGACAGTAGATACAAAGACTATCAGTTGACACGTTGTGAGCTAGCTCGACATGCTCCCTAGCTTCCGCCAGCGAGCTGAAGGATTCTCAACATTCGTCACATTTAGTTGGTGGCGGTGGGGCTGCGAATATTGTATGAATATTTTGTTCATGTCGTCTCAAATTCCTTGGTGAACTAAAGAGTTTCAATCAGGTCGAACAAATGACTGGTGTCTGTTTTCCACTTGAGCTAGGCATTGTTGGTTCGAGATTTAGAGTTCAGGAAAGAAGAATTATTTTCTAGAAATTTATCAAGTTTTTACCAAAGCTGATTTTGACAAAGCAAAAGAAGGAGTGAAAAACTTTTCAAAACCTAAATTTGGATCAAGACAGTATTAAACTCAATTACGTGGGTGAAGCATAAAATCAATAGTGACTTTGAGATGGTTGTAGTTTTTGGCTTTATATGGTTTTATGAAATGACTGTCAATTCGATTTTGGGTAAATGACTCAACTGTATTAAAAAGTATAAATATTTGTGGTTAGAGTAGCTGACAATTCCATGAAGGGATTAATCCGGGAATGTTATTCCTTTTACCTAAAGTGTGTGAATGTTAACACCCACTGCTATTATCAATTTCCCTGTTTAGTCAACTTGACTAAATATTGAAAATATATTTGAATTTTTTTGTCAAGTTTTTTGTTTCAACCAAAATGGTAACCCACCAATCAAGTCAAGCAAGGAAGACAAGTAAAACATACCTGACAAAAATGATAAATGATAGTTGAGAATTTTGTTCACTTCTCAAATAAATTAGTATTCTATGACAAATTTCACATATAGTTCATCAAAAAACTGATGCAGGGCCGTTTGGTGCAGTAGGCAATAACTACCCGGCATTGCTATTTATTGGGAACCTCTGAAACGATTGACCCACTGTAATGTCGGGTCAAAAATTTGAGATATTTCATTTTCAGTACTTATTCCTGTCGTGAAAAAAAAATTACAAAAAAAACTTTTTGTCTCCAAATCCAATGAAACCTGGTCTAATCAATTTGTCGTGATGTATTAGACAGAGTTGTAACCCATGTTGAAAAATCGAGAAAAAAACATATTTTGAATTTTTTAACCATTTTAACCTGAAAATGAGTATTATTAAACGTGAAATCTGTTATAGACGTATGATTTCATTATATATAATGCTTTATAATGGCTCATACACTCTCTAAAGTCTACTCCTAGGAATCCTGGCTAACCCCATAGAGAAAAAACAACAAAAATAGCGAGTGTAAAGAGTCAAAAGTAACTATGGTTGATTAACCGGCAGAATTGCTGGACCCATCCATAAATAGCTTTCTTTTGAAAAAATTATATCCCAAAAGAGATATTAATGGGGTTTATGGATCGTCAGTTCTCTTTCTCTCTCTCTCTCTCTTTATCTTTTTCTGTGTTAATATTTATATTTTGAAAACTATTATGAAAAAACATAACAAAAAGGTTTTTAGGTTTTTCGTTTAAACATCATTAGATAAAATCTAAGGATGAGTTTTCAGATTATTTCTTTTACAATTTTTTGAAATGAGCATTAAAAAACCTGATATAAGTAAGTTGGATTTGACGAAAAACTTATCAAAAATTATACTTTTTAGACTTTTATGCCGACTTTTTAAAATTATTTCGATTTTTTTCTCCTATTATTTTTTTCTTTTATTTTTCTTTCCTTTGTTTGATTGAAAAAAACAAAACAAACTTGAATTCATCGTTGAGGTCAATTACCCAATAAGACTTTGTACACATTAGTTGATAATTCTTTCAATAAAAATTTCAGAACAACACAAAAACTCAGCAAGATTGAAAATGTAATAAAGTTTCTTAAGTTTTCAGAACTGTTTAAACTCTATCTTCCTTTTCTTCGATTCGTAGCAAGCATTGACAGGCGCAGTTTCAGGAGTAGCCAGGTCCGCCACTGGGGTGATGGAACTCTGTGTTCCACTGCTTAGTTCTGAAGCCAAAATAGAGGAGATTGGAGTAACTTGATCTGGAACAGTAGAATCGGGAGAAGAGATGGTTGTTTGAATGTCCGAGTAGCCATCGCGTTCAGCATACTCGCAAATTGATCTCTCTTGGTTCTCGTAAAGGGGTATGGAGTCACAATCATACCGAAAAAGTATTTTTCTTGGTGATTCTTCGAGGTAGCGTCGTATATTTCAGTCTTTTCGAGAGCCGGGTAGGATTGACGGACTGTAGGGCTTTCATACATCCGCTTATGCTCCTGGCGAAGAAGGTCTGTGCGATCGAGCACATAGTTGGGCAGCATTATATGACTCTTCGTTGACCACTCTTGCAATTGTTGATTGGCGGCGAGGACGTTGAATGGAGAGGATGCTAGCCTCTCTCTCTGCTGCTGCACAATGGCAACTGATTCTCTCGTATAAGTTTGGTAGATTGTTGTTCTCTCATAATCGGAGATAGAAAGGATTTGTAGAGGAGCAGTCATTTTGAGTTTAGATATATTTGACAAACTAAGCTTCTGACCAAAAATGTGAAAAGAATTGAGAGAATGAAACCAACTCAAATGAGGTGGGAACATCAACTGCTCCATTGGAAATCTGCGTTTAGGGGAAAGTTAGGACGATGCGAGTTGAGCGTTGGGGAGGATGAATTGAATCTGATGAATGTAATCATGCGAAACAAAGAGGAGATTATTGCGTTGATAGACGAAAGAGTGCAGGAAGGACCCTGTAAATTTCAACTGCATGTGGACGTGAGTATGATAAAGTTCTCGAACGATACAAACAAAACTGGTGACGCGGAATTACGCCACGAGAAGACAATGTTATACCTGAATTCTAAGATAATCAATGTCTTCTTCAATGGAATCGAGAAAGAGACATATTTGGAAATGATTGAGCATATGGTCAATGCCATCAACACGTTCGCTTCTCACGGTTGCGGCTAGGTTGTGGAGCGCATCGAAAAGCTGGCTATACGTTTTGTAGCATTTTCTCCGATCCGTGCTGGCTCATACATTGACCTTCCCGATTCATTGAAACCGGTGAAACAGTTTCACCAACATTAAAATGAGAAATGATCAGAAGTGCTTTCTATACTGCTTTGTGGCCGCGTACCATGATCGATATTCAGAAACCACAACTGCTCTTTACCCTGCTGCCTAAAGCTACCAACATCGAAAGTAACTGAAAAATTACAAGTTCTCCCAAGAACATGTTGTGAAAATTGAAGGCTGGTACGAGATGCCAATGGGACTACACGATATTGACCGATTTGAACAACTTAACAACTGTCAAGTCAATGTATTCCGGTAGGCATTGATTTTTTGACAAAACATTTCTTTAGTCATCTAAAACACATTACGTTCATCCAGAAACCCGAGCACTTAATTGGTTGTTTTCATTAGGTACAAAGAAGGTGAATCTCTGCCTTTGAGAGTGTCCAGCAAATACTCAAGTGATCTATGTGTTGACCTACTACTACTAAGCACCGGACAAACGCATCGCTATGTGCTGATTACTGATTTGATGAGAATGGTGGAATATGCGCGTGGAAAACTACACCGAGACCGAAACCAAGTTTGCCGCAAATGCTTCCGTACATGTTCGTCCATCGATACACTACAAACACACCAGGAAAAGTGCTACCAAGACGAGGGAGTGGTAATCACTATGCCAAAAGCGCGAAAGGGCACTCATCGTTTCAAAAATTTAACTGCCCGCTGGTATGTACCGAGAGTTATTTACTTTGACCTCGAATCGCTACTACAACCCGTATACGGACCGCAACCCGACCCCGAAAAATCTAGCACCCAAACACTAGAGATTCATCAACCATGCGGTTACGCTCTGGCCGTTGTTGTATTTGGGAAGCGCGAAGTTTTAAAGTTTGAACTGAAGGGAGGAGAAAAAATTATGAAGGAATTGATCGCCTCGCTCGAATCGTTGGCGAAACAAATATACCTCGAAAAACGAAAGTATTACACGTTCACTGGCATATCAAGTTGCACGCTTGAAGAAGCGCACACTTGTTGGATATGTGAAACAGAATTTGCTGACAATGACCAAGTTGTACTTGATCACGGTCACTATACCAACAAGTTCTTGGGGTGGGCGCATAACGAATGCAACATCAATCGAAAAACGGCGAACTATATACCCGTAATAGCGCATAACTTGTCAAACTATGATCTGCATTTCATTAAAAAAGCGCTCTCAAACAGTAACCCCGAAAACACTTACTCAGTGATCCCTTCCACTGAGGAGAAGTATATATCACTCACTATATCGGTCTATATCAAATCATACACCGATAAAAACGGAAAACTTAAAAAAGTGTATGAAAATCTACGTTTCATAGACTCCTATAAATTCATGCTGTCCCCCTTTCAAAACTCGTCGAACACTTACCGGAAGAAAAATTTCTCCTATTGGAAAACTACTTTGAAGAACTTGGTTACTCAGCAGAACAGATAGCATTGTTAAAACAAAAAGGTTTCTACCCGTATTCATACTTTAGTAGTTTTGAAAAATTTCGTGAAAATCGACTGTCACCTAGAAAAATGTGGAGCAACACTTTACAGGGAGGGGAAATAAGTGTTTTGAAAAATCAGTACAACCATGCCATTAAAGTTTTCGCCGAAATGAAATGCGCATTACTAAGCGAGTACCATGATGTATACCTAGCAACGGACGTACTACTACTCGCTTCAGTATTCGAAGCTTTTCGTTAAATTTGTTGCGAAACGTACCGAAAAGATTGTGCATGCTACTTCACGGCTAGTTACCTCTCGGGCGATGCATTCTTAAAAGTCTGCAATGCAGAGCTCAAGTTACTTACTGAACGGGAGCATTTGAACATGGTTCAAAAACTGATTCGGGGAGGGATGTCATCGATATATGCACGCCGTTTTTTTAAAGCCAACAACAAATACCTCGCAGACTACAACCCTGAAGAGCCCTCTATCTATCTATTGAATATAGACGCTAACAATTTATACGGGGGTATTATGAAACACTGTCCCCTTCCCATCAAAGATTTCTCAATAGCTGAGGAAAGTCTCGAATATATTTTGCAAACCGACGATAGCTCTGAGTGGGGATACATTTTGGAAGTGGATCTCAGTATACCTGAAGAACTAGCCCCCTCACGTGAAGTTATCGGCAAGGATAAACTAAGTAACGAGCAAATACAGATGTTATGGTAGATGCGGGTCACGTCGCTACCAAAGGTACCAAAACTGATTCAAACATTAGATCCAAAAGAAGGGTACGTTCTGCACTACCTTACATTAAAACTCTACATAGAACTGGGCTTAAAAGTTACCATATTGACTAAG
This sequence comes from Symsagittifera roscoffensis, assembly GCF_963678635.1. Lineage (NCBI taxonomy): Eukaryota > Metazoa > Xenacoelomorpha > Acoela > Convolutidae > Symsagittifera > Symsagittifera roscoffensis. Next base: position 46,116,477 of record NC_087067.1, read on the forward strand.
GTCTAAAAAATTTCGTCAAGGTCGATGGATGGAGCCCTTTGTGGATTTAAACACTCGATTGAGAATGTCAGCGCGCAACAAATTTGAAGAGAACTTTTACAAGCTCATCGTTGGATATGTGAAACAGAATTTGCTGACAATGACCAAGTTGTACTTGATCACGGTCACTATACCAACAAGTTCTTGGGGTGGGCGCATAACGAATGCAACATCAATCGAAAAACGGCGAACTATATACCCGTAATAGCGCATAACTTGTCAAACTATGATCTGCATTTCATTAAAAAAGCGCTCTCAAACAGTAACCCCGAAAACACTTACTCAGTGATCCCTTCCACTGAGGAGAAGTATATATCACTCACTATATCGGTCTATATCAAATCATACACCGATAAAAACGGAAAACTTAAAAAAGTGTATGAAAATCTACGTTTCATAGACTCCTATAAATTCATGCTGTCCCCCTTTCAAAACTCGTCGAACACTTACCGGAAGAAAAATTTCTCCTATTGGAAAACTACTTTGAAGAACTTGGTTACTCAGCAGAACAGATAGCATTGTTAAAACAAAAAGGTTTCTACCCGTATTCATACTTTAGTAGTTTTGAAAAATTTCGTGAAAATCGACTGTCACCTAGAAAAATGTGGAGCAACACTTTACAGGGAGGGGAAATAAGTGTTTCGAAAAATCAGTACAACCATGCCATTAAAGTTTTCGCCGAAATGAAATGCGCATTACTAGGCGAGTACCATGATGTATACCTAGCAACGGACGTACTACTACTCGCTTCAGTATTCGAAGCTTTTCGTTAAATTTGTTGCGAAACGTACCGAAAAGATTGTGCATGCTACTTCACGGCTAGTTACCTCTCGGGCGATGCATTCTTAAAAGTCTGCAATGCAGAGCTCAAGTTACTTACTGAACGGGAGCATTTGAACATGGTTCAAAAACTGATTCGGGGAGGGATGTCATCGATATATGCACGCCGTTTTTTTAAAGCCAACAACAAATACCTCGCAGACTACAACCCTGAAGAGCCCTCTATCTATCTATTGAATATAGACGCTAACAATTTATACGGGGGTATTATGAAACACTGTCCCCTTCCCATCAAAGATTTCTCAATAGCTGAGGAAAGTCTCGAATATATTTTGCAAACCGACGATAGCTCTGAGTGGGGATACATTTTGGAAGTGGATCTCAGTATACCTGAAGAACTAGCCCCCTCACGTGAAGTTATCGGCAAGGATAAACTAAGTAACGAGCAAATACAGATGTTATGGTAGATGCGGGTCACGTCGCTACCAAAGGTACCAAAACTGATTCAAACATTAGATCCAAAAGAAGGGTACGTTCTGCACTACCTTACATTAAAACTCTACATAGAACTGGGCTTAAAAGTTACCATATTGACTAAGGTCTAAAAAATTTCGTCAAGGTCGATGGATGGAGCCCTTTGTGGATTTAAACACTCGATTGAGAATGTCAGCGCGCAACAAATTTGAAGAGAACTTTTACAAGCTCATCGTAAATTCAGCATTCGAAAAAACTATGGAATCAAAACTAGGACGCAAAAAACTAGAAATAGTTAGGAACGGAAGAGAGTTGCGTCAAAAAACAGCTTTGAGCACAATGAAAAGCTTCCAGATAATCGACGAGGAAGTTGTTACTGTTTGTTTTGCTGTAACGATTATTTTGTGGGACAAACCCATGATAATTGGTGCAAGTATTTTGGATTTAACGAAAAAATTCATGTTTCACTTTCATTATCAGCAAATGAAAGCAAACATGAACCTTGAACTGCTATACAGTGACACAGATTCGTTTATTTAAGCGATAAAAACCGAAAACGTATACGCAGATCTGCAAAAAGTTAGCGATAGTTTCGATTTTTCCAACTACCCAAGCGATCACTTCTTATTCAGCAATGTGAATAAGAAGGTTGTATTAAAATTTAAGGACGAGCGAGGCGGCGGGAAAAAACATTCAAGAATTCATCGCGTTGAAACCAAAGTTCTACTCGTTGAAATATGCAGGTAAGTATTGAAAAAAAGCACCTCTCCAAGTCCCCTCCATTTTTTTACCTTAAGGGTTCCATCCATTGGGGTGTTTGATCTTGTTGGGACCAAATAATAACTTTTGTTGATCCCTGTCATTTTAAATAGACATAACTAGCCCTGAAAGTCTCTGATTCTTCATTTTAAAACTTGAAATGAAGAACCATTCATCATTTAAAATGTTTTAATTAAATACTCACCACAAACGCACTTTTGTAACTTTTGACGTGAAAATTTTGACATGGAATGATTTTTTTGATAATGACACGATTTGGAATTTTCATGATTTGGAATGAATTAAGATATTTAAACTTTTTGGAACTGAAAAAATAAGAATGTTATTAGATATTGAGTCTTTAAAATATTAATATTTGGGAACCGTTTTCGATATTAACACTAAAACTGGGCTTGCGAACTTTTATGGGCTTACAAAGCTAAAATATGTTTATGGGTTAATCTCTGTTCTTCATTTAGATTCAACTAGCAAGAGGAGTGGTGTAACACTCCCAGCAGCAACTTACACACCAGAGGTTCAAGGAAACATTACTGAGTGGAAAAACCCTTCGTATACACAAACACTCAAAAAAATCGAACGCCCATACCAACATAACCTTAGCGCAGAACCGAATTGCCCTTTCACCCTTCGATAGTAACCGGTTCTTACTATTCGACGGGATAGCTACATTGCGCTTTGGGCACAGGTCTACCGAAGAAAATGCGTTCTTCGAGGCCATTGCGGAAGAAAGCGAGTGGGCAAACTCACAGTTGACAAATACCCCGACTTATAGCAGCGAAAACAGCGAAAGCTGGCAACCACCGGAATTCCGGATCCCAGATTGGGGCTTTCTTCAAGAAAGCTATACGGAGGAAGAGCTTTAAGAAGAAAGCGCAGCTAGCAGTTCAAGAGACCTTCCGCCTATCAATAACTCTTTCATTCTATCAGAAGCGTCTGTTAGTTCTAGTCAGAAAAAAGGAGAAAACTTGATAAAACTGATCAATAAAATCTTTTTACTTAAAAATGTTGGCTAAATTGTCTTGTTACTTGGAATTACGGCAGTACATTTGTAAATACAAAACATTCAGCAAACATTGTTTTAAGTTAAATAGACCGGCGCAAAAGAGACTGGTAATTGCAACTTACCCTTGAAGCAGGAGCGAAGGATTGCGTATTTAGTTTCCCAAAGTAAGCTAATAGTAAGGCTAAAAAATTCAAAATGGTATAAGTAGAAAATAAGGGAGAGTTGGAAATAAGTTTGAAAATAAAATAAGAAAAAGAAACGAACAATAATTACCAAAAATTTTTAAAAGGAAATATGAATGATACTTCATGTAAACTCATATTTACATGAACGAAAAGGATTAGCTTTTAGATAAAATTAAGCGAGAAAACCGCATCCGGATATACCCATACTTAATTAGTGGTGGGAAAGTTTGGAAGGGATTAAATTTAACCACCGCGCGAAAATAAATACCAAAGTATTTTGACTGTCGGGTGTCCTAAGAGAGGGGTCTTTTTATTTTGGGCAGGGTACTTTGGGGTCTTTAAAAAAGATGGGTCCTTTTGGACCCTACTTTTGGTAGGGCCTCAAAAACCCCCGCCGTCGAAAAGACCCCCCCCCCTTAAGACACACGGCGGATTACAATACTACTCATGATACTTCGGACGCCAAATGTACGTACAGCACAGAAAAGCACTCTCTTCTGCCAAAACTAGTTTACTTAACTAAAATCTCTTTCACTGAGTTGTCTCCTTTTTACGCCTGACATGATGCGCGCGTTAATGCGTCAGTCAAAAGTGATAAATTTTGTTCTAAGATGCAGGCGCCTACTTTTTAGAAAGGAAGGAAGATTATCACACTAAAGAATCTAAAATCTATCCTTTTAGGAACTTTTAAAAACCTTTTCAAAACGCGGAAAAATTCGAAAAAATTAGAATGGCAAATTAAAAACCAGGACAAAAAATTAACTAACGAATGAAGGCCTTGCGGGCCTTCAACTTTTCCTCTTAATAATAAAGCTTTGTAACGTTTTTTTTTCTAAGTTCTTTGATGCATCATTCATGAAAAATATGTTGCATAATTTATGCAATTTTTCTAGGCGGGGGCGTTTTTTGAAATTTTTTTAAAAAATTTTGCCGGCCTTTTTGATTGTCTGAGCCTCCGAAAATCCTGTAAGGATTCTATTTTGTCGAATGATTTCTGTGCAACAATCGACTTTTTGAAAAATCGGGCTAAAAACGTGTGAATAAGGGAAATCAAATGAGTTACCAAGTCTAAAAAATGTTAATGATGAGTTGGGCTATAGAAAAAATTGAGAACAACTCCAGTTTTGCAAAAAAATCGACTGTTTTTATTGAATGATTACTCAAAATAATGAATCTTAAGGAATAGGTAAAAACGAGTATCAAAAACATAAACTAAACAGACTTTTTCAACCAATTGCCGTGGAATTTTGGAGTCTAATGTTTACTAGTTGTTTTTATGGTGCAAACAGCCATTTATTTGAAAAAAAAGCAGCGAAAAACAAATTGCACCATACTAATTGTGTCTTAACTCGAAACAATTTTTCCTTTTTGTCAAAAATCAAACCAGTTTGAAAAAGCAATTTATTTCTCAAGTTTTCCCCTGGTATTTTGTATCCGCATCGTTTCGCACGCCAGCTCACAATACAAACAGTTTAGAATTAAATTGTAATTAGATAAAACTATCAACCATTGCCAACAGACAGTTGCAAATGTGGTTTTGAGCTCAAAAAAAAAACAAAAAAATGAAGTTTTAAAGCATTAATCTATAAAAAAATATATTGAGCGTAAGAAACTAGTAACGAGGGAATAATATCTCTGACAAAAAAAAACCAGATGCGTGCGTGCAATTTCTAACCAATTAGCTCCCTTCCAACTGACCAAAACTGGTTTACTTCACGTTAATATCTTTCGGAAACTGGAAGCCGAATTTCTGATTGGCTGACATTGGATTTATGCAAAACATTATGAGGCTAAACGTTGCACCGGAAGGCGCCAATTTGGTGTCCGTAGGTCACTGGAATCCACAGAAGAGTCTTTAAACGTCCAAAATGTGAAGATTCGTATTTGTAACCTTAAAGGTTGTTGGCACGTTAGTTTTTCAGCGTACTCCGCAACGAGCAAACATAGATACTTGTTTTGACTTCCTCATATGTAAGCAGATTCTGCAGAGGTAAGCGGTTTCCGCAATTTTATGCGGATTTCACTTAAGATATGCGGATTCCACTTACAGTTGCGAATTCCACGACAGCCTAATTTTACTAAAAACATGTTAGTATTTGTTTATGCATTACAGAAACTATTCCGGATTCGACAAACTTTGTTGCGGATTGTTCAACTATTGTCGCGAATTCCACAAAATTGCCTCTTTGGAACGGTTTCGAGCAATACAGTGTTTTAGCTATTTGTCAGAATAATCCAAAGCAGCAAAGAAGATAAAAGAAAAGTAGCAATTTTGCGGATTCCGCAACAATTCTATTTCTAGACTGTTGCGGAATCCGCTGACAATTCACAAAATAGTTTGGCCTCGTAATAAAAAAAAAACAGAAAACACAATACCTAAATAAGGGCCTTCAATTCATTCATTGACCTTAAAAATGTTATCAACACGTGAATATAACACTTTACGGATAATTGACTGTTTCTTACAAGCAGTTTTTTTTGCAGGATGCTAGCATACACTAACATTAAGTGATCGCGGTGATAACAATAACGCTTCAAGCTATTAAATTTTTTTTTGCACCCGATTTGTCTATATAGATTACGTCGCTAGATAACGAGAAGAAGAATTGAGAGTAACTCAGTTTATCAAAATTTTAAAAACACTTGAATCACTTTGAAAACAAATTCACCAACTTTTACTGACTCTCTCAATAACCACGCATCATGTTCTTTATGGCCAAGTTAGATTCAAGTTATCTCAAATGATCTGGTCACTGACGAGTGGTATGAAATCAAGCTTGTCAAGCTAAACTTTTCATTTCCATTTGAGCGACTGACTTCGAGGAATCTGGAAAACAAATTCCTAATTGCTCGAAGAAAACGTGAAAATAAATTCAATTTGGCAGACATCTACAATTATTATTTACAGTTGACAATAATATAAATCTATTCGACAATAGTATCACAATGTACAATATACAACCAGTCAAGTCCTCTGAGTTGCTGCTATTTACATATATCCCTTATTTGTGTTCTTTCAACAGCCTTTCACGAATAGCTCTCGTTTCTAAAACAATCAGAGATTATTTACTTTTTTTAAGTATAAACAAGTAAAATTAACCATTGCTCTGATTTGCTACATCTGATAGCAACATCCAGTTAGCAGTTTTTGTTTCGTAAATCACCCGAAAACTGAAAAACACCGCAACACAAAATCCAGCAGTTATTTAACTTCAACTTGACTGCTCTTTTTATTCACGAAATGCCATTACAGATATAATGCTATTACAGCATTTATTTGCGAAATGGCTTCAAGAAACTTAGATTTCCTAATATAGCACTAAACTCCGCTTTAGTGAAAAAAATTAAGCAATCGGAAAAAGGTACGGCCTATATGTTGGCGCCTGTTTTTTGGTGGCCATCGATGTTTAAACCTGTGACAAGAAAATCCGCAAGATTCAAATAATGACGTAAGCTTTCATGAAATCGGACGCCGTGGCTTCGGTCGTTGCTAATCAGTAGCTTTCTTTTCTGAAAATTCATTACTTTCACGCCTTTTCTACACAAGCGAAGCGTAGAGTGGCACTTATAAAGGAGGAGGTAGAATTATTCAAAAAAAGGAAATTTTAAAGCCCGGTTTTAGCTTGTACAGCGAATACAGCTTTGCATCTATGAGTAACCAATGTTTTATTTTGAAACCGTTTTCTAAACCATTAAACTAAAAAAACTCCAGCTTCTCTTATTGCTCCAACCACTTCACTAAATCGGAAGGAATAATGGTGAAGTGTGTTTTCAAAAAAGTCGATTATCTCGAAGAAAGCTCGGATGCGGTCAAGTTTGGTATCAAATTAAAACACTTCCAATCGATTTTCGGATTCCAGATAAGTTTCAAAATGTCTGAAAAAAAACTGGTCTCAAGATCTTTGGTTGCCTATATTGGACAATTTGATTAGAACTGACCTCAAAATTTAATTCTATCATAAGTTTAGCTTTTATTGCGCTAAAGTTTGCATTTTTCAATTATCTCAAAATTTCGTCCAGCAATTCCAAAACGACTAAAAGGTTTTTTATTTTGATACTACCCTTGACCGCATAAAACCTTTCTTCGAAGCTATCAAAACTCGTAGAAAACGTACCGTACGCCATGACTCGGTTAATTCAACTTGAGTTTTCAGGAAAAGGTTTTAATACAACCTATCGGTTACTCATAGATACAACGCTGTATTCGCATAAACGAGCAAAAACAGGGCACTAAAATTTTGGATAAAAATTTTTTTTCAACACAGCGGCAAATACGCACTTCACAAACACAAGTGAGAAACGCCACGTAGCTTTAAAAAGGTCAAAAAAGAGAAATAAAAAAACTGATAGGTTTTCAAAAAGATCGGGATTGCACCTCAGTACTCGGACATCAAGTTTTTCAGTTCAATGTTCGACACAATTGTCCCACTGTCGCTTATAGAAAGCTGAAAAGAGCTAAAAACTGTACTAAAACATAAATTTAATAAACTAGTTTGTAATAAACTAAAGGCAACCACACTACATTTGCGACTAATCAGTTGGAAAGAATGAAGCCAAATTGTGCATAAATTATCCAATTCAAAAATTTCGGAAAAGGAGTCTTTAGTATTGCACTGGTGTAAGAAACAAATAGGCTTCTTCGGTGCATTTGATTAACTAAAAAGGCATCAACTAGGGGTTAACTTATTAATAATCTAACGTCAACGCTACTTAGGCTGAAAAAAGTAACCTTGTACTATAAGATTCGTTTGCGCAGAAAGGCGTGAAAGCAAACTAGCTTCAAAAAAGAAAGCCATAGACTACAAGAATCGAAGCTACCTCATCCGACTTCATAAGTACATACTTACCCATATGAATAATACTTCGACCTTTTTGGTCACAGTTTTACACATGGTTCACCACTAAAATCTAGACACCAATGAATACGCAGAAACAACTTAATATTAAGCTCAGCAATACAATGCCGGACTTTGCTTGAAAAGAGGCTAAGCAAACAAAAGCTCCACCAGTACCACCAAATTAAAACATTTTTTATATATTTTTTTACTTGTGCTCAATCGTTCGCCAAACAAAATTTAAAAAGCAAAAGCACTCCGTTTTTCCCTAAATTGTTTGTTTGATTGAATAATGCTTGAAGAATCACGACTGCAATATAACAGTAAGGACTTCAATATGCCCCGGTACTTTGTGGTGCATAAACTCGGTGAATTCCCATAGGTTCCAATAATCATAAGTTCCAAAATAAAAAATCAGTCGCATAAGTTCCAAAATTTATCTTCTTGAATTCTGATTGGTTGAAATTTGAGCCAACGAATTTATGGATCGATTGTTTACTGTTCAACCAGCATAAACTCAAGCTGCAGAATAGTGACCGCCGCAGCCGCGCCAACGTGTTGCGAGCTTGCCACCAAAGGGTAGGACTCTATACGAAATTTAGAGCCGGTTATCGCCGCTAAGCGGCGACGCGCGCCCACCGGCGACCTTAAACCGAGACTCGGTTAATTAAGTCTTTTGACCAATTAAAAAGATTTGGAACTTATGCGACTGCTTTTTTATTTTGGAACCTATGGGACTGATTTTTGTTCTCGTGATTAATTTTGCTCGTGGTGGGTTTTTTTTCTTCAGACAAATTTCGACTTCTTAACTAGCCTTTTTTGACGGAATTTTTAAATATTCGAAAGGTATTGTTGTCCTGAGCTTAAATTTGAAAGATATTTCACATGTGACCATTTTTCTTAAAGTTATGGGGGTTTAAAGATTGCCATTTTGGCCAATTTGGGACAATTGACGCGCGATATATTTCGCCCTATTAACGCGTAAGCGAGATTTAATCCGTCCTAGAAATTGTTCCAAATTGGTTCAAGGAAGCTTATATGCCATAATTGATTTGTTAATAGGAGCAAAATTTATCACTTAGTACTTATTATGACGTGTGGGGGGATGATCTAAAAAAAAATTCAAATTTTAGAAAAAAAATTTCATTTTATTTTAATACATTTAATTTTTTTTGTTTTTACTGCTTCATAAAACTTAAAAGGCAATCGGAACATTCAGGGCTTCGCGCTGATATGAGCAGTCTTGTTTATTTTGGAACCTATGAATACGCACCCATAAACTCATGAGAAAAAAAAACGCCGCGTTAGTCGGAAAAATAAGCGCGGTTGTTATAAGTCAGCTAACTATAGAAAGAAAACGGCGATAATTAATGGAAACTTGAAAACTTATTGAATCATGGACCGCCAAAGTGAAGTTATTTGCTTGAACAATACTATATCGATTCATTTGGTAGCCAGTCAATAAGCAGAATGGTCTAGGAGCAGACTGGGTCCAAGAGCAGAAAAATATCAACTTCTATAAGCTAATCGGTAAAATAATTATCAAACAAGTCAATAATAGCAAAGCAACGAACATTTTATGCATAATTTGAGCAATGAAATTAGTCAATTCATGCATAATTTATTCGTTTAGTTGGTATTTTTTGACGATTCTAATAATTGTTTTATCAATTAGCCCGTATAAACCAATATAAGTCAACATTTTTCTGTTTTTCTGCTTTTGGACCCATTCTGCACTTGGACCATTCTGCTTATTGCTCCGCCTTCGATTCATTTATAGTTTATTTTCAATTTCTTGGACCAAATAGCTTTTCGAAGAATTGTCTCTTTATCTCAATTTTCCGAATTATCGTTTCTGACCAACAGTCGCTTGCTTTTGATGAGTTGATATTGATTTTGGCCTCATGTTGAAAAATCAACTTTCACCAAGATGAAAAACCCTTTCTCACCGTGCGAATGAGATGAATGCGAGTATTGAGAACAGGATCTGAACTGCGATGAATGCGATCTGGACTCCGCAGATAATCACTTCAAACCTAGGAACCCAAACAGAATTACACTCAACTAACTAATCGTTTTAACTAATATAATAAAAAAATCATTTGCACTTTGCAGGCATTTTCTTCCTAACAGGTATCGGATTATTTATGATTTTAACTTTAATCCCAAGAGAACGACAATCGTTAATAGACCATAAGTCCAGTTCTCAGACGTCTCTGAAAGGAGATTTAATTTCGAAAAAAAAACTTGTCACAGCAACTTAATTTTGTAACAGCAACTTAATTTTGTTTCAGCTAGATTCATAATCATGATAGTTTGAAGAAATACGTTTAACAAATGTTATTCGACGATGCTAGTAAGCCTGCTTCACGCCTAGAATGCCCTGTACATTTTTTTGCGATTTATTTTTCAAAAACTGAGCAAGAAAAGCGAACTCAAACCTGAGTACATATGTCTGCCACAGTATGAAGTAGAGCAGACATATTACACAGGCCACTCCTAGCAGCATAGAAATCAACACTGGCACTTTTCGCTCCGTCAGGTTGCCACGCTTTCCTGAAACATTAAAGAGAAACACGACCTAAAAATTTGCATGAAGAATTTTCACTCGCTAAAAAAACCTTCCAATTTTGGCAAGGAGAGGGATTTTGTATTTAGACGAATATAAAGACGGGTTGATGGCTTTATCTTTTCTTAAGGGTCGTATAAATGTAATTTTAGGCAATATTGGAGTGGATTGTCAACGAGATCCGAATAAACTAATTGGCACTGAACGCAACATTTTGTCACTCTATGCCACCCATGAACTATTATACAACTCTGATTTAATAAATGACGTTTTTGAGCACCAACTGGAATTCAATTGAGCTTGCTTTTGTCAAACACAATTAACTGCACAACCCCTCCGTAAGAACGGAATCACGCAGAACGCCAGAAAAGGAGGTATCATAAGAGCACGTTCAGTCGATATTCAGATTATTGTATATATTGGTTCAGGGGTGGGTCAACAATTTTTTCAAGATGCAGGATTTTGAAAAAAAAAAAATGAGTGGACCGCTTTTTTAAGTTCGGCCAAATTAATTTTCCGAGCTCTTCTAAAACAGAATGAAGATCCTATTTTGCCCAGATTTTATGCACTCCTGTGTTTACTGTCGCCAAAGCCTTCTTTAGAAAATTTTTTGGTCGATCGAAAAAGAACGACTTGAAATAGTTCTTAAGGGGTCCCTTTGGGCGGCCAGGGGTTCGAATAACTAAGGGTGTGGGTCTTCTACATTACCTGTCTAAATCTGCTCTTTCTGATTTATAATTATGTGATCCTTTTTTCCAGCCATTTAAGGAAGTTTGTAGAGACCATGATAAATCACACTGATGAACAGGTCATAAATTGTATTATCATGACTCAAAAGATTCATAAAAATTCATTAATTCATCTTCACAGACAGTAAATAACCAAAAACGGAGAGGCAACAATGTCCTTGAACTTCCTTATGTTTCGAAACAGCTTTCAACTCCGGCAAAAACCATTACAAGAATTTAAAAATTATTAGCTTGACTGACAAGCAAGATTGAGCAAGGCAAGTTTATTGAGATTATGGAAAATCATGCAGTTTTATTTATGAGTACCAAAGCGGTTAATCATGAGCTCAATTTTGAAGGCATACCAATACGTACTACCATCATCATGGGCAGTTTCGCTAAAGTGACTAAAAGGTTACTTACCTAGATATTGTCTGAAGAACTCAACTCCAGTGAGAAGAAGAAGCACTATTATTTCCTGAGCCAGATCTGCGCGAGGGTATGGAAGAATTTCAGCTAAAATTCACATAATCGCAGAGGAATCTGACTCATTTAACAATTCCTTGCTTCAAAAACTCTTTAAGACGTTTTGACACTCAAACAAGCAAAAACGTAATATCTCGAGTTTCTTGCAATGACAAATGATATTGAGTTCAGGCAAACTTAAAAATAATTAAAACTTTTTTGCTTTAAATTTTGTCAACTATTTCTTTCAACGATCTCTTGAATTCCTACCTTTGTAGATGTACATAAGACACTCTGCGATGAAGAATGCTGCATAATACCAGGCATTGAAGAGAAACATGATCTGCAGAGGCAGAGATGAAAGGACCTGTGTTCCCATATCTACAGCTGAAAGACATGTCAACCGTAAAAAAAATAACAATAATTAATCAAAGACACTATCTGTTCTTTATAAAAGTGTGAATAGTTTGTTTTAGATTTTTTCGGAACCTACAATATCTCTGTTGTTAAAACATTGACATAAGCGACGTAAAAAAAATTAGCAATAAAATTTCGGTATTGTTATTTAATGAATGCATCGTAAGACTGCATTTAAGGAGTCAATGTATTCAAGGTATCAATTTTTCACCGCAGATAAAAAGAAATCACACATTTCAGGTTCTTCAAAAAATATCAAGAACTAACAAGAATCGACGGTTGCTGCGCAAGTAGCACAGAATATTCCGACAATAATCTTGAAAAAAAAAACGTGTTTTGATAACAAAAAGATTGGACGAAAGCCTAAAACTCAAGCATATGCGACACTCTTTGTAAAATTTACAAGATGAACATTTTTGTCTTGGTGGGTGCTATCCAATTCGCGTAGATCCCAATCAAAACGAAGCAAAACGTTCACAAAAATAACACTTTTGCTATGAGACTGTATCACTTAACCTCCCATCGACCAAAAGAATCCTAAAAAATCGATCATTTTGTTCCAACGACAGAAGGTGACGGTTTTATGATTGTGCCGTTTTTTTTCAACACAAAAGCAGATACAACAGAAAACCTCAGATTGATAACCAATTATTGCATCAAATCAATGAATTTTGATTCTTAGCCCTTGCATACACTAGCCAAAAACAAACACTTAAAAATGCTTCAAAAAATATAGTTACTTTGTATGAAACACTCGACAAACTGAGTAAAACGAAAAGATTAACCATATCACACTGATTGTTTGAGCCACTCTTAGGGCTGAGAATCATAGAGTTTGACTTTTTCCACGCAAAATGATGTCAGCTGTAAAAAATAATGGCTATCTCGGCTCTTTAAATGGCGAAATATAAGATGACTGAGTCATATAGATAAACATATAAGTCATACAAAGCCGAAACAATATGAGCAAAAAAACTTATTCAAAAAGCAGCTTTACAAAAAGAAACAAGAAAAAAAGAATTAGTAAACCTTTGCTGAGTTTTGGCTACGAACCAGCGACCTTGAGAATTGGGCTCTCACGCCCTCCCAGTTCGGCCAAGAACGCTTAAAAGTAGTCAAACACCAGTCACAAATAAATCAGCTACATTTGCCAATAAATTGGCAATGCAATGCAGCAAAAGTGGCACCGAATACAGCAGACATAATTTTGCATGTAATAAATTGGGGTATAAGAAACTAAAGGGAGCCACACTAACATTGCATGTAATAAATAGCAAAGCATAAAACCACATTCTGCATTTTGAAATTCTTCACATGTGTAAATTCTGTATTTTGAAAAATTGCGAGATATAATGAGTTAGAAGAATTTTTGAAATCGACTTTTTTTTGTATTGATATTTGAAGCAAAGAACTTTTTTTTCGATTGATTCGAAAAATGAGAAATGCTCCAACTGTGTTAAGTTATTACCAATCGAATGTCAAAGCACATGCTAAAAAAAGCCTAAAGACGCCACCAATATTTGCTACTTAGGTTAGAAAAAATAAAGTCGTACTATAATACTTACGCTCACTTAAGTTCGCAAGTTAAAAAGAGAAATAACTTCCGGTAGGGATGCGAACGCAAAATCTGCTGACCCAAAAGCATGCATTTTACAGCTAGATCAATTGAGAGGGGGACTGAAAGTTGAGGTTCCACAATAAAGCAAAACCAATTTCTTGCAGATTTCTATGAGTTCAAGGGGGAAATAGTTCACGATTACAAGTCACTCGCTCTGGCAAACGAAAAACCGAATCACACAAAATGGGTTAAGATGAAACCACGGTGATACCTTATTTGCCAACGATTAGTTCAGCTTATCTTGACAAAATACCAACGCTGAAAATATAAGCGAGCTAAAATTTGGTGAACGCCATTCACTCGTATACTCACGTTTCATGGCAATCAAACATATGGATTTTAAAATGAAAGATCAACTCAAATGTCAATGCTAAACTCTAATTCTTTTATCCAATAATTTTCACAGTATCGGTAAAACTTCTATTCAAAACAAGATTATTAATCCATAAGGTCAAAATCATCAAGTTCTTCGTTATACGCAGCAATGTGTCGTTTGATCTTCGAATTTTCTGTCCAAGTGATCAAATCTTGGCTCCGCCGCGTCACCAAAAATGCTGGATCTGTCACAAGTTCTGTTCCTACTTTCACATGTCCATGTTCTACCCTCTGTGTCGCAATTTGAAGCGTTTCTGACATGTTTAGCTTCTGCATAACCACCGGTAATCTTCGGCGACAAAACGACGATACACAAAGCTTGTCAATTTCCGCAAAGTTTCGATTCGTCGGAATAACGCCCATTAAGTATAATTTTTCAACTAGCCGAATGACATTTACATTTCGAAACTTGTCGTTCGTGTCGAGCTCTTTCAGTTTTTCGGCTAACTGACGGACTTCGGCTACAAGTTGTTTGTATGCGATGTACTCTTCTCTTTTACGCAGGTTGAATCTGCACATGATTTTCAAGATTTGTTCGTTATTGTCGATTTCCCAATTGATAAAATCCACTTTCTTCAGCAGTTTCTGCTCGTGATATTTTAGCTTCCTCATTTTTCAATCTTAAACTACAAATTCAGCTCTGCACAGATAAGCTAGCAACGGTAAATTATTTCTGGTATGTCCAAAACCTATGCTCCCTGCGGATCACTTGCAAACTTTTCTGCTTAATTATCCTCACAAAAAACTGATCAGAAAAAAAATCGCAAAAAAAAACAAAAAAGCTGAACTCAATTTCCTTGTACCATTCTGAATTGTTAGTTAACACCTTTATCAGATGTTTAATTTGAATCAATATTGAACCTAATAACGAAAACCTGCATATGCTACTCTATGAAGGAGGACTGGGACTAAATGAACATTACCCATGCCCCCTAACAACACAATCATTTCAGGGGGGAGATTTTGTTCCTACACTAACAACACACTCATTTTAGGGGGGAGATTGTTCACTTGGTCTATTAAGGGTGAAGATTGTCGACATGGGCCGAGGGCTGTAAAACAGATAGTTCTGAAATGATTGTAATGCGTTCCGCAAAATTTTTTCCAGAATTCATTGGTCTCTTAGTTCCACGATTCAACTATCGCCCTGTGCATTGTTAGAGTTGTTATTTACATCATCTTCCGAGTTAGTGGGCGAACCAGTGGCCATGATTATGGCCATACCCTCTCTCCCATTCATGTCCAAAACTAGCCTGGCTATATCCACGTTAGCCTGCAGACAAACAATTTCTTCCGAACCTCCAAATAAATCTACTATTTACTTTCGATAGCCACCAGATTACTTTTCTGTCATTATTCTCGCTAGATATTATAGCGAGAAAAACCAAGGTCAAAATCAATGAATTTTTTGGTGAACGAAGTGTGTGAAAAAGTAAAAAAAACTGAAACAACTAAACAAAGTATGTAAACAAACTAAACAAATGATGTATTACAGTTTTCATTTTGCGTATTTTATGAAATTGAACAATTCTGCTTTTAAATACCGAAATTTATGGCAGTTTGATATTTTTGTTGACTTGTAATTTCCGATAATTACGGTTAATTTACGTATGAAATGAAATGTTGTCAATCAGCCAGCTACACGAAATCGATCTACCTCAGAACCGAAACGAGACTAACAGCAATCGAGCTACCATAACACAGTGATGAAAAAAACCAGACAAACACCAATTTGCAGTAAGCTATACTTGAAAGGAGTCAGTTTTGAAAGGTTTCAACTCTTCCAAATACTTGCTCAGTTATTTCAACGCGATCTTTTTTGGATGAAATACCTGTGAACTTTGAGCAAAAAATGCTTATAAATCACATTTTAACCTGAACAACAATTGAAAATATTTATTCATGCTTTTGATTTAAAAATCAATAGATGAAATGGGCAAATTTTAGAGGGGGGTAAGGAAGAAACAATGCAGTTTTGCAACCTGGCGCATCTCGAGGAGGAGTCCCGTGATGTCAGACACTATTCTGGCGACAGAGGCACAGATGTCTGTCATTTGGTGCATCAGGTAAAGAGTACGCCTATTAACAGCTACTCGCTTAGAAGATTCAATGCCGTGTTAATTGTTCAATTTATTGAGGCATCCGTACAAATTTGGATTGTGAAACAATACAGAAAATGAATTTTCCATGGGTTAAATTTTTTGTTTTAAATTTTCATTGGGCTCAAAAAAATTCACCGATAGTAATTGGCAAGATGTTTTTTTAAGACAAGTTTGACATTATTCATATCATATTTTGTATTATAGCGAGTACCGTTGAAACTGCAAAAGCACACAGGCGCTGGCTAGGAAAGCCATAGAAGTTGTACAAAGAATTGACACCAGAACAATTGTCCAGTTGATTTTGATCCCAAAAATCTCATGTTCTTGGTTAGTAGCCGTATTGGTTAGAAACTGCATGGTTTACTTGTGTTATCAACTTACTGGATTGCTGTGCTTTTCAAAACGAAAGTCGTTGGAAATCACGAAGACATGCAAAGTCCTATTATTATCATCTTGGTTTTAACTTAATGCACGCATTTGACATCTACTTGATAAAACTTGATCAAAGAAACATTGAAAAAAAAATCAGCTTAAATTTATGTATTTCTTTTTCAAATAGTGGATAGACATTAAATTATTCCTATACAATAGATGTGTTCTCGGCAACAAACTAGTTTTTGCACCAACAATGAAAATATGTTCGAGTAGTGAAGTAGCATGATTAGCCTTTTCAGGCTGGCTTTGCATGAAGTATCAATTGTTAACAGGATAGCACATCTAAAATTTTAGCAGCAGACCAAAGAAGGTCCGGTAATTCATAATACATTTTCGCTTCAAACATCCATGAAATAAAAACATCTCCGAAGAGTTTTCACACTACATATAAATTGCAATAGATTTCGTTAAAACTCTACCTGGAAAAATTTGTGCAATATTAATAGATCAATGATTGAGGCCAAACACTTAACAACTCTCAGAAGTTTCATATACTTGATAGAAATTTATAGTTTCCGTTTTGCGTTTCAACTTACTAATTTTTTTTTAGCATCCGATTCAATTTGCTATATATTTTTCATGGTCTCTATTCACTCTTCGTCGCCTGATTTGATCATAGGACCAATCAGGCCATTCGCAGTCGTGAACAGATTAATTGGCGAATTTCCGTCTGTAATGAGGGTGGATTTGATTCCCAGTCCTGCGAGGAGTTTCGCCTGGGTGGCTGGACCTGCATTTGCCATGTCTCTGATAGTCTCTCTGCCAATAGCCTCAACCATATTCTTGAACTTCTCTGTCTCGATTGCTAGAAAAATTTTAAAAATCATTGTGGCATCACGAAATTGGTCTAAAATATGTTGAAATACATCTCAATTCATTTTAAACTGATAGTAGAGTCGATTTGGTGGTGAGCATTATTGCGCTGCTAGAACGATACACTATGAATACCAGAGAAAACCATAGCTATAAGTCAAAGATGTAAATGTTTACACAGAAGCGAACCAGAGCTTCGCACCACTTGTGATGGAGAAAAATTATTACCACTACTTGCAGATGAACCGACAAACGTAAAATTAGAAAACTCAGAAAAAAATTTGAAAACAGCAAAAAAATCCCATATTTTAGAACCGAAGTAACTGCACCTTTACAAAACTTAAAAACAGATGCAAAACAATGCTTTGCATTACCTGCAATACATCACATAGATCGAATGACAACCTACGGAAATAAAGATAAAGCCGCGGCACTTTTTCTGAAAAAAAAAATCAAAAAATTGATCTTTCAAAAAACTTCCACCATTTGTCTTGGTTTCTCTTGAATAAAGATTATTTTCAGGAAATTTAGCAGAGTAGTAACACAATTGAAAGTCATTTAAGCTTGGAAACAAAACCTATAATACAGAATAATTCAAAAAGGTTTGAATAAAACTAAAACCCATGCTTTAAAAAGTCAGCCGATCAAAAAACCCGACCAGATCAAAAAAATTACATTTATCCAAACGGAAAATGAACCGCGACAACAACTAGAACTCAAAAGGCAAATCTGAAAAAAAACTTCGAATACGATACCAATACGTAGCATACAAAAAATTATTTAAAAAACAATTATTTCCTGAAACGGCCTCCATCTAATTACAACCCTAATGATAGTAGTTTTATTCAAAATTTCAAGAAATTGAGCATGTCAGCTATTGAGGATGAAAGTTAACATTCCTAATAAAATTGACCATTCTGCAAAGTAAGGTATTGAAGAGAAAAAAGTCAAGTATCCGATTGCAATACCCTTGCTTATCGCAAGGGTTAAAACTATTAAAAGGAACCTGGGAGCTTCGAAATTCTGACAAATACAGATTTTTGCACGAAGTTCGCTTCAACGCCATTAGCTGCAATGCTAACTAAGTCAAACACATTCCATATGAGTGGGGTGTGTAAATTAGACAAGAACGAAACTAGAAGATTGCAAAAGGTAAAAAGTTTAATGAAAAATCTAACTGAAAAGAAAACAACGCGGCGAGTTCAAATATTATAATTATAGGTATAAGACGTCAGTTGCTAATGAATAGGTTCAGACGATTCCAGTGTTGAAACGACGATCAAGTACCTCACGTCAGCGTTATGCCCTACATATCCCGTCGGGCGCCAATAAGATTAGACTTGAGATAAGACGAAATCTTCATTAACGATTTCAATGTCGCCGAAGTCAACAAGGCTACAACAACCACAACAAAATATTCAAAAATCATAATGAAAAGATAGCGATTTTCTAGAGACTCCGGCAAATAATTTCATTTTTCAATCAAAGAAGTTTTTGGTAGTCCGATCTTTTTGACCAGAATCCAACTTCTTCTGAGGCTGAAAAACTTTTGAAGAAAATTGTAACGAAAGTCAGATCAGCCGAATCGAAGTGCTCTATATTCTGTGGGAAAAAATTATGTTTCAAAGTTTCACTGTAAATCGCCTTAATTTTCGTGACAGTTCTTCTCGATAGAATTTGATTTTTTTTCTTCTGAATTTTTCTTTTTTACTGTAATTTAGTTCAGCTTCATATTATAATTTAATGAGCATGTATACTCTTAATTGTATGTGTGTGAACGCAAAAGTTTTTAAGCTGAGTAAACGCCTTGTGTTTCTCAGAAATTCAAAAAGAGCACTTGACTTGAAGCAAGCAATTCTTATATCAAACCATCCATTCATTCAATTAGCATTTCTAAAGTATCTAATTCGCCTAATTGCATTTCTAATTCGATTACTTTCTCCGTGTCTGAGTTAGATTTTTCAGTCTAATTTTGGCTGTTTTTCACCTATTAAAGCTTTCGTCTTTTTCACCACATCCATAAGAGCGAATCTGCTTCTTAGATTCTTGTTAACCGGTACATGTACAAATTAGCAGAGCTATGCAAGTTTTCAGTTTCATAGCAGCTAATTAGAATTGAATATATCTGCACGGGCCAACGAAATAAGACAAGCTAAACAGACATGACAAAAAAAACATGTATTTAGACGTCACTGTACAATGAAAAAACACATTTATGAGAAATTAGACGTAATTCAATTGTTGTTGTTACTGTTTACAGTCTGTAGTCAAGTTTCGATTAAGCTTTCATAAAAGCAAATCAGACTTTCACAAGTCACAGATCTATACTTTATGCATTAAAAAATGGATCTTATTATTCGGCTAAAGGTTATATAAACCATTGATAATACATATTTCGATTAGCAATGAGATGACATACTGTTTTTGTATATGTGAAATTGTGTACTAGGCATTAATTTTCGGTCCCCCCTTAGCTTTTAACCAAAAATGCTAGCTTTGCAATAAAAATTTGAACGTCTAAACTCCGTTTTGTAAGAGACGTCTAATTTGCTTGTCGTCTAATTTCCCGCCCCCTCCCATCAGGACTTACTTGCTAGATCCTTGGACTTATTAATCTCCAGTTCATTCTGTGCCCTGACGTAGTCTAGCTCGGCCACTCGTGCCTCCTTCAGTCTCGTCAGTTCCGAGTTGGCCTCTATGTTGGTGGCCTCCGCCTTCAACTTCGCCTGCTCAACTGCCGCCTCGCCCTCAATCCTGTTCGCCTCTGCCCTACTCTGAGCCTCCGCTTTGGCCTGACCTATATTCAAATACTCATACATATAACATGCAAAAAGCATGAGACTAATTTTTTATTTTTCAATCAGTCAAATGCAAAAAATTGGACGCAGAGTTGAAACAAACAAGAATTTATAAATTTGAAATTTTGTAAAAATAGCTTCAGTCAGTAGTCAATTTCTTAGTAATCAAAAATAAGTATGGCTTACTCACAGGGGCGGATTTAGGGTCCTCCCCTCAGGGATTCGACACCCGGCCGACCCAAAGGGTCCCCCTTTGGTACTTTTCAAGAAATCCATTTTTGGCTGACCGACCCTAAAATTTTTCTTAAGGCGCTTTTGGCGCCAATATATACTAATTTTGAGGGGAAAAAATGCGATTTTTTGGTCAACATTTTCCAAAAAGTGCCTAACGTCATTTTAGGACTGTTTTTTTTTCAAAATTTTGCCTGCGGCGCAGAAAATTGGGCAAAACAGGGACTAAACAGTGCTTAGGGAGAGCTCAAAAAATCAATTCAGTCGACCTAAAAAAAAGGTCGACAAAATTTTCGAAAATTTTTTGAAAATCCGCCCCTCTTAAGAAAATCCTAGATCCGCCCCTGCTTACTCACTTTCATTTAAGAAAAATCAACGTGAGCTTTCACACAGTCTCAGAAAAAAGTACAAACCATGTCATATCACAACATATACCACTGGATCTCATATTACTAGATCTACCTACAATCAAATTCCAATAAGGCGTTCGTTTCTGCTATACGGCCCAAAATTAACCTATTTATTAATTTGAAAGCTAGACTTTAATGATCGAATCTGCTCGGTTTAAATTAGTTGCAGCAAAAGTAAGACTAAAATTGCATTAAAATCAGAAGCTCAATTATCTCAATCACAAACAGAACCTCAAACAGAGCCAAAGTAAGAGTAAAATTGCATTAAAAACAGAACCTCAATTAACAATATGGTAGCATTCGGTATATGACAGAGATCTAAGATGCGAGTAAGGTACCTGTGCTCTCGACAGCAGCCGAGCTGGCCTGCAGTTCCAGCAGTTGACACCTGGACTTCTCAGCCTCTGCCTCGTCCACCAGCTTCTGTCGCTCCAGTCGACCTTGAGCCTCCTGCTCCAGACGCTCTGCTTCTTGTCTACGAACAAAACAAGTCTTGTCTTACACTGGTATTGTTTCAAGGACCAATTAAATTAGTTTGTCCTATAAAATCAGCAGCTGTATATTCAATAAAATCGGATACTTGCATACATTCAACCATTGGCAACTGGAAATGGGTGGATAGATTGAGGATTCGAATTCATTTCACAGAAAAATTTAACTCACTTCACCGAAAAGTTACCGATCCAAAACAGATATCATTTCCTAAACGCGTCTACTACTGTGATTTCATTAGTTTTGCAAATTCTTCTTTCATGTTGTCAACTAGTATTTATAAAACAACGGGATTTTCGGCTTTTTATTCCATTTACAAGATTTTTGATTACACTACCTAGCAGTTGCCTCTTGTGAGTTGGTGGTGATCTCGATGGCCAGCTGGACACTCTTCTGGAGAGCATCCCTCGTCCTCTGGTCAACTGGCTCCACACTCTGGATGTCGATGCTTGTGATGCAAAGACAGTTCTGGGGGAAAGAGAACGACTGCCTCACTTTGCCATGCTCGTCCATTCCAAACACAGACGAGCGGATGATCTTGGCCGAGTTCTAAACAATAACACACAACTAACTATCTATAAAATTTTAAATTTTGGTTTCCAATTGTTCATGCTAGCATGATCAATGATATAACAGAACCTATGAGCAAAGGCGAAGTGCATAAGGCTTCCGAGGCAGAAAAAACGAGACCCATTTTGATAAGTAATCATCGCTAGAGTGTGAGAAAACATTTCGACCTTCAATATTTTGCCAGTGAGCAGAGACCACATAAGAATTCAACCACAAAAGAAAGAAAATATATGAGCATGACAAATCATCAAAAAAACGAGTTACTGACCTTGTGGAAATCATCGAACGGTACACTAGCTACTGCTCCTCTCACTCGGGAAGCCACTGCCTTGCAGCAATCTCCTACGAAATCCGGAACCGAGAAGATCTTAGCCGCCTGCTCCAAACTTTTCTCCTTTACATCGAAGTGCCAGTTGTACGACAGCTGCAGCGACAAACGTGCGTGATCGGAAGTTTCGACCACGATTATATCTGTCATGAAATCGGGACCCATGAGGAGGCAGAGACTTTTGATCACGTTGGGTCGCTTCGGCTTGCCACCCGAGATACTAAGCTGGGTGAACTGTTCGTCAGGTCCGAGCATGACCAAGTCGGGTCCGAAGACGACTCGTGCTTTCTTCAGTTTGTAGTCATAGATTTGACTCGCAGCATTGTGTGGTACTCTGAAAGGTAACAGCTTAAATATAAACAATATTGCCTCAGATATATAATCACGGTTCTTTTGCGTAATCTTTGTTGTCTTTTCAAAAACGTCACACAAAGCTTAACTTTTTTAAACTGATTCACATTTATTGCTTGCTTTTGTTTCAAGATAAATTTAAGCGCCAGACCAAACACTAAAATTGCCACTAAGCTTACTGACCTGTATGTGACTACTTTAGTTCTATCTCTTGGTTTGGCAGAGTCCGATTTCTGGCTTCTGTCACCCCTGTCAGCCAAAGGGTCTTTGGACTGCGAAAGAAGACTCTCCACCGCTCCTGACATATCCTTCTGCCAAAGTTCCTCATCTTGTGTGATCATGTACGTCTGGCCAATTACTGCTCGCACTTTTCCTGACTTAATGTCGCTAAAATATAAAAGTCACATTCAATTTAGATATTCCAAAATGATTTTGAAATTTGTTATATTTGGCGTTGACGCTCTTATGTGTCTGTGGTCTTTTTTAAATCATGCTCAATTTTTCATGCACAAAGGAAAACTTTCTGCTGGTTTAGGCTCTCAATTTGCCACAAAAGACGAACAATTTCTTGCTATTCTAGTATATTTCAAAGAAAGTTATAAGAGTTGTGTACCGAACGTAGATTCCTTCATTCTCATCCAAAGGAATTGCCTTTCGCCTCGTTACTACTTCAACTTCAACTCGCGGCACGTAGTCACAAGGACCTCTGATCATCCACAAATCTCCAGGAGCTCTCGGATTCCCAGCATCGTCATTGAATCCTACGCTAGCTTTCAAAATCAGACCATCGTCCTCTCCCAGCACATAGACATCCTGGATCCCGTTTTGAAGGTACTCTCCTGGTTGCAAGAAGAAAGAAATCTCTCCTTTGATCAATTTCTTCTGACCAAGTTGTGGCTTTCCTTTAGCGTCACAAGGATCCATCACAACACAATACTGTCTATTATTCAATGTAGTGATGTTAATGATTCCCAAAACCTCCTCATTCACATCAGGAATATGCGTTTCTGCGTCTTGGAAGGTAACAAGCCATTCCTCGCCTGACTTTCTGGTCTTGCCGTAGACATCTTTGAATGTCATTTTGGCCTGGAGATGAAGCGCTTTCTTCTCGGTCAAAACTACAGCATCTACAACATCGATGACCTCTTCGTATGCGCCAGGAAGATAAGCACCTCGCGATGTCACAAGCCATTCTTGGCCTACAACTCGGGGGTTTCCATTTCGGTCGAAAGTTTCTTTTCGTGCTCTGAGCTTGATAGCTTGGTTAGGCTTGATCACAGTGCTTCGGATCGTCTCATCAACAGCAACCTCTTTTCTCGGGATGTAAGTTCCTGGACCCTCAAAAAGCCACTCATCACCAGCAACTCGTTTAGTTCCGTCAGCGTCTTCGAAATCCAAAATAGACCGAAGTCTTAATGCAGTATTTGCTGTTACAATTTTGAGAGGAGTAACCGCTTGCTTTAGAACTTCTCCTGGATACAGCGGGAAAGGCTCTCGTGAAAGTCTGACCTGAAGAAAAGGAAAATAAAAATCAAACCTTGTCAACTCAAAACGACCTCTACGGCTGTTAAATCTTCTGCATAGCTAAATTCTTGCCAGAATTCAAACAAAATGTTTTCATTGTCAATATGGTAAACTTTGTCAAGCAGAATAGCTTTCGAAGAATGCCTTGAAAAAAAAGGTTTCGAAGTATGCCTTGCAAAAAGAGCTTTCGCAGTATGCCTTGAAAAAAAGAGCTTCCGGAGTATGTCTTAAAAATAGACACTTGAATTATGAAACCGAAATTTTTGTAAATACAGACTCATTCGATCAGTGAAAAAAGCGTTTGAGGTAAATTTTAAATAAGTCTTCAAATAAGTAAATATTGATTTCTGAAGTAAAAATGAGTAATCACCGATTCAAAAGGAAATTTCGAACAGTTTGGCAAGAACTACCATAAAAAAGGTTCCATGACAAACTACCCGATTCCAATTTACCCGATGCCACTTTACCCTATATTCTAAACTACCCTATGCCAATTTAGCCTAGGTTCTATAAATAGTTCAATTGGTCAGAGATAACTGAGCTGACTATCTCAATTTAAGGTCGCCGGTGGGCCCGCTACGCGATAACCGGCTCTTATTTTTGTTATAGAGTCTTACCGTCTGTAGGCAAGCTCGCAACACGTTAAATCGACTGCGGCTATCATTATTTTGCTGCTATCATTTCGTCTTAATTTAGGCGAAGGGTAAATTGGCGTTGGGTAGATTGGCATAGGGTAAATTCGTATAAAGGGTAGAATGGCAAAGGGTAAAATTTAATAGGGTAAATTGGAATAGAATAAGTTGTCCCGCAACCTAAAAAAAATACTAACCTCCAGGTCAGCATGCCACAATTTGACCTGGCCTGAGGGGTCAAACTGCACTTCTCCTTCGGCATTGGTCACAATGGGGTTCTCCACCACACAGTAGTGCCTCGGAGGAACAACGATCATCTTGCTCGTACCAGACACCACTCGCTCATTATCCTGTCAGTCACAAAAATCATAATTTCAAAACCAATAAATTTTTCAGTGAGAATAGAAATTGATAATTCTATGAGAAATCATGAAAGAGCTTACAAAGAGCAGCAAAACCAAAAATGGATAAAATAAAACAGTTTTCATTTAAGCTGTCACTGCTTGCGGGTCAAATTGGTAGAAACGTCTAGATAAAAAACACTGCTTCCTTATAGGCAGGTATCAAGTGAAATGAAATAAAGTTTATAAAATCCCGCACTATTAAACCAGTAAGACTTTTTATTGTCACTTTTTTTTGTTACATATCATGCTTGGATATAAATTAGAAGGACCAAAATGAGAAAATTTTCAAAGCCTCGTGAATCCTTAAACTGGAAAACGATCCCGCGTAGAATGTATTCACGGAACAAATTGATTTTTGAGAAATTCTAAGCATTGAACTTAAGGATTCGTGATCGCAAAAGTCCTCACCTGTCGAATGTATGTCTGGGGTCCGACCTCAACCCGGGTTACGTTTCTGTTCTGGTCCAAAACATGGATGAAGAAATAGGGCGGGATCCTGAAGATAGTCTCGTCTGCATTTCCAGGCATGGTCGAAGCTGAACTTTTAGTTTTCTGTTTTCTTTCACTGGACATACAATTCGTATATTAAAATGGCTAAACAAGTCAACCAAATCTGCACTTTACGATCTAAAATATGAAGTTTGGATGTCAAGAAACCAAATTTTGTTGTTTTGCAAGTTTAAGCAATCAGAGCAAATTTTATTTTAGTAATAACTCAAACAATTCAATACAATATTATTTGTTATTAGCAATCAAAACTTCCGATTTGATTTTCCGAATTCTTTTCAATAAGCAAACTTTCAGATACATACAATTATCAACGCTACGTCGTCCGAGCACGAAAAAGCCAAAAATGAAAACAGCAAAAGCTAAGAAAAAAACTTACCTATATCTAGCCGATAAAACTAGTTGTTACGCGAATGTCAATTAATTTTAAGCAAATACTACGCTCTACTGCAAAGCAAATGTTCAGTCAGAAAACTGAACACAAAATAAACACCTCCAACTGAGTTCGAGCGGCATTGAATGGTACACTTTATATAAACTATCTCGTCATATTTGCGTCACAAACAGAAAAATTCGGCTATAAATATTCCAGCTCTGAGAAGCCAACTGCTTCTATTGAATGAGATTTGCGAAGGTGTATTAAACAAAACGCTTCAGCTTAAAAGACACGTGTAGATTCAATGACCGCTTGGTTAAACATTTAATTTTCAAACTGAGAAAAAGGGCTAGAGTTTGAAATAGATCCAGGCAGTTTTTCTTTAATTTAAAATATTTGGACGAATACGGAAAAAAAAGATCCTTTGAGGGTGCCGCTAAAACATCTGACCACATCAAAAAAAAATTAGAAATTAAGTTTTTTGCTTTTAAAAATAAAAATTTGCTTTTAAAATTTAAAATTATTTTGAATACTTTCATTACAAAGGAAGCGCTAAATTACGCTTCCACAATTAGTTTCCTGTAAGTAAAATCAAAATTTCTTAGCATAACTGCCAATTTTTATTTTAAAAAAACGCTACTCGATCGCATGGAAGATTTTCGAAATTACGACTGGAAGGTCTTTTATGTGATATATCAATCAACCCATTCCGATGATTATTTGTGGTACCTAAATTTGTGTGGAAAAAACACACCCGAAAACAAAGTTCCTTGCCATTTTCGATGGTCGGATCAAAAAATAACTGTTTGTAAAAAATCACCTCGAAAAACGCGTTATCGAGTATATAGAATTAATTACTATAATTTTGGATCAAAAAATCAATGGTATACAATAAAAATGTTATTCCTAAGACAAAATTAGATTTTTGCGCCTCACTCTAAAAAACATACCCAAGAAACAGTTGAAAATGTGTCCATGAACTCAAGTTAAACAGAAAAAAAAACTATTTTTTTTTAATTTCGAGATTTTTATCACACTTGATTTTACGAAAAATTGATGATCAACAACTTTATTATAAAATGAGCCCAAGTAAAAAAAATGGATCAAAATAAATTTTATTTTAATCCGCTGGGAAATCCAAAAAAAATCAACTTTCGAACCTTTAAGTCATTAACGTTTTTCGCGCCATTTCCGCTTTCCTAATTGTAGAACGTAAGTTGCCTTCTTTTTAACAATTGAATTAGAATTGAAATGAAAAAGAAATTAAAAGTCAAATCGCAACGTTCAAATTTGGCGTGGTCAGATAGAACTTTTTCCTGAAAAACTAACAAAATATCATCAAAACCATTTTATAAGTGAAAAAAATCACTGCATTCTTTAAGAAAAAATTAATGCCCAAAAATAGAAAGTTTTGGCACTAAATGCACTTCAGTCAGAGAGCATTGATTGAACAGTAGATCCTATTCTTTTCGCATGACCCATTCCATTCTGCAAGGGTAGATTTGCTTTCAAGGATAGACTCTCAGTGGGTATTTACTTTGTCCTTCGTCTAAATTCTCCGTAGTCATTTTTGTTCTCTATCAGTTTTGACAATGTTGTATAAAATTTTGATTTGGGAAAAACTTATTCTTTCTTTCTTTCTGCAGTGTGAATAACGGGAACCAGGTCCGATGTTAGTGGCAGCAGTCCTGGCCGCACTTAAAAATAGGCCGATAACCAGGAGTTTCTTAAAACACCACCTGTTTTTTCTAACCAGAACTCATCAGTTAATTAAGAACGATAGAATACGAAAGAAGAACACCACCGACAACCCTTTTTAAGCTGGCGAAAGCAACGCAAGCAGTAGCAATGCAAGCTGGTCAAAAGAAAACGAGAGAGAAACATGTATCGCAAAAAAAAGGTCAAACCGAGACGCGAACCGCAGACCCAAGGCACGCACGTTACCGCTAGACCGAGAGAGAAGGAGTTCTATCAGTCAAACTCAATTTCTTACAGATTTGTTAGAAAAATTGTTTACGGGAAAGACTCTAGTTCCCGATTACTGGTGAAAAACAAAGAAAGACTTTTTTGCATAGCAGATCTTATTTTTCGACATAAAACTAGGTCATTACACCCCACGCACTCTTATTTACTATCACATTCCGCACACTCCAAATTCTATCAAAACCGAGTCAAAAAGAAAAGGACACGTTGGTAGAAACGTCGCAGAAAAGTATGCGAGAAAAGAGACAAAAAGCTTTGTCATTGGGTAAAAATACTTTTGAATCAATATCAACTCTCAATGTTTAAAAAAATCAATACAAGCGTCTCAAAAAAGTATGTACCAAATTTTAACACAGAGGCGAAATTGCAGTTCGCATACAAAAGCAAAAATATCACCGATAACGCTAATGGGAAAACTGAAAGAGTAAAACTTTGAATAGTTTCTGAAGTGACACACGCCAATTATGAGTCTACATATATGTTAAATGACGCAAGCCAATTATGCGCATTAGCAGTACCAGTCAGTTTGAAGAAAAAAACCAACTAACATGCCTCAATTTATAGAGCGGACGCACTTTAATTAGTATACGAAAAAGTTAATTAGTATACCTCGACGCTACAGATCCATGATATTTTGAAGCTAAAGTGCTATTCGTAATATAATAACCTGTGTTAATATCCTTAGCATGGGCTGTATTTAATAGCTGGTTATTGATCAAAATGAACACTTTCAAAATGAACGCATTTTGTCGCAACGATTGCATCGCAATAATATTAGCTAGGCTGGAAAAAAAAAGAGAGTTCATTCTATAACACAAGCTTTTCTTGAGTAAAAAATGGGTTAGAAAACAGTAAGCAAAAAGAGTTACGCCAATATAAAATTTGAAAAGGATTTAGACGCAAATTTGAATTTCTTCAAATAATCATTTCTTATGCCGCTGAAAAATCTTTTTCAAGTTGCACCAATACAAATCTTTGAAAAACATGCAGTATTCGTAGATAATTTCGGTCAAAGACAACTACTCTGGAAAATTAACCGAACAAATCAGTGGGCGCAAAATATCGGCCCCAAAATCCTCCCTTTCTCTTTCCTTAACAACTCATGAGAAATTAAACTCAGCGCTGGAAGTGCCTGCAATTAACACTTTTTAAACGCCTTTTTCAAATACTAAAGTCATTTTTAGGGTTTAAATTTTTTCAGTTTAAATAACGCCTCTTTTTGACCGTTTGGCAATATAATGCACGGTCTATTAGCAAGAAAGTTATTCGACAT
This sequence comes from Symsagittifera roscoffensis, assembly GCF_963678635.1. NCBI lineage: Eukaryota > Metazoa > Xenacoelomorpha > Acoela > Convolutidae > Symsagittifera > Symsagittifera roscoffensis. The sequence goes on from NC_087067.1 coordinate 46,145,974, forward strand.
CGTTCAGTACACTTCGATAGTGTAAAAAAAAGGATAGTGAGAACATTTTCTCTCCACTATCCGTAGCTTTGTCTGAATAGCAGAAAATGATCAATTGAGCAACCCCCAAAATCTACGAAATAAAAACTAAAAAATTACTTTTAAGCCCCGGTAACTTGCTTTCCTCGAGGCAATGTTCGCCCAAACAAAAATTCGCAAAAAAAAACTTTTAAAAAATTTTCCGATTTTTTAAAACTTCATCTCGACATTCACATAAAATAAATTTCAATTAGTCAATTGATTGCATACTATGAACACATCAACCATCTGCTTGCCTTTGATAACGTATTCTGTAGTGTTTACTCAATTTTGCTGGGTGCGAGATAGCTCAATTTATTATTGCGGGGGGCATCACAAAAAAATTTAAAAAATTGTCCCAGTGTCGAGAAAAACATTTGAAATTTAGTCTTATTTCGAGCAAGTAACGTTCGTTATATGGAAATTTATCTTTTTTTCCAACTTCTAGGATAAAAAATCTTAATTTTACTAAGGAGAAAACTAACTTTGGATGTTTCATATACCGCTTGTTTGGCAAAAAAAAAACGCTTTCTAAAAATTGTACAAATTTTTTTTTTAATTTCGAATCCCACTACGCACTAAAAACGACTTTTTTTTCTGTATTTTTAATGAATATGGCCGAAACATTCTGTGCTACTTGCTATCCTAGTTAGGCTTTATGACTTCCTAAAATCACTGGTTAAACTATACAAGGGATTTCATTTGAAGTGAACGAAACATGTGCACAAATGTGAACGAAACATGTGATAAAAAATGTTTTTAATGAATTGATTGTTTGTTGGTTTTCGTCGTCGACCCAGAAAAAGAATTCAAATTTGCTAGCCTACAACCTGCAGACTGTGTAGATTGATATCAAAAACATGGGACATAATTATCTAGTTATTACAGCATGTTCAATTTACAAAAGGACAAAATTTGAGATAAAATTTGACGATATGATTAATAAATGGGAACATATTTCTGCAAGACATAGAAACCAGAAATAGAACGAAAACGAAAGCCTTTAGGCAATCAATAAATAACGAGATTGGTAACTTTGTAAGAAGAATCGACAGAAACAACATAGAACGCAAAATAGCGGGTTTTGTTAAACATTACACCCTATTGCAAAAGGGAGCATTAGCTGCTAAGTAAAAAAAAAATAGAATAATATTCACCATTGATACAGTCCATTAGAGGAGGACGAACGAAGTTCTTTATTAGGTAAAGGAGGGCTTTAAGAAAACGTGTTCACAGCTAGGGAACATCAATTTAGCCAAAAAATTCTAGAAATTTGGGCAGAACAACTTCAGTTGGTTAGCATGTACAGCGTTAGAGCATCTCTGATATTTGATGTGTGGATATTAAATATTGCACTCGCTTTCGAAACGCTCATTCCACATGAATGAACGGCAGTTAGAGCACACTTCAAATTGGGGTAATATTGCATGTCCATTTCACTGAGATAAACATTGTTCACTTTTTCTGGCAAAATAGGAGTATGTGATCTGTCATTTGATTGTCCGAGTAAATCATTGTTCAAACTCTCTCGCGACAGGTAATCTTCGAGATGATTGGCTAGAGAATGCCTCACAAACCTGTCTGATAAGTTTTGGCTCTTGTCCATTAATGGAAACACAGTTGTTCCTTCGGAGCTTTTGGGAACAGGTTTCGCTTCCTCGACGTACCTCAGTTCTGAAATCATTTGTTTTCCTCTGAGAGTCAGCAAGTCGCCAATAGTATCCGAACAATCATTTTCTGAATCTATCATTCTAAACGCAATGTCCTTTCCGTATGCTTTGATCTTGTTCAGGTGGTTTCGAATGGTTGATCGCGGAACTCCGTATGTCAACGAAGCCCGCCTCGTTCCCATTTTGCCATCGCAAACGTCTCGCAGTGCTTGCTGAAGGTCGCCCGATGAATAAGTTCGTTTATTGGCTGCGTTTCCATCTTCCAGCCCAGCGCCTCCGGTTAATTTTTCATCGTCACTGTCAGTTTTTGTTACATCCAAGACTGCATTATTTTCAGTTTTGACGCCAGATGAAGTTGAAGCATCTAGTATTTGGGACTCCTCTGTTTCCATAGGCATCTCTTGATGGACAACATTAGAGCCCATTACTTGATCTAATGTATGATTCCCGTTCTGCAAGGCCAGGGCGGCATCGAAGAAGTCGGTTACCATATTTTTAGACAGATTCTTTGGCATATCCGATAAACCCGGCATTGAGTAAAAAGGAAACATCATTGCGAAGTCATTGAAAGCGTTTGCAGATTGTATTTGCTGCTGTTGATGTTGCTGTTGCATTCCCATTTCGAGAAGCGACGCCGCCAACGCCTCAGTTAGCATCGGAAACGACAACAACGCTGCAGTCGCAGCATCTGAGTTCGGAGGAATAGATCCGAATGGGTTATGATGCACCTGCTGCGAAAATGCATTCGACACGCTAGTTGTATCCAAAGAGCTAGAGCATGCCGAGGTCTGTAAACTTTTAACTGCATCTTCGAGAGCATTCGAAGAGAAGAGTCCCGAAGAAACAGCCGGGAGGTCAAATTGAGTCGAAGATGCCCGTTCATCTATATGCGTCAAAGAAGTCGATCTTTGCGTTTTAACATCTTTCAGATAGCTCATATGATTTGCCATTTCTCTTTCTGCTATCAGTTCTTTATTCAAACAGAACATGCACTGGTCCGTGTCCTGATCTGGATCAAAGTCTATCGGATCTAGACTTTCTTCGGGGTTCAAGTTTCCAAGCTCGAGTTCGCTACTGGTCGCGTTTGAAATACTTGCGCATGTTCTTAAGATCTCATTGAAAACTTGAGTGACTTTTGATTTCAGACCTAAATATTGCTCGACCTCTTTGGCCTGCATGTTTTCAGTTACATCAGGATCCTCTTCATTATTTAGACAATTCTGCTGAAATCGACCTTCCATGATTCCCAAGGTCATCTTTTTGTGTCTTCGGACTTCCCCTACATACTCACGGAATTGCCGTTCGAATATAGTATCAAGAGCTAAACAGTTCAGCGCATTTTTCTTCTGCTTATCCAGTAGCTTTCGTGCCTGAATTTTTTCGTTCTGACATTGCAATGATGCACATGACATGTTTACTCTGAAGAAACAACACAGCATGTTTTTAAAAACCAAAAAGGATGTCAATATTATGTACATACATGAAAACTTGTAAAAACTTTGATTCCCACACCAGTCCTGCTGATATGGAGCATTTATCAAGGTAAAATCGGACGGAGATCTATGCGTAGAACAGTACCAAAAAGAAAGTAGACATCAAGCAGAGCGGGCATCGACTGGCTGAGAGGGGGTTGCTGCCACTACCTCTAAATCTGCCACTGGATTTTAGTATTTAACGCTAAAGCACTAGTTGTAAATTATTCAGAGGTAGTCAAACACATCGCAGTTAATTCAAAGTATTTGATCAAAATATATTTTGAAATTAAACATAAATCGGGAATTAGAGATAGTCAAGAGAATTTTCAAACCACTGCATCACATCACTTAAACAAGATCAAATCAAGCAGACCCGTTTTAGACAACGGCTATCGATCATTTACTCATTCTGTCATAACCTAAAAACTCGTGAAATGTGTCGAAATCATAGATGATTCTGAGACGAGGACTGTAGACAAACTTGAACCTGGAGTTGCTCATTCCTTCTAGTTCCAGTTTCTTAATTTTAGATCCAGGCTTGTTTTTCGAATACTGCATAGGTATTATTCTACTGGATTCAAAGATGGTATCGTGTCTAAAATAGGAGATACATTTCTGCATTACAAAAATCTCTCCAGATTTTAAGTGTTAAGCTACATCAGATAGGCAAATCGCAATTTAACGAAAACGAAACATTTTCTCTGCATGATATTTCGGGTCTTTTGTTTTATGCTTAAAATTCAGTTGGGTATCGATTAATGAAAATTGGGTATCGATTAATGAATCTGATTGATTGAGATGTCCAAACTATTTCGAACTTATGCTGAGAGTGGTAAAACTAATAGACCAAACCAAAAAAGAAACAATCGATAATTTGAGTATACTGCATGGTTATTAAAATTTAAAAGTTTATGATTTCACCAATAAGGTTTTAGAAAATGAAACTTAAATATTACGGATCCTTATCTCTTACCAATGTCACACAACCATTTTTTTACCTGTTTCCCCAGAAGGTGAGGTGTGCTAATCTAGTCCAAGTGCCACACTCGGACACATAGATGAACCCAATTAACCCTCTGGTGAACAGACTCATCCAGTAGAGGAGAGAACAGGACAACACAGCTACACTGTTCACTACTACTGCATCCAACAAAGTGTCTGCACATATTTCAATCAGGGACCAAGTTATCATGTCGATTCTAGTCACAGCCCTATTTGGCAGTAGAAAAATTGGTGTCAGGACTATTTGCCCCAAGTCAATTGGCCCTATGCCAACTTGTCCTATACTAACTTGCCCTACATGGCAACTTGTCCTATGCCAACTACCCCCACATGACATTTTGTCCTATGCCGCTTTATCCCATACTTAACACTTTTACTTGATTCATTGATGTTCAAATTGAGGACCAGCAAGTGCTAATGTACACTGGACTCGTTTCGAGATAACAAAAGACTCTAATCGAAAATATTCGAAGCTGAGCCTAAAAAACCATAATTTTTGGTAATATCAGGCCAAACTTTGACAATAATCCACAATTAGCGCCTTTGAAACAAAATGAAACACAGCTATTCTTTCATTTTGCTTCATTGTTTACCATTTCGTTCTTAAACATCCACATAAATACTTCAACATAAATACTATGAGTCAATTTACGTGGGGAATATCTCAACGAAACAAACGAACGCTAATTATTAACGGACACGATTTCACAAAAAAGCAGACGACAAAAACTACTGACCACTGGAGATGCGCAAGATACAGTTCACACAAGTACCTGCGGTTTTCCATTTCATTGATTTCATACTAAAATTTTTTGACTTCTTTAAGTTTTGAACTCTTGACTTCTTGATTAAGAGTGTTGTGCACTATTAACTATGCTATAGAAGCTTACAAAATCAGCAATCAATCTTTTGAAATATTTAACTCGACATGAAAGTTGCATTGAAATTTTGCCGCTTTCATTTTGTTCATGCATGCTTTGAACTCATTTTGAATCAGCGCATGTTTAAATGATTCCGCATTTTATTTCAAGTTTAATTGTTCAACAAAAAAGTCTTTCATCTTTATGCCGACATTATGTTCTACGAGGATATCAAAGAATATGGGGCAAGTTTCATTTTTTATTATATGGGACAAGATGGCATTGGACAAGTTGTCATCTGGGGCAAGTTGGAATCGGGCAAGTTGGGCTGGGACAAGTTGACCTGGGGCAAAATGACATGTAACCGAAAAATTAAGGAGGGGAGTTATTGATTTTTCCTCAAAACTTTCATGCAACAAATGCGATAACTCAGGTTAATAATTTGAACCTGTTAGTTAAATCTGATTTTATTATTCAACATCTTCTTTGATCATGATTGATCTATCTCCTCGGCCCGTATACACAAGAAAAGTCTGATAGATGTTTCCCAGAAAAATCGAAAATATGGGTCCCACGAATTTTTAGAACAACTGAAACGCTATTCAACCAAGTTGCATGTTGTTTCAGAAAATTTTGGCGACCATAATTTTCGCTGTGGCTTTCTATATATTTATCGGAGTAATTTATTTATACTTGTACACCAATGTGTTACCTAACATTTAAATTGGTCAGAAAATATTGTGCTTCCCGTTAAACAAACGGTGCCATGCTTTTTGTTTTCAGCTTAAAACAATGAGAACAATGGGAAGGGTGGTGAAATGGCTTAGACCTCGCCTATCCATTGGAAGGCAGTGATTCAAGAGCAATTATGCGCCATTACCACTGTTTGAAGATGAGGCGACAGCTCTAATATATATTTTTAAATAACGTCGGTCTTAATCAAGGGCCCATCAACGATTCTTCACCAAGAGCCAAAAAAAAGTGTGTTGGCACTTCTTTTTGTCGATTATTTTCTTAATCTTTACATTAAAATGATAACTTTCATGCGCCACTGCTGTAGATTGAGATAGACAAAGGAGGCAAAACTAACACAGACAATCCTGTCAGATAAATTTTCATCTTCGAAAATGCGATCACTGAAGCCAGTAATCTGAACCTGTAAAGAGGAATAAACTGAATTCTTTTCTCAATTATATCTTCCATCGTCAAACTCTTGACAGGTTGGCTATCTGATGTTTCCATGTTAATGAGGGGTGGTAAAATTGTAAGACGACTTTCGGGTGAAATTTTCTTTGCGAATATACCAACTGCTCGATTGTGCAATAAGCATCCCCTAAAAACATTATTTCGCAATGAGATTAAAGGAAGTCTCAAGGCAGTGTTCATTTTATATCTGAAATTGATAAGAAGGCGTTTCGTAGCTTTTTTCATTATTTCACAAAGGCGACGCTGAGCTTAGCAGCATATAATTATGGGACAGATCTTTTATCAGTTGATAAACGTAATTACCAAAAAAAGGCGCTACAACTTCAAAAAGCCGCCTGTTAAATATAGTTTTTGATGGAGTTTAAGCAACAGAATCCTTCTGACAAAATGGCAATAACAAAGCCATAACATTAGGATATTTCTTACTCCTTACTTGATTTAAAGGCTAGGCCCATCCAGCTCATAATAGACATTTACGAATATTACATTGGTGTGACAACCAGCCTTATCTTTAAAATGATTATAGCTAAGAAGTGATCTGAGCATACAGCTTTGTCTTCGGCTGTTCCCAGAAAAATCGGCTAACACAAAAAATTATAGGAATGGGTCGAGTGATATATCATCTTAAGCTCTTTCAGTCCTAAATCGTTCAACATTTCGAGCTAATAAGTTCTATAATAAAAACACTTTTTTTAAGCCCTGAAAAACTTGGTTTTACTCCAGGAAAACGAGTTTTCGAAAATTCACTAAGCGAATACGAAAACACAAACGAAAAAATATCTACTTTTGAATGTAGTCGGAACTCTTGTTTCAAGTTCAAGTCGTAATGATTGCTAGAATGTTTCAGTTAGAAGCGATATCAAGGATGCTTTTGCGAGAATATTTGAAAAAGGGGTACTAATTTTGCAGCAACTTTGATGTTGTTAGTATCACTATCTAAACATTTAATAATCTCTCGTGGGAGTGTATGTGGAACCGTTTGTTACGCGAATCCTCTTAATCGAGAGAAATTAAATCTCTAATTTTTCAGATGCTGATGTTGCAGTACACTTTGAAACTTGGAATAAAAATTAGCAAGCATGTGATCATTCGCAGAAAAACAACTATAGAAAACAATACAGTTGGCATTTTTAAAGCAATCGGAAAAAAAACGCCTACTAAAATTGAAAAAAAAACTACAAATTCGAAATAATAACGCAATATTCTTTAATTAGCACGAAGTATGAAAAACTTAGTCTAGTTTGTAAAACCCACTATGCAACTCATAATGTAATTGGCACTAACTAAAACAGAACATGTGACATCATTTTTGTCAAGAAAAAGGCTTAATTGAAAAAAATGAAAAGAAAACGCTCTATGAACCATGGAACCATTTAAACATTTGAGCCCGTGTCAGTACTTCCACGTGTCAGAAACTGAACGTCTTGCTTACAAATTTGTGAGAAAATTCAAAAATGGACTCATGGAAAATTCGAGTTCCTGATTACACTTAAATCGCGCTGGCAAGTGTAATTAAAGAGAGACCGCAACTATAACTTCACTTAATGAATTCAAAAAACTGTGTTAATGAATTCAAAAAACTGGGAAACCTAATCAGAAGTGGTCCTGTAAATAATATATTTTACACAACGCTTCTATAACTTTGAGTTCAAGTAAACTTAGCTTGAATTTCGGAAAGAATGATATTTTTACGACTCAGTCGACGGAAAATAAATCAAAAAGTAAAAAAAAAACTGCTTGTATCAGGGCGCAGAGATGAATGTTACGATTGCCTTTTAAGGTCTATGGAGCAGTAATAACATTTAAAAAATGTAATAAAACAAAATGAAGATTTTTTTTCTAAAATTAGAGATTTTTTGTGAAATTCATCCCCCACACAAAAGGATAGATTTCCATACAAAAGGATAAGCGATATAAAGTACAAAAGTATAGATTTCGCGCCTTGTAAAAAATCAATTATGGCAAATAAGCTTCTTTCAACCAATTTGGAACGATTTCTAAGACGGATTAAATCTCTGCCTACGCGTTGATAGCGAGAAATATATCGCGAGTTAATTGTCTCAAATTGGCAATCTTTAAACCCCCATAACTTTACTAAAAATGATCACAGGTCAAATATCTTTTCAAATTTAAGCTCAGGATAACAATAGTTTTTGAATGATACAAAATATTCGGTCAAAATGGCCAGTTCAAAAGTCGAAATTTGTCTTAAAAAACCCACCCTGAGCACGAATATTCCATTACTTTCGTTCAGAAAATCGGAACAAAAAACTACAAGACACAAGATGTGCTTCTGTTTATAGAAAAACCCACTTGCTATTGTTTTTTTCAGTCAATAAAGACAAGGCATTTCAAGCTACAGGCAAAGGAAACAATTCAGCATTTGTATACTGATATGAACCTACATACTTTTGACTTCACTTGCACCTAATTTGAATTTTGGAAGATTAACAACTTGACAAATAAGCCAACAGAACATCAGTCAAAAACAACCGACAAAAATTGTGCTCGATATTTATAGAAAACCACACTTGCTGAAACAACTTTTGAGTCAGTAACCATTAGACATTTCAAGGAACAATCAACCAGAAATCCGCATTTGAACACTGTTTATCACCAAAATAACGATTTTAAAAAATTTGTTAATTCTACTCTCTGGAGCGATAGGTGAGGGAAAGGGTAATAGCAGAGGCAAGTGGGAGATTATACAATTCATCCAATTATTACTACTGAACCTCGCCCCAGAAAGAAAAATTGATGTTTCAGACACAGAGGCGAAGCAGAGCTTCGCAACACTTTTGATACAAAAAAACACATTGCGCTACAACATTTGGAATGAAAAAAAAAGACAAATCAAAAATTTCAGAAAAATAGCTAGAAAAAAATTGAAAAAATAATTGACAAAAGTTGAAAAATTACAGCTACCAAAACTTCATATTTGTATCGGATGAAGTTCATAAACAGCTCTTAATACATGGAAATCAACTACCGAGTGGCAAAAAAGGTAAAAAAAACTTCGGGTCGAAACCTGCTGAGCCGAAAACAAAACTGTTGTCAAAAAAATTTCATCAGATCTTGTGTTGTCATAAAAAATTTCATCAAATTTCGTCCGCAGATCTTGTGGACAAAGTTGCTTACAGGGCAAAAAGTCTAGTACCCGATTGCAATACCCTTGCTTATCACAAGGGTAATTGTCTAGAACGTATTTTAAAACTTGATTTACCAACATACTGGGAGGCCATTTACACAAATCGAAGCCAAAGTGTTGTGCCAAAAACTTGAGAAATCGGTCAGTTCTAAAAGAACAACGAATAATAGCTTATTGTGCTTAAAATTGCGATCACAATAGAGGCAAAGAGGATCTTTGCATAGCTTGCGATATATTCGGTGCAGAAAAAGTGATATTAATCAAAAAGAGTAAAAAAACTCTCATACGAGCTCTCAATCAAAACAACTCTCATGCAAAATTATAATTCAACAAGTTGCTTGAAAAAAGCCCAACCAGGAAGAGTATTAGCAAAACGCAAAAAATGTGACTTGAAAATGATTGTTTTTTTTTAGAAGCGGATTTGACTGAAATGGATTTCGTAGACGCTATTATTGCCTTTAAGCTGCTCCACAAGGCAGGTCTCGCCAGTCGGCAAAAGCAGAAATTTTGTCCTCATTTTTTGTATCCATTTAATCTCAAACATCTTGCAAGTCAACAAAGAACGACATCTATTTGTTTGAGTGCAACCGAATTATTTGAATTTTTCCTTCAAAATGACTTCAGGGATTGATATTTACATAACATTTACAAAATCTTCACTTCTTTCAATTCAACTATATTCAGCTTGAATTTTCGGAAGCATAACAATTTTACGACTAGGTCGACAGAACATCAGTCAAAAACTAAAAAGACGAAAAACAGCTAGACACAAACCATGCTAGAAATTTATAGAAAACACCGCCTGCCAGAACAATTTTTGAATCAGTCCTGATTACGCACTTCAAGAAAGGAGCAATCAGAATCGAGAACAATCAGCATTCGCATACTGCTGAAATTCCAAACTCGCGTTTCTTTTTTAAAGTCAAATTCTACCCTTTAGATGGATATGTGTGAGGTGTGTCATCCAATTGCTATCTATTGAACATCGCTTCAGAAAACATTCCGATCTTGCCTGTATCAGATTATCTAGAACATATTTGAAAACTTAATTTACCAAAATACTGGAATGCCATTTGAACAAATAGAAGCCAAAGTGTTGTGCTCAATACTTTGGAAATTCATGTGTTCTAAGATATCTTTAAATTCGACAAAAAATAGCCATTTTTGTTTGAAAATACAATTTAAAAAAAAAGACGTGGTAGAGCATTGCCAAGCAGAAATACTTGGAAAGAAGGATAGCCTGTTACTGCGCAAGTAGCAGAGAATTTTCCGACCATGGTCTAAAAAAAATGCAGAAAAAAAAGTTATTTTTTGCCCAAAATAGAGTCGTGTTGTGACAAACGGATCTGTAAAAAAATGGAACCTAGGACTATACGACAGTCATAGCAAAAAAGGCAAATTGGACAACAGTAACGTTGAAAAATAAATTAGAAAACAAAAGACCAAAAAAATTTTTCTAAGTTTTTAATTCCAGAATGGCGCTGCAAAAAATCCAAAAATAACAATCCTTCAGTAACTTTAAGTTTTCATGGCCACAATTTAACAAATTTAGGCTATTGTAAGCCTTGTCCCTAGCATTATTCGCTCGAATTAAGACTAAAAAAAATAAATTTATAAATCTGTTTTTCTCGATACTGGGATAAATTTTTTAAATGTCATTCAAATCATGCCTAATAGCGCTTTAATATGATATATCTCTCGTTCCACTGCCATAATTTTTGTGTCAACTGCTTTTGCGTGGAAAATGAACAGAAGACAAACTAAAACACGCCCGAATACAAAGTTCCTCTCCATTTTTCAAGTGGTCGGAAAAAATGGATATAAGCAAAGCTACACTAACCACAAAGATTCTCAGTCAACTTTAAACTCAAAAAGCTCATTCATTAAGCCTACCCAGGAAGAGTAATGAAAAAAATGACAAAAAATGGGTCTTTCATGTTTATTTCAATTATGTCATAAATATTTTATATACAATTTCCACATCATTATTGTATTTGTTTGCAGAAAATTATTTGGTTTGCAGAAAACATTTCGATTGAAAAACTTGTAGTAACAAACTTGAACAGAGAGGCGAAGCTGAGCTTCGCACCACTTGCGATACAACACAAAAAAAATCGAAACAAAAATCGAAAATGTCAAAAAGCTAGATCTATCATAATGAATAAGGCTAGTTTTGAAACAAAAACATGACGAGACATTAGAATGTGAAATTTGCTTCGGAACATAATTTAAAACGCGGTATCAAATACCTTGGCAGAAACCTTTTAACCAAAAAAAATCAACAAAACTTAAGACTTATGAAAAGTCCTCGTCGCCCTCAAAACACTCAAAAACCATTATTTGCTCGTCAAATGAAACAATATGAGACAACTAAGCCAATATAATAGAGCCCGAAACCTAAGAAGACCAAAAAATATGGAAAAAAAATTAAACATTAAGACTAATAAGAAGTTATTAAGCCCCATCGCCCTCAAAACACAGAAACGGACACACACAATTTTTTTCGCTGGTCAAAGGACGCAATATGGGGCCGATAATCCGATATAACAAAAGCCGAAACCTATCAAGCGGAAAGCGACGAAAAAATTATTCTCATGTAAAATTTGAATTATAATTTTTATTAAGATGCTTAGCAATTTTTCACTCCAAAGATGAGCCTAAAAAATGAGCTTCCATTGGAACATCTCAAAATTATGTCAATAAGCCGATAAGAAATAGTTCGAAATCAGTTGGACAGAATAAAGTTTTTATTCGAAAAAAAAAGAATTATGTATAAAGTCAAGGTTGAAAAAACTAAAAAGAGACATTAGAGGTAAATCAGAACACGAATCAACAATGTTGTATTAAAAACTAAAATTCAAATAAGCGATTCAGTTGGATGGTAAAAACTAAGGGGAAGCCAAGCCGACAAAAACAAAAAAAAGGACGAAGTCAAAAATTCAAAAAAAAAATACCCAAAAAATATCATATGAAAAATTAAAAAAAAAAACTGCGAATTTATTGGATTAAGACTAATGAGGATGCACAGTGAGAGTAACGCACATACTTCATGCATGTCGTGTATTGCATGCATGCTGAAATCTGTGTACACAGTTGTTTACGGGAAAAAGTCTAGTACCCGATTGCAATACCCTTGCTATCGCAAGGGTAATTGTTCCGACTTTCGATACGAAAGTAACGGAATATTTGTGCTCGGGGTGGGTTTTTTTCAGACAAATTTCGACTTTTTAACTAGCAATTTTCGACGGAATTGTTTTATATCATTCAAAAGGTATTGTTGTCCTGAGCTCAAATTTGAAAAGATATTTCACCTGTGACCATTTTTCGTTATGAGGGTTTAAAGGTTGCCATTTTGACCAATTTGGGACAATAAACGCGCGATATAATTCGCGCTATTAAGCCGATAAGAAATAGTTCGAAATCATTTGGACAGAATAAAGTTTTTATTCGAAAAAAAAAAGAATTATGTATAATGTCAAGGTTGAAAAAACTAAAAAGAGACATCAGAGGTAAATCAGAACACTAATCAACAATATTGTATAAAAAACTAAAATTCAAATAAGCGATTCAGTTGGATGGTAAAAACAAAGCGGAAGCCAAGCCGACAAACAAAAAAAAAAGGACGAAGTCAAAAATTCAAAAAAAAATACCCAAGAAATATCATATGAAAAAATTTTAAAAAAAACTGCGAATTTATTGGATTAAGACTAATGAGGATGCACAGTGAGAGTAACGCACATACTTCATGCATGTCGTGTATTGCATGCATGCTGAAATCTGTGTACACAGTTGTTTACGGGAAAAAGCCTAGTACCCGATTGCAATACCCTTGCTATCGCAAGGGTAATTGTTCCGACATTCGATACGAAAGTAACGGAATATTTGTGCTCGGGGTGGGTTTTTTTCTTCAGACAAATATCGACTTTTTAACTAGCATTTTTTGACCAAATTGTTTTATATCAATCAAAAGGTATTGCTGTCCTGAGCTTAAATATTTCACCTGTGACCATTTTTCGTAAAGTTATGAGGGTTTAAAGATTGCCATTTTGACCAATTTATGACAATTAACGCGCAATATAATTCGCGATATTAAACCGATAAGAAATAGTTCGAAATCATTTGGACAGAATAAAGTTTTTATTCGAAAAAAAGAATTATGTATAATGTCAAGGTTGAAAAAACTAAAAAGAGACATCAGAGGTAAATCAGAACACTAATCAACAATATTGTATAAAAAACTAAAATTCAAATAAGCGATTCAGTTGGATGGTAAAGAAAAAGCGGAAGCCAATCCGACAAAAACAAAAAAAAGGACGAAGTCATAAATTCAAAAAAAAAATACCCAAGAAATATCATATGAAAAAATTTAAAAAAAAACTGCGAATTTATTGGATTAAGACTAATGAGGATGCACAGTGAGAGTAACGCACATACTTCATGCATGTCGCGTATTGCATGCATGCTGAAATCTGTGTACACAGTTGTTTACGGGAAAAAGTCTAGTACCCGATTGCAATACCCTTGCTATCGCAAGGGTAATTGTTCCGACTTTCGATACGAAAGTAACGGAATATGTGCTCGGGGTGGGTTTTTTTTCTTCAGACAAATTTCGACTTTTTAACTAGCAATTTTCGACGGAATTGTTTTATATCATTCAAAAGGTATTGCTGTCCTGAGCTTAAATTTGAAAAGATACTTCACCTGTGACCATTTTTTGTAAAGTTATGAGGGTTTAAAGATTGCCATTTTGACCAATTTGGGACAATTAACGCGCGATATAATTCGCGCTATTAACGCGTAAGCGGAGATTTAATCCTTCTTATAAATCGTTCCTTATTTGCCATAATTGATTTGTTATTAGGAACGTGTGGGGGATGATTTTCATTAAAAATTTCAAATTTTAGAAAAAAAATTTCATTTTATTTTATTTCATTTAATTTTTTTATGTTATTACTGCTGCTCCATAAACCTTAAAAAGCAGTCGGAACATTCAGGGCTTCGCCCTGGTACGAGCAGTCTTGTTAAACTTAAGGCCTTATTATCTTGTTTGAAATAGCAACTTGATTAAAATCAATTAAAAAATAAAAAAGAAATTTCATTCATTTTGTTACCACTTAAGTTTTCGAAAAATTTATTAACTTAGACTGCATGTGTATTGCATGACGCTATGTGCTCAAATCTTAGGACAAAACTCTTCAAGAAAAAAATCAAGTACCAGGTTGCAATAACATATAACTTCTACCAAGTGTAGACAATAATATTTGCTCAGCCATTATTTGTGTTCTCTTCGTAAACGCTACCGATAAACGATTAAAACTGCATCGAAGCATGCAAAAAATTATAATTGAATCTAAATAATGGCCAAAACCTTTTCCTATTAATAGGTCAATGGAATTTTGAAAATCAATTTAACTTTTCAATATCAGTGCAATTTTTGAAGCCAGTGCAATTAGTTCTTGCGGTTCTCCGATATAGACGTCATAATTTAAGAAGCCTTATTCCTAATGAAAGCAGCAGAAATAAACTGTGTATCTAAGATATATTAAAACTAAGGATAATAAAGCGAATTTGAACTAAAAATGCTGAGTAGGGTGCCTCTAAAGGCTTTGAAACAGGATCAAAATGGTAGAAATTGGTATGCTAAATGTGATTGAATATATATAATTAAATGGTCATCTAGATAAAACTGAACTCTGTCAATTTTGTTTAAACATCCGATGTGCTGACACGTCTGGCTCGCATTGGTTGCAAGTTACCCATGGCGTCAACTCCTCCTGGTGAAACTCCTATCTTGGTTGTAACCGAAAAACTGGTAGTACTTCTTGCACAGCCTTGATTATTTGGCGTTACTTCTTGGAACCCATCGCTGTTTGAGACTGAATCTGCAACACTTCGTTCTTGTTGCTCACATGACTTACATTGGTCTTCCTCTGTAGTCATGAAGCAGCAAACATGAAGAATCAGATAACCAGTGGTGAGAGCGACAATGGCTGCCATACACAGCAATGAAATGAGAACATACAGAGCATTGGAAAACGAACGGTCAAATTTTAGAACTTCAGATGTCACTGAAGCAAGCGTAGAATTGTCAATTAGGTTCATTCCTCCGATATCCATATTTAAAAATTCTGAAATTAATGAATGTGGTTCAGCGTATAATTTTTTCCAGAACTTGTTTTTTCCAGAACTAAAGGCCACTCGGGTTTCTGGGGATTCACTGACAGACGGCAGCACGCGATGAGGACATCGATCTTGAGTCCGGGGAGTATGTGCCAGTCGGTCATATCTGGAAGTTTGACCTTGAGGAGTACGAGAATGCGTAGTTTTGGAATGAAATTTTATTTTTTCAAAAATTCTAATGGAGCCTGTCATGCTCAGTTTTCTCGCGACAACTGAAAACAGAAAATAAAAGATCAGAACGACCGAATTGACAATTGCGGGAAAGTGACAGAAAAACAGCGGGAAATTGCTATTCGCAATTTCCAAGATAATAAAAACCACGAGAGTAGAGCTGTCCTATCTTGATATAGGAGACAGTGATTACGAAAGAAGATCAGAATCTAGCTGAACCAGAGTGAGCCTTCGGTGGAAAGGTGGACAACCGAAGTGTCCCAATGGTCCAGAACCAAAACTCCATTCTTGAGATAAAACTTGTTCGATTAGAACTTATTGAATTAAACTTAATTCCCCGATCATTCTCAAGTTGCTTACTAATTTAGTTACCTCTAGTTCTCGAGTGTGCTGCTATGTAAGTACCTAATTTAATTTTCTCGAGTGTGTTTTATGATTGTTATGTTGAGGTAAGGCGAGTTTTAGGTTGATCCATCTGAAATGGATCAAAGTTCCACTGTCTAATAAAAAGTAACTTAACGGATTGTTCCGACCCTGTTTTTAACGGCGTTCGAGTATTTTGGGTATTTCGAGACCTAAGTATGGGGACGTTCTTATTTTCTAGAGTGGGGGATATTTTGGTAGTGGCCTTTAAGCTGTAACGGGTTCTAGTCTCATGTCGCAAGCGAACCGAATTGGCTCCGACCGTTTTGAGGTAGAAAAACACAAGATATAGTGTCCCTGACTCTTGAGCCAATGGTTATAGGGTCTATTTTTCTTAAGCCTCATATGTGACCGAAGTAGGCGACTGTTACAACTGCAAAACCAATCTATCAAACCACCAGAAATTCCCATACAAAGAAAAAACTGTGCTTTGAATTCTATTGTAATTAAACGGTAAGAAAAGCATAATTCTCTCGCGGAGTAGCTTTTTCGCTATAATTCAGACAATCACCAAAACTTTCGTAGATGCCAGTGCTGCATTGTCAACATGCGGTAAAAGAGAACAGAATCTACTTTATTGCACTATCCAATGTGACCTGACCGTTCTCGATATCAAAGAATCTGAAGGTCAAGAAAGCTTCAAGGTAACCGTCTTTACATCACCGTCCGATTTTCTCGTTATCCGGCACCTATTATTTGATATTGCCTTAAAACTATTATGTTAAAAACTGATTACTTTTGTTTTAGTTTTCAAACTTAGAGTGAATTTTAAAATTTCTGGTAATTTTGCAAAATTCAGTTAGAATTTCACACTTGAAGGTGGGCAAAATATTTACAATATAAAAAAAATTACTTATTGAATCTATATGGAAGTTCACTATTCATGGCATGAATTGTCTCACATGAATTATAGAAAAATGCGGTAAAATCTTTTAATAATAGCATGATTTGTTCCGAACTAATGAGTAATAAATTTGACTTCAACAAAGTGACTTTCAAGATATGTTCATCAAATTGTACATAGCAACAAAGGATACAACTGAAAAAGCTATATTTGCCTCTTCACTTGCCTCTCTACTCGCGCGGTTCACCTGGAATCGACAGACAACCTTACTACGAACAACTGTATAACGGCAATTAGACGTTTCATTGCTAGGAGAGGCACACCTAAGCTTTTAATCTCCGACAACGCTACTTACTTCGTCGGCGCGCGTAAACAACTACGCTCAGAACCAATCAACTTCAACGAAACCATCCTAACTGAAAGGCTACAAATCCACAATGTTGAATAGCGCCTAAATCCTCCGGCTGCCCCCCATTTTGGCGGCGTGTGGGAGCTACTCGTCTCATTGATAAAACGAGCATTCCTACTAAATCTCGGTTCTGATCGACTATCAAGAGATCTATTTGCTACTATCGTAACCGAGACCGAGGCAATCCTCAACTCACGTCCGCTAACTCATGTCAGTAGCGACCTTGACGACGACCTTCCACTGACACCCAACCACTTCTTAATGGGTCGTCCATTCGTCTACGCTCCAGCAGCAGCCTTCTACGAAGCATCTACCAGTAAACTGTCCAACAAGTCCTGGAAGCGAGCAAAAGATAGACTTGACAGCTTCTGGAGGCGTCTACTTAAAGAGTACGCTCCGACTCTCATTAGAAGGACTAAATGGACGCAAGCCGAGGAACCACTCGAAAAAGATGACCTCGTGTGGATACTTGAGGACTTTACACCACGAGGCATCTGGCCACTGGGTCGAGTGTTAGAAGTTTTTACCGGCTCGGATGGCATCGCGCGCTCGTGTAAACTGAAAACAGCCCTAGGTACTTTAACGAGACCAGCGGTGAAACTTGCCCTCGTAACCCCAAAAAAGAAGATTTAAGACCACTTTAATTGTACAACAAAAACAAAAAAAACTTGGCTCAACTCCTTCCCCTTCGGTTCCAAATAAGATCTCCCTCTCCCGAGGATATTCATGACATGAATTGTCTCACATGAATTATAGAAAAATGCGGTAAAATCTTTTAATAATAGCATGATTTGTTCCGAACTAATGAGTAATAAATTTGACTTCAACAAAGTGACTTTCAAGATATGTTCATCAAATTGTACATAGCAACAAAGGATACAACTGAAAAAGCTATATTTGCCTCTTCACTTGCCTCTCTACTCGCGCGGTTCACCTGGAATCGACAGACAACCTTACTACGAACAACTGTATAACGGCAATTAGACGTTTCATTGCTAGGAGAGGCACACCTAAGCTTTTAATCTCCGACAACGCTACTTACTTCGTCGGCGCGCGTAAACAACTACGCTCAGAACCAATCAACTTCAACGAAACCATCCTAACTGAAAGGCTACAAATCCACAATGTTGAATAGCGCCTAAATCCTCCGGCTGCCCCCCATTTTGGCGGCGTGTGGGAGCTACTCGTCTCATTGATAAAACGAGCATTCCTACTAAATCTCGGTTCTGATCGACTATCAAGAGATCTATTTGCTACTATCGTAGCCGAGACCGAGGCAATCCTCAACTCACGTCCGCTAACTCATGTCAGTAGCGACCTTGACGACGACCTTCCACTGACACCCAACCACTTCTTAATGGGTCGTCCATTCGTCTACGCTCCAGCAGCAGCCTTCTACGAAGCATCTACCAGTAAACTGTCCAACAAGTCCTGGAAGCGAGCAAAAGATAGGCTTGACAGCTTCTGGAGGCGTCTACTTAAAGAGTACGCTCCGACTCTCATTAGAAGGACTAAATGGACGCAAGCCGAGGAACCACTCGAAAAAGATGACCTCGTGTGGATACTTGAGGACTTTACACCACGAGGCATCTGGCCACTGGGTCGAGTGTTAGAAGTTTTTACCGGCTCGGATGGCATCGCGCGCTCGTGTAAACTGAAAACAGCCCTAGGTACTTTAACGAGACCAGCGGTGAAACTTGCCCTCGTAACCCCAAAAAAGAAGATTTAAGACCACTTTAATTGTACAACAAAAACAAAAAAAACTTGGCTCAACTCCTTCCCCTTCGGTTCCAAATAAGATCTCCCTCTCCCGAGGATATTCATGACATGAATTGTCTCACATGAATTATAGAAAAATGCGGTAAAATCTTTTAATAATAGCATGATTTGTTCCGAACTAATGAGTAATAAATTTGACTTCAACAAAGTGACTTTCAAGATATGTTCATCAAATTGTACATAGCAACAAAGGATACAACTGAAAAAGCTATATTTGCCTCTTCACTTGCCTCTCTACTCGCGCGGTTCACCTGGAATCGACAGACAACCTTACTACGAACAACTGTATAACGGCAATTAGACGTTTCATTGCTAGGAGAGGCACACCTAAGCTTTTAATCTCCGACAACGCTACTTACTTCGTCGGCGCGCGTAAACAACTACGCTCAGAACCAATCAACTTCAACGAAACCATCCTAACTGAAAGGCTACAAATCCACAATGTTGAATAGCGCCTAAATCCTCCGGCTGCCCCCCATTTTGGCGGCGTGTGGGAGCTACTCGTCTCATTGATAAAACGAGCATTCCTACTAAATCTCGGTTCTGATCGACTATCAAGAGATCTATTTGCTACTATCGTAACCGAGACCGAGGCAATCCTCAACTCACGTCCGCTAACTCATGTCAGTAGCGACCTTGACGACGACCTTCCACTGACACCCAACCACTTCTTAATGGGTCGTCCATTCGTCTACGCTCCAGCAGCAGCCTTCTACGAAGCATCTACCAGTAAACTGTCCAACAAGTCCTGGAAGCGAGCAAAAGATAGACTTGACAGCTTCTGGAGGCGTCTACTTAAAGAGTACGCTCCGACTCTCATTAGAAGGACTAAATGGACGCAAGCCGAGGAACCACTCGAAAAAGATGACCTCGTGTGGATACTTGAGGACTTTACACCACGAGGCATCACCAAAACTTTCGTAGATGCCAGTGCTGCATTGTCAACATGCGGTAAAAGAGAACAGAATCTACTTTATTGCACTATCCAATGTGACCTGACCGTTCTCGATATCAAAGAATCTGAAGGTCAAGAAAGCTTCAAGGTAACCGTCTTTACATCACCGTCCGATTTTCTCGTTATCCGGCACCTATTATTTGATATTGCCTTAAAACTATTATGTTAAAAACTGATTACTTTTGTTTTAGTTTTCAAACTTAGAGTGAATTTTAAAATTTCTGGTAATTTTGCAAAATTCAGTTAGAATTTCACACTTGAAGGTGGGCAAAATATTTACAATATAAAAAAAATTACTTATTGAATCTATATGGAAGTTCACTATTCATGGCATGAATTGTCTCACATGAATTATAGAAAAATGCGGTAAAATCTTTTAATAATAGCATAATTTGTTCCGATTTAATGAGTAATAAATTTGACTTCAACAAAAGGACTTTCAAGATATGTTCATAAAATTGTCTTGAATATTCACCAGTATCATGGCAGAAAATAGTAACCGAGGTTACAGTTAGGAGTCCGTTCATCACATATTCCAGTCAAAATCCTAAATGATGCTAATTATAGCGAAAACGTTCGTATTTCAAATCAAAAATTATTATTATCAAATTTTAATGACTGCTTACTAATTTGAACAAATTGCTGAAACATTGTTTATTGATGTATTGATGTAAAGCTGGTATGGGCCCTATCAAGCTAGTGCACGACCGTACCTAAACGGAAGGGCCCCTTTCATAATACTTTTTGGCTCTTTTTCCTTTTCCCCCCACCTCACACGAGCTTCAATATATTAGTGTAACGAGTGGTTTTACGAGTTTGAGTATGAAAACCAAATATGTCTGTCGTACCCTTATTAGTCTGTATGTAAATTTTCAAAACACTCGGACAACTTGATCAACAATTTCACATGTAAAAATTTGCCGGTGGGGGGAAAGGAAAAAGAGCCTACTTATTTTTAAAATCCGTGTTTTTTTTTAGATCCATTTCTCTACAATCCATTTTACGATCCATTCTTTCTCTTGTTTTGCCTCTTTTGTACCCTGTTTTTTGAATGTCAGTGCCAAAATACAGCCCCAAAGATGTCGAAGCAACGGTTCACTCGTACAGAGGTGCAAAGCTAGACGACCTTGCCGCGACTGCCTTGCGCTACCCCTCGCAGAATTGTAACATTCGCCCAAATACTAAACAGTCACGGAGCGTAGAAAAAGTACCTATAGACGTTTGGCGGGCGTCAGTTACCTAAATTGTACCCGTTTTTCACCGTCTCGACCTAGCCAGTTGATTTTCTGGTCTGTTTAGGGCTAAGTGAAAAGTTACTTTTTTCAGGCTATCAGTCAAACGACTTTTAATCAGCTATCGTTTACATGCGAAGACAACCACATAGCTGGGTCTCGGATCCCCAGACTACATGATTGCTATTAAAAACACGGCTCGAATATCCTTTTTTAGTTTTTGGTGACAGCTCTATATTAAATTCATTGGAGATGGATTGACCCGTTCCTCTTCCTAGCTACTCATATTCTAAAATAACAATTTATACCGGTGTTAATTCAAATGCTCAGGACACCAGAGTAGCTAAAAAGTTAGCTTATTACAGTCCTTCACTATATGATGGTCTCTGGGGAAGAGCCTCCGATTCCGTGCTTTTTCTGTAATAACGTCTTTATTACTCCCAATTCGTGGCACGGGAGGGTACTGCTCCTTCTTTCTTCCCCACTGAAGCCTCATTTCAGTCTTTTGTCTCCAATTAGATGTCTTATCGTGCGCGATCGTCACGTTAAGATGGTTTTTTTTCTTCTATTTTTCTGACCGTCTGTCACTTGCTGTTTCAGTTTTTGTTGTGATTTTCCCTATTTTCCGGCTAAGCATGGCCGTTTTCGCATTTCTCAGAAATGTAACGTCGCAATTCGAATTTTTCTAAAAATTTTATTCTAGAATAATCTAGCCTCCTTCATATCAATATGTGACGACAAAGGCCTCTAATGTCTTTTTCGTGCTGCGACGGAAAGTTCCGCTGTGTCAATCCGGGGCAATGGCACATACTCCCAAGACAGTCCCCTTCAATGTCCACATTGATCGCATAACGCGGGGTTATTGTCAAGTAGTGTTCCAGTTCTCTATAATTAACTTTACAAACCGCATTACAAAATTGAAATTTATCTACTCCACCTCAACCCACCGCGTTTCATAATTGGCACCGTACTACATTTTTCACAAAATTTGCACTATGAAGAGTGTCCTAGATAAAAAAAATTTTCTGACTTCTTAAGTCATCTCGTTATAAAATTTCTTCTCGCTTTTTTCTGATTAAAAATTTGGGACGTGGCATGGCCACGCACCCATTGAAATTAGCTTGATGTCACTCACAAAGTATAATCAGTTATTTATGCTGTCGTCCTCAGTATTAAAACCAAGGAACTCTGTGGCTCGGAAGGTAATGAGGTACTCACCCTCTTCGAGCGAGCGTACCCAAACCCTACCAGGTCGCCACACAGTGAACATGTGTCTCACACAGGTCAAAAACTTCAGTCGGGTTTAAATAGGTGAATATACTCACCTATGCTCTCTATATATATGTAAATAGCATCAACTAAAATTTTTCCTTGTTATTCAACAATTGCAACAAATTAACATTTCTCAAAGCCTGGTTTAACCAAACTACAACAAAATTAAAAGTATAACAGTTTCAATAATCAAGCTTAGTTGATTGGTACAAGTTTTAGCGCACAAAAACAATTAAGTTTCTCTCCCTCTCTCTTCATTTCAATCTCGTGTCTTATCTTCATAGTCACTCCATTGCCTCTTGTTCTTGTTCATAATAATAATAATAATAATAAAAAACAAGGATTTAGACATAAAGCCATGGGGCTAAAATGCCCCGCGTTGGTAGTTTTAAACTGAGTTTTATAGTTTCTTTGAGTTTACACAGCTATTGCAGCAGTTTATTCTCCATGTGCATGGGACACTTTCCTCATATTTACTGATGAAATGTATCCAGAAAACGTTTTTGAGGCTTGATTTGAGTCTTTCGTATTTCATCGCAAACAGGTCTTCTTCTTCCTGAGTCTGTAAAATTTTGTTTGCTAGTATAGGTGTTCTGTGCCAGAAATTGCTTTTCGATTTTTCATAATGATAATTTTAATGCGCTAAGTTATTTTTCGTTGATCTTCTTGTTGGGGCTGTAGATTCTTTGAACTGAACAAATTGTCTCCAATGGAAGTTGTATTGGTCGTTTATTATTTTATGAAGCAAGAGAATGTCGTGCATTTCGTGGTAGAGAGACAGTGGAAGCAGGTTTAATCTAATCAGTCTGTCTTTATAGTTGATGTTGTTACATGACAGTATCCAACGTGTAGCTTTTCTTTGGACATCTTCAATAATTCTTAATTCACACTTATTTGCTTTCCATATGGGTGAGCCATATGACACAATTGGGGTTACATATCCACAGTAGGAGTTCAGTTTCATTTTTAAGCTCGCTGATTTTGAAATATTTCTTTTAATTAAAAATAAGCAGCCTATTGCTTTTTGGGCTCTTATTTTTGCGTGTGCTGACCAGTATAGGTTGTTGGTTATTTATATACCAAGGTCTTTTTCTGAACAGGTTTTTTCAAGTATATGGTCACCGAGATACATGTTTAGGTCAAGTTGGGGGTCTTTGAATATTATATTGTGACCTTTTTTCATATTAAGACTCATGGAATTATCTTTGCAGCATAAGTTGATCGTGATTAGGTCATGTTGGACCAGGGAAGGGTTCGTTGCAACAATTTTATAATCGTCTGCGTAACCTCATTATCCTCCAGGACTTTCTTCAGCGTGTCAACGGAGTTGCGGGCCGTGCCCCAACTTTCCTGTTGTAGCAGCCTCGGTTTGCAACAAGGCAGCAAGTCCACGCTCAACTTTTGCTCCCAGTTATTGGAAAAGCTGTTATGCAGACACAGGCTCACATTCCGTTCTAGGTCAGTTTGGAAGACCTCTCTCTTTTCGACTTCAGTTTGACAAGGCGCTCCAGCTACTCGCTTCACCGCGTTCCTGTGCGTTAGGAAGAATCTCTTATAGGCTCCCGATCCTATATCTAGCTGAAAGGATTGATAAGCTTCCGTGTTCTTGGACATATGGCGCTTCGCGCGTTCATACAACCATGCTATCATGACTGCCTGGAACCAAGGCATCAACCTTTGCCTTGACCATATCCTCTCAATGGCTTTGGGTATCCTCAGAACCTTGCAATTGGTTCTGAAAAGATCTAAGTTGTTGTTCAACTTCACGTTACTTAGTTGCTCGGGTGTCGGCACAGCCGTTTCCTGCTCACTCGTGCCCGCGTTAGCTTCTAACCATCTCACTGCCAGCATGGCACTAACCACCACAATTGACACTGGTTGATTTTGGTCAGGCAACCCCGTGGAGTAAAACTCCTCCACGTCCCACACTAACACCAGATTCCCGCGTTTGGGGTACCATAACGTCTCCGCCAGGCAGTGACAAGGATACTCCCCATGGGTCATCAAAATTTTCCTTCGGGTCCGGTACCCTGAAGCTCCCAGCAACGGTTCCACTTCTGACATGATCCTATGTACGTCGACTTTCTCATCAATGGTGGGGATTTCTGCGGGTAACACTCCACTCGCCTTCTTTCTCTGGAATTCACTCACGTTACCCTCACTCAACCTTATGAAATCTCCACCCACTATGTCTGCAACTTGCCTTCAGACCTCTTCGGGACGGCCCGAATGATCTTCGTCAGTAAATCATTGGACCTTTCTGACATCCTGACTATTTCACGCACTTTGACACAGAGACAAGTTGGTCGACCAATACCTGCTGCGTCCTCGTGTCCATTACCACTATGTGCGTAGGGTACCTACTATTGCAATATGGTGCGGAGCTCGAACACACTAGATCTTTCGAACCAGTAGGTCTATGATAGGCCTCATTGTCTTTCAAATTCATCTTGTTCTCTAGAGCCTCTCGCCAACCTCCAATCTTCTGCTCAGTCTGCAATGCTCCAGGGAACACTTTCACACTTAAGGACGTAACCAGCCCATGGGCACGCTACAGGCGTTCTAGTGATTCGTTCGAGCTCGTTTTACTGTAAAATCCCAAGGCAGTGATCAAATTCACCTCCGTCATTCCGTGGCAGTCTGCTATCAATTCCATCTCACTTTTGTCAGACATGCTTAACCGTCCATACAACTGAGCTGGTTGGCAATTTTGTTCACTCAGCGTGTTCAGACAATGCCCCATGCCACACACGTGTCCTTCCATTCTACAACTGGAAGCTAGACAGGTGCCCTGTCTCAACCAATTACTCGAAGAACTTCGCTAGATGTTCTGTCTTTCTGTTTCGTTACTCTCAGGGCCAGCTGTTGATGTATCATGGCCAAATCATGTAGACTCGCGTCATCATCCAACTCCAATACGGTATCTGCCGTCATATCCCAGATTAAACCGGCATTCGGGTTTGGACACCATGAAGGCTTCATGAGCTCCATCATGGTTACTAAGCTGGTCTTCAAGGGACCGTCCCAGGAACCACATTCAAAGCTCATTTGCCCCTTTGGCTCAGGCTCAGCAACCGAAAGTTTGACCA
Source organism: Symsagittifera roscoffensis (assembly GCF_963678635.1). Lineage (NCBI taxonomy): Eukaryota > Metazoa > Xenacoelomorpha > Acoela > Convolutidae > Symsagittifera > Symsagittifera roscoffensis. The sequence goes on from NC_087067.1 coordinate 46,171,746, forward strand.
CTCTTTCCTCCCAAAAAAATCCCAGCATGGGTTGCTCCACCATCAGCATGCCAGTTTCCTTGACTCGCTCGACCCAGAAATCAAGTATCATGACCTGCTTGTAGTCAAAATATGCCTCCCTGACTTCCTCGTCAACAAAAGGACTGTACGCCATCCCTGGTCTGCCTGACACATATTGGAATGATTTCAGTTTCCCCAGGGTTGCATAATCTTTCCGTTCCCTGACTGCCTCAATTGATTCACGGCTTACTTTCAACTATTTTCTGGCGTATCTTCTCACTTCCTCCAGCCTGCGATAGCTTTCTATATCATTAGTCTCTTTACTCGGTATGAGCAGCGGCATGTCCTGTTATAGCTCCAGAGAGCCCTTAGAAATTTTTGCTCACGATCAACTCCTTCTTGCCGAATGGTTTTTACACATTCTTCCAATCCACCACGAACCTCACAAAGCAAAGGGTATCTTTGCGCTTAGCCCAGGCTATCGCGGAATCGTCTCTGCTAATCAACACTCGCAGGGCTTCCATCAGTTCCAGCTCCTGTTCCTTCAATTTCGAGTCATTATTGGCCCCGTACTCCGATCTCTTGACTCCCATTAGGCACCAGGACAGTCGCACCTGCAAGTCAGTTCTCGCACATGGGTAGGCCATCTTCGCCGGTGCATGCATGGTCTCGTCGAAATATCTCTGGAGGGCCACCCTCCAAGAGATTTCACAATTTTTCCAGCCCGATCTCATTTGCCTCCGTGGACATCACGGTGCCATATTCCATCCGATTCAGATAAGAGTCCTCCGTCATTTCCTTTAAGTACTCCTCTAGGCCATCAAGTGCACTCTCGCTGAATTTCACGCCTTGAGCATCTCCATATATCCCCCGGCGGGATCCCCCATGTGGACTGAGTCGGGTACTGTGATCCGACTGTACTCAACCACGCCGAGTTGTCCCTCCAGTTTCATCCGGGCCATGTTCGTCCGCGAGGGTTTGTAGTCGGCGAGCCCTCCAGATTCACACTAAGACATCCAATTTTGGCTAACCGACCCTAAAATTTTTCTAAAGGTGCATTCGGCGCCAAAATATTTTGAAATTGACTAGGGAAGCGCGCGCCAAAAACGTAATTTTTTAGTCAAAAATTTTCAAAATATGCCTTAAAACGCTTTTTTGGCCTGTTTTTTCAAAACATTTATAGTGCTTAAAGAGAGTTCAGAAACTCATTTTATTAACTTTATTTACTTTTTTGAAAATCCACAATTGAGAAAAAATCCTAGACCCGCCCCTGCGTGCTCCTATCCAAAAAAAAACTTGCCGGAATTTAGACGGGCTGGAATTTAGTGAAAAAACTTGCCGGAATTTAGTGAAAAAAGAAGCCGGAATTTAGACGGGAACCCCTACAAGAAGCCCAAAAAATGAAGTTTAAAGTCGTGACAGTTGCTCATCAGGACACAGTGCAAAGAAGAAAGCATCAGTGTCAAATTCTAAACATCCAAAACTGCACTAGTGACAAAAAAAATGAGATGGAGAGGTGTGGTAAAATTTAGAGGTTAAGATTTAGCTGAAATCGCAAAACACTTTTTGTAATTTAAGCAAAAAAGTTAAAGGTGTCGAAAACGGCGATAATTTGTAAGTTGTCCTCTTACTCCTCCTCCCTCAATGTTTATCCCCTCTCCCAATTCAACCCCACCCCCCCTCCACCACCACCACCACATTTACGACTACAACCCCTATCTAAGTTTTTACAACCTCCCTATCTGCTTACATACTCAACCACGATCACCCCTCCCCCATGTTTATCTATTACTTCATCACGCTTCTTAACCCTAAGCCCTTAAAAATTAACCTGGTAAACATACAGCAGAGTTCTTTTGTTAACATGCAGTGTAAGACCCCATAAACAGAAAAAAATACTTGGTCTTTGTTTTTACTATCGCAATTTGGAGATTTGCAATTTGCACATCCATTAACATTTTATATTTAAAAAAGATTCGCTCCTCAATTTATTGGCTCGAATTGTGAAACTTGTAGATTTTTTCAAAACAAAACTGTGCTATAATTATATGGAATAAACTCACAAAAAATGAGTTTTTTATGGAATAATATGGAATACACTCAAAAATAAACTCAAAAAAAGCAATTCAAATATTAAAGAGTACTATGACCTTGACGAAAAAATAATAAAAAAAACTTTTGAGCCATTTTGCATAGAATTTTGCTTAATTGTACATATAAACTTGGTCTTGCTTTCAGTTAAAAGAAAAAAACTCTGTTTTGTCTGAGTTCAAAGTGAGATGATTTTTTCAAGGTAGTTGTCGACGTCGCTTAGCGTTGTTGCAAAAATGCTGAAGATTTTTGGTTGATATTCAAACTTGTTTTATCTGCAGTTCGAATAGCTCAATTTTCAAAGCTTTTTAATTTTATTGGCTCAACGAACTAATGCTGAATGAAAAATATTGACATAGAAGATGAATAGTTTTGATCTGAGATAAGTGCCTTGTGCTAATCCAAAAATATATTGAAAATTAAATTTTCTCATTAAATTATTATCCTTATCTTATACTTTCTCCTTAAGTTATTATACTTCAATTTCACTAGCTAATGCCGAATTGTCATAAAACGTTCTAAAATGATATAACTGATTTTCTTTTGAGGAGCCCAATTTTTCGCTTTTGTTCCTGGTATGACAAAAATTTTTACTGAATTTTTACTTTTATAATACTTTCAGGGAAAAAATCAAATCAAGAAACAGTTTTGTCGACAATCTATTAGAAATGGAAAAATTTTCCAGAATTTTACAGTGTTTTGAAGTTTTTATCCTCAAAATGTCGCAAAACAAGTTTCGAAAATTAATTTACTTGTTTAAAATAAAATTTTCAGAATAGGGCTTGAGCAAAATTTTCTGAACAGAATAAAAAGCCTATTATAAGCCTGTTCGCTTGCTTTATTCGCTCAAAATAAAACAAAACATCGAAAATCTATAACCGGTTTTTCTCGATACCGCTTTTTTCCTGGTATTTTTTTTGAAAAAAATTTATATTGTACGAATCACGACTGATAAGTCTTCAATATGATGTTTCACTGGAACCAGTCCGATGACTACTTGTGGATCATGACTTTGCGTGGAAAACAAAAAAAAGAAAAAACTAAAACACGAATACAAAGTTTTTCCACATTCAAAAATAAAAATTTTAAAAAAAACTAAATTAACTAAATGCAAAATTTCTCACCATTTCCAATGGCCGGAAAAACAAGTGCAGACAACTTTCTGTTTCGACCGTCGTGACTTGATATTAAAGACATTACATAGACGGGGGAAGGCAGTAGGTGACTGTAGTTAGGGGAAAACTCAGAGGGTGACTGAGTTTAAGGGAAAAAAAACAAACGACCAACTAAAGCACAAAAAAGGCAAAAAAATAAAAAAAGAAAGCCGGTTACGGTGCAAGTAGCACAGAATGTTCCTACCATAGTTTTTAAAAAAATTAATATCGATTATTTTTTCAAATTAGCGGCGTTTTTTCTCTGCGGTGCAAAAAGAAAATGTGAACGAAAAATACGCAAACGCGACAGTCATACTCAGTTAGGCCAACTGGAAAACAGGTTTTGTAGAAAAATGGCTAGAAAAACGAAAAAAAAAAAACGTATAATCAAAATATTTTTCGTTTTCGAAAGATTTTTCTGTTTTTTTGAACTTTGAAACTTTGGTTCCAAAATTGGCGCTGAAAAAATTTCTCAAAATTGGCGCTGAAAATTAACTTACTCGAACAAAACTAAATTTTATCGTTTAATTTAAATTTAAATAAGCTATTGTAAGCCTGAATAGCTTGAAATAAAAACAAAAATCAAAAATTTATAACCGGTTTCCCGATGGTTTTCAAATGGTCGGAACAAATTACAATGACTAAAACCAATTGAAAAGAACAAACCATGAAAATAAAACAATGATTTTAATCTATTCTGATTGGTTAAAATGGGTAATGTTTTTTTTAGAAAAAATTTGAAAATGGTTAAAAATAACCAACTATAATCAATGGAAATAAGATGTTCAATTGCTGCTTTGGAAAATAGTAACATTATAAACCAATTTCAATCAATTTTATTCCATCAATAAAAACCAACATTAATTGAAGTACACAAGGTAAATAAAATTCCAGTGCGGCAGCTTTTGCAAGTTCTGATTTAGAAGCGAAGCTTGGTTAGCACACAAAAGTGAGCCGTGCTATGAAATAAAAATCAACCCTTTTGATTCAAAATTGTGATCATTGATCAAAGTCCCAAAAAAAAACTAGCAATACTGATGCAAGAGGGCCAAGACTTAATCCCCTGAAAAAAAATCAATAGTGCTAAAATTTTTATTGTACTTTATTGAAATTGTGAATGTAATTTGTTCTCGTTCAGAAATTTTAAAAACCTTCCCAACATAACCTATCATTATTCCCAACCTTATTACATAAATAATTTCGTAGGTTCTAAAAGTTCAAAATTCGATACTGGTGGGTTTTTTATCTTTTTCCCCGCTTACGACTTTTTGAATGTTGAACAATTGTGCTCATAGTTCAATTGTGATAAAATTAACATGCTGTTGCTGACCAATTAAGCCATGGCAAACATATTTGGTCCTCATACTTAACTCTGTAAACCACTAGTTAAAATTGATAGTGGTGCGAAGTGGAGGGGGGTGTGGGGTTTTGAGGAAAAAGAAAGAACAGTTCCCCATTTTGTCTGTCAAAACTGACGACTTATCTCTGAAATAGGGGCTTCGCCTTTGAAGGTAGAAGCAACAATGCAGCGTGTAATTTAAAATCAATTAAGAGCGCTTCAAATCCCCTCACCTCGCTTAAGTAAAAATTTCATGGGGTCACAATATCTTTTAAGAAGATGAAGTATAAAAGCCAAATAGGTTTTTTATGGCCTAATCAGTCAGCATGCCAATTATTGTTTCAATCAGAAAATGGAAATATAAAAAATATGCATAATACTTTGCAAGTAGGAGGAGGAAGAGCCTCATTTAGTATACAAATTTATCCAAATTTTACTTTACAGGATACAAAAATTGATGACTTGTGAACTCCCATTACATGTTGAAATAGGGATGGTTTAGATAAAACCGATTAGATAAAACCGATAAAACAGATTAAAAATTCCAAATATTCACCCAAAAACTTTTTTGAGAGAAGATAAAGACCAGTCAAATTGGCTTCTTCCCATCACCCTCAAAAACAGGTTTTCCCATCCCCTTTGGCGGGTTTTCCACACCCCTCAAAAACTACAGAATGAAATTGCTTTTAAACTGTTCAAAAGCAATTTGAATGTTGGAAATGTTAAAAATATATGTTCATTTCTTCACGCTAACACGTTTTATTGCAATTTAGAACATCTGATAGCCTATTTTTTTTTAATAAGGGGAAAAAAACGAGGTTCTTTTTCCTTTTTACCCCCACCTCACATAAGCACCAATTGTATGGTGTAACAAGGCGACAAGGTTAAAATTGCAAGGTTAAAATTGAAGGTTACAAAGTTAAAATTGAAGACCAAACACATTCTCATAGCCTTAATTAGTCTGCATGCTAATTTGTGTAATAATCGATCAATGTGAGCAAAAAACTATTAGGTAAAAATTTGCAGGTGGGAAAAAAGGAAAAGAGCCAAAAAATATGTTTTCTAAATGTTTGCACTGATAAAAGCAATGCTCAATAGAGTGATGAACATGTTCAAGTTTTCAAGCGAGCGGGAATTTTACAGTATCAATTGTGTCATAAAAGCACGTGCTTTTTTTCGCAAACTGCAGCTTTTTAAACGAGGCTTTTAAGTAAAATTTTGTTGCAGGATTTTTTCTTATTTACCCACATTCACGTTTCAAAACTCAAAGAAGCCTAACAGCAAAACGAAAAGCTTAGTTTTTTTGCTCACCAGGTATACAAATGAACTTCTATCATTTTCAAGAAGTTATATATTTGACAAATTGTGAGTGCAATCGGAAAACTATCTCATATAGACTTTTTCAAGACAATTGGACTCTTTTTTTTTAAATTTTGGATAGTAATTTTACTGGTTTTATTATTTCCCTTCTCCCACATTTCGAGTATTCGTTTTTTAAGTAATTTTGCGCATTTTTAGTGTCGAACTGCATAGATGGGCTTCTTTCTATTCCCCGCCTTATATACTCATGACTTTTATGATGTAACTAAGTGTCTTAAGTTTTGATATGAAGACCAATTATGCTTTTCTCGGCACAATTAGCCCGAGTGCCAAGTCAAACCAATCAAGCAATGTTGAAAAAAAAAGGACCATAAAAATTTGCAGGAGAAGGGGAAAAAAGAAGCCAAGGCATGATTTCATGAAGCAAAGCATGGAAAACGAATATGTTTACTTTTGCTAGATTGTTCAAAATGCCAAACTTATTAATGAGTGACAATGAGAATATGGATTTTACACATTTATACTCATTTATTGGGCTTTGTTCTACTCTCACTCCCGATATTTAATTTTTACAATGTATTCTATGAAGACTAACTATATATTTAATTACGAGGCCAAACTGTGCACTGGATAGGCGCTCAATTTGGTGTCTGTAAGTCTGTGGAATCCAGAGACAAGTCTTTAAACTTAGTCCAAAATGTGAGTGAACTATTTTTTACAAAGTATCCGTGGAATCCGCGCTCAAATACCAGTAACGTGAGTTTTTTTTCATTTTGTCAAGGATTCCGCAACGAGCTAATAGCCAGTTATTCAGGATTACGCAAATAAAACCAAAATTGGCAAACTTTGAGTCGATTTCCCATTCAGTTGCGGATTCCACGATATAACAATTTATCTATACTCTTATTTTATTATTTGTTTGCGGATTCTACAAACGGTTCTGAGTTTTACGTGTTTTGTAACGAGTTCCGCAACTTTTTTTCACCGCTTTATGCAGCGACTTTGAGCAATAACTTGTTTTAGTTTTTTATTCCTGGAATCCAAAACAGCATAAAACATCAAGAAAAAAAGCAATGTTGTAAATTTTGCAGCAAGACTGTTTTCGGCCTCTTTGGGAATATGCTTACAGTTCACAAGATACACAGTTTGGCCTCGTAGGGCCCAAATAGTTTGGCCTCTTAAAATTGAAAACCAATTTTTGTACAATCGAAAAATGTGAACAAGAAATTGTTTCTAAAACTTGCAGCTGAGGGTAAAGTTTCTTTTTAAAACTATCTTTTTCGCTAACATGTTTTTAGCTATAATGACACGTAAACCAACTTCAAAACAAAATTGGAAAGTGTCATGCTAAATTTGGCAAATTGTTTGGTGAGCAATTGAGAAAAAGTTGATTTTATTTCCAAGAACTGAAAATGATAAATTTCTACGCCAAAAATATCACAGTATTTCTTATTGTGCTTGGTTGTGTGGTTCGAATGGGTCATTTTGTTACCACTGTTACCACTAAATGCGGGAGTCAAGAACAATGTGAATGCTCATACAAGGAAGGAAGCGATGAAAATGTAAGTCTTGGTTGTTATTTTTTTCCTGCACATTTTTTTAAATATCCAGTAGTTGTCTCAGACAAAACAAATAAACATGCACAGTGAAGTAGCGTGCTCTTCTTTGCTTATTTATGCATAAAACATGTTCAATATGTATTCATGCTGTATTTGGAAAATAAAACGGGGGTATGCAATATGTATCTGTACTTTATTTGATTAATTAAACAAACCAAGTAAAAACTATGTTTTGGCTTGAAATTTTTTTCAACTCTACGTGTTTTGTTCATGTTTTTTGCGTTTCAAATTTTGTTCACTTTTTATTAATGAATGTCTCGATTTATGTCACAAAGCATTCTCGATGCAAATTTCAGCTGATGTTTATCTACCACAAAACTAGTAAACCTATGCAGCGCTTAGTTCAATACTAACAAACCATTGATTCACTTTTGTATGAAAGCACTTGCGAATAAAAGCACAACAATTGTACCAAGTCAATTAAAAATTGTCAAACTGGAGGGGTATAATTTTTTTGCTACTAGGCTGGAGGGCTATAATGTAAAAGCCCTCTAATATCAGTTATATGATCAGTGAATATACAGGACAACAAATGCCCAACCAATTACGTTTTTAACAGTTTCCATTGTTACCCAAAAATATTTCAATTGTTAACTGTCATACAAAAACGTGTCAGAGTAAAAAATCAGTCAGTTGCTGTGCACGTAGCATAGAATGTTTCGACCTTAATCTTTAAAAGAAACTGCAACAAAAATTTTCGAGGTCCTTTTCGTGCATGATAAAAAAAAATCTGAACAGGAAAACTAGAATTTGAGCATATTGGACAGTGAAATAGGTATAATGGAAAACAGTTTTTGTTTAAAAACTAACTAGAGAAAATCCAAAGGATCATAAAATTATTCTAAAATATTTTGAAAGTTAGCAGCTTATATTCCCAAAACTTTGTTAAAAAACTCAAAAACAAAATTTACTGGTTTGAAACGAAATTTTCACAGCCTAATTTAGGTATAAAAAGACATGCTTCACATTGCAAGCCTCCCCGTTTGCTTTTTTAACTCGAATTTAGAGTAAAGTTTATTAATTTTAAACAAGTTTTTCTCGACACTGGGACATAACTTTAAAACTTTTTCATGTCGTTGAAAAACAGACTGAAAGGGCTTTAATATGATACACACTCAAATAATTTTGGTGTTTGTTTGTGGTAGCTGATATTAGGTGGAAATTAAAAAAATGGTCGGGAGAAAAAGTTTGTCAATAGTCGGGAGAAAAAAATTAAATTGTCAACGTTATAAAAAATTACAATTAAAATCACTGTCGACGAGATGAATGCTATTAAAAAAATTCCAGAGTGAACAATAAAATAAATTTAACCACCTGGCTTTTTCCTCTCACCACCAGCAAATTTCTACTGTTAAAATGGTTGTTTCTGTTGCCCCACTAGTATCAATTTTGACATATGGACCGTTTAAGCCATAACCTTTTTTTTTGATTTGCATGCTTAAATTTCTGAAAACCTTCGTTACAGCATAAAATTGATATTCATGCGTGTTGGGGGAGGAAAAATTATCAACAGTTTTTCGCAAGCAAGGTTGCCCTATGAAAACTCAATTTGTTAAACTTCAGTTTGTTAAATATTCGAAAATTTCAACAATTTCAGTGAAATAACTTTTTAAACTTGTTAACTTATTCGACTTTTTTCCACGTCTACTCCATCTTTTATTTATAGATTTTAAACTAATTCAATGTTTGAACAATGCAAACAAAATTGACATAGTGACAGAACTCACAATTGTGAACTGATAAATTCTTGGTTTTTAAGTAGCACTATCACACGCTAAGCCATAAGTATGCGTAAAAGAGCTATGAAAACGGATAATATGCAAGGCGAAAGAGGCAACTGTTCCGACCGAAGTTTGCTCCAGAAAACATTTGGTTACTCAGGTTTTTTTTTTAAAATGGTCACACTGATATGTTGTATAGGGATGCATAGCAAAACCTTTACTAGTTATATTAGGTTGGGCTGAAAAACGAAACAACTGAATTATATGGGCGTTTAGCTGTTTCCCATTCCCCCTCCCACATTTGAAAACCTACGTTTTCATAATTCTTGACCTAGTATTATATCGCAAAATGCGTGATGTTGCGATGTAAAGTATGAAGAACAAATCTGTGCACAATAGTTCAATTGTTCAGCATGCCCTCTTTCATTGCGTGATGACAATTTTTTAAAAGTTCTTAAATTTGAATTTCAATTGTGTGTGAGGGGATGCAGAAGAGACCCATTTTGATAGTGAGAACACGTCGCAAGTTCCATGGCAATCGAACTTCTTTGTTTTCCAACCGCTGCTCCTAGCCGGCCTTTCCCAAGACGGTACAAAAACTAAAACTATTTTTGATGACGATTAAATGCTCTACCTTGAGTTTTTCCGTTTCAATCTGTAGAATATGAACAGACAAGAAGTCACGCTTTATGTACTAACTAAACAACCTTGCAGCTTAACAAGAACAATTTTAAATTATTTATCACTTTAAATCAAATTTTACATGTTACATTTTTTTGTTATATGTTACATGGTACATTTTTTTTGGTTTAAGACCCTTTTTCTAGGTTATAAGCGAACCGAAATTTTCTTTAAAATTGAACAAATCATAATAAGTTAATGAACTGCATCTTAGCACAAAAATCGTTCCTCATTTCCATCCCAAATTGGAATTTCAACTTCCAAGAACTTAATTATACGATGTCATAACGTAATAAAATTTTGCATGTGAAGTAAACTAACTACTTTGAACACATTTGTTTGTTCTTACCACACAAATTAACATCAGGCATTCAGTCAGAATAAAACGTGAGACAAGTAAGAAAACTAAACAAGACTGCTCGTATCAGGGCGAAGCCCTGAATGTTCCGACTGCCTTTTAAGGTTTATGGAGCAGCAGTAAAAGCATAAAAAATTTAATGAAATAAAATAAAATGAAAAAAAAAAAAAAATTTAAATTTGAAATTTTTTTTTTATAAAAATCATCCCACACGCCATATAAAGTACAAAAAGATAGATTTCGTTCCTTGTATCAAATCAATTATAGCAAATAAGCTTCGTTCAACCAATTTGGAACGATTTATAAGACGGATTAAATCTCCGCTTACGCGTTAATAGCGCGAATGATATCGCGCGTTAATTGTCCCAAATTGGCCAAAATGGCAATCTTTAAACCCTCATAATTTTACGCAAAATGACCACAGGTGAAATATCTTTTCAAATTTAAGCTTAGGACAACAATGGCTTTCGAATTATATAAAAAAATTCCGTCAAAAATGGCTAGTTAAAAAGTCGAAATTTGTCTGAAGAAAAAAAACCCACCCCGAGCACAAATATTACGTTACTTTCGTATCGAAAGTCGGAACAAAAATCAAAGTGAGCAGAGAAAGTGAAAAACAGCCCAGTACGAACATCATCCGCCATCAACAGAGCGAGAGCGGATGCAAGTTTTATATTCCGTTGGTTGTACTCACATGATGACGTTAGTTGAACAACAGATTGCGCGATGCCGTCATTGTCATAAATCAATTTTATAGTACATAACAAGATAGCTCGTATCAGGGCGAAGCCCTGAATGTTCCGACTGCCTTTTAAGGTTTATGGAGCAGTAGTAACATTAAAAAATTCAATGAAATGAAAGAAAACAAAATTTTTTTTTCTAAAATGTGAAATTTTTTAAATAAAAATCATCCCCCACACGCCATATAAAGTATAAAAGGATAGATTTCGCTCCTTGTAACAAACCAATTATGGCAAACAAAGTTCTTTTAACCAATTTGGAACGATTTCTAAGACGAATTAACTCTCCGCTTACGCGTTAATAGCGCGGAATATATCGCGCGTTAATTGTCCCAAATTGGCCAAAATGGCAATCTTTAAACCTTCATAACTTTACAAAAAATAGTCACAGGTGAAATATCTTTTCAAATTTAAGCTCAAAACAACAATACCTTCTGAATGATAAAAAAAATTCCATCAAAAATGGCTAGTTAAAAAGTCGAAATTTGTCTGAAGAAAAAAAAAACCCACCCCGAGCACAAATATTCCGTTTCTTTCGTATCGAAAGTCGGAACAATAAATAAATAATTTGGTTCCTGCGAATAGCAGAGGAGCTATCAGTTAGGCTTAACAATCCTGTCGTAGGACAGTCTTTTTATAATATCTCGACAAAATCCAGACTGTGTTATTTTGTTAAGCGAAGCTTTTTTGAAACTTAAGGCCATTTTTTGCATCTAGATTTTACCACTATTGCAGCCAAAATTGGTCCGGATTTGGTAAACCTGAAGCTAGAGGTCAAATGTGAGCTCGTACTCGAACACCATCATCGCATCGGCGTGGGTTCCAATACACGATCTGACGATTTCAAAGTGAACACCTTGCCACTATGCTAAGTGCCTCTCGGGTAATGGTCGGGTCAACGGGTAATGGTCACGGAGGCTGGCATTGTCTATTATCCATACAAGAGCACCAGTTCTAAGCTCACATTCCGGAGAAGTGTGCAAACTAAACCGTTTTTTTTTTCAGTGTAGGTACAAGTATTTTGGTTCAATGAGTTCAAATTGCGTTCGCATACGACTGAGGACAAACGTATCGCCGCCAACTGTAATTAATATTTTTTTCGAAAAACTGATATGTTTTCAACGTTTGAGATCGTTAGCAACGGAGCTTACGGACTTTAAGGGGGGAGTTAAGTGAGTTTCCTACAGGCAGTGCGTTATTTTTCCACTGGTTAAAAATGAGTTAGAATTCTTTTTGCATGATGAAAGAATATTCCCAACTGCACTCGTGATGTGAACAAGTAGCGCACTTGAACGGTAATTTAGGTCCTCAAAGCACAGTAGAAATTCTTTTACCGAACTAAATGAATTAGTTTCGTTAGCAGACCAGATAACATCGGGTGTATCGGGTCCAGCAAAACTGTGCAATTCCCATGACGCATCAACTTGTGTCCAGACAAGGAAAAGTTTTTATATGTACTCCGCACTTTGATATTAGAACTCAGCCATCATTGACCTGGTTAATTTTGCTTTCCTTTTTTTCTCAAATCACGCCATGGTATTTGATGAAAACAGAGGGCAGCAAGGAGCCACGAGACAGCATGCTAAAAACGACTGTCCCGTAAGGCGTCTGAAATAAATTCTGGATAAAATTTTCCGATGTTTTAAAACATTTCGGTAACCTTCGCTCTGCGCCCTAAGTAAATAACAAAGTGATGATTTTCAACTAACACAGTTTTTAGAACAATTAACGTGTCTCTAGTCAATTTCAATTAGTTTCTGAGCCGCATTTTTTTGCGGCTGACACGTGATAAAAGCACAAGGTCGAAGTTTCTCTGAAAACAAAAGGTAACCAAGCCCAAGTGTTACACTAACTCTTCAAAAGTCGGAACAAAAAAAATTGATATGCAACTTCAGCCTGAAATGCATAAAAATTACAGTGTCAGCAATTTCGAGGGAAACTTCATGAAAACAGGCTGTGGATTTGTTTTGAAATAAAAAAAAGACAACATCTGGGTGTTGTGATTTTTTTTTCGAAAATTTCAATATGAGCTGACTATATGAGCTGACTGATTAAAAATTCTATGACAGTCCCGTTCAAAAGAAATCACAATCCAAAAAAAATCAAAAAACCAAAAACTTGACAGTATCTACTCAAAGTTTAACTGCTTAAAGTCTTCTATTTTGGAAGTTTATCATTTTCTCATGGTAAGAAATCATCTCAAGGTTCCCTTTTGCTTTGTTACACAAGGATATTGGCAGAATACCACGAAAAAATCGTCTTTAAATTCCTCGCCTTATGATGTCGAGTATGAGCTTCTACCACCACCAGTATGTGAGCAACTATCAGACCGGGTGTAGCGTACTTATGAAGAAGTAGTTTGTTTTTAAATGTAAAAACTAACTCTAAATGTGTTGGCAGCTGAAAAGAAAGTTTCATAGATTGTTCACATAGGCGACCAAACTGAAACAAAACACAACTGCTCGTATAAGGGGAAAGTTTTGAATGTTTGAAGAGAGTTGAGACTAAGAGTAACTCGAGAGGATGGGCTGAAAAAACAAAAAAATAGAAAATGATCGCTCTTTTTTTTATGATTGGCCAAATAAACTTTCTGAGCTCTCCTTGAGTGCCAAAACAACGTTTTAGGCACAAATTTTTTATTTACAACTGAATTTGCGCAAGAAATTAGCAAAACATATTTTTTTCTGGCACGTGTGTCCCTCTTATCAAAAAAGTATGAATTTTAATTTCTTAAACCGAGTTAGAATGTTTTTGTCTGATCGCAAAGTTTTTATCAACAAATATTTTGAAAAATTATCAAAAAAATATCAAATGGAAAAGCCAACTTCTCTCTTACGGGCTTGCACCTTCAGCCTTCGAAAATTTCAGTGGGAAATTTTTGATACCTTTATTTAGATTTTTTCCCTTCCAAATCTAAGATCAAGGGTTTAATCGAAATAATGGGTAAATAATCTCTCCTAGAATAAACAGCTACGCCGTAATTTTACTAAATTTTCAGGAAAAAGCCGGTTTTTGAGCGCTCTTTTGAAACTTTTCACTTTTCTTGAAAACTTCTCTCTGAGACCTTCTTGAAAAGTTCACTTTCCTTGAAAAATCTAGGAGTAAGGGTTTAGTTGGAAAAACTGATTCGGGGAATACTTCATGAGCATAGAACGCAAGACTGTGTGTAGGAGTGTAGATAAACTATATTACAACGTACAGAGGATTACATTTTTGTTAAGACTTTCATAACGAAAGTAACGGAATATTTGTGATCGGGGTGGTTTTTTTTTCTTCAGACATCTTGAATAGAATTCGTTTCAAAAACAGCATTTTCTTCATATGGAAGTTCTAGTTGATGCACCACAGGTAATTAACTGAAACTAAATAAAACACTACAAACTCCACAAAAATGTATAAGTTTTTCATTGCATAATCATCGTAGAAATACAATTCATAACATAAAAAATAAATGAAAAGCTTTTTGATAAAAGAACTCAACTCAATCTGTTAGTTTTCTCATTTAAGAAGAATTTTAGTTATTGTTCCGACTTTCAATACGAGAGTAACGGACTATTTGTGCTCGGGGGTGGGTTTTTCAGACAAATTTCGACTTTTTAACTAGCCATTTTTGAGTTTTAAGTTTGCCATTAAGTTTTTTTTATCATTCTAAAGTTATTGTTGTCCTTAGTTTACTTTTGAAAAGATGTTTTAGCTGTGATCATTTTTTGTAAAGTTATGGAGGTTTAAAGATTACCATTTAAGCCAATTTTGGACAATTAACGCGCGATATATTTCGCGCTATTAACGCGTAAGCGAGATTTAATCCGTCCTAGAATTCGTTCCAAATTGGTTGACGGAAGCATATTTGCCATAATTGATATGTTACTAGGAGCGAAATCTGTCACTTTGTAGTTAATATGGCGTGTGGGGTGATGATTTTCAAAAAAATCTCAAATTTTAAATTTTGTTTTGTGTTATTACCTTTAATTTTGTCATGTTCTTTTTTGCTACATAGACCCTGATACGAGCAGTCTTATTTGAATTTTGCAAACTGTATAAATTAACGGCACCTAAAAGTTAGTTTCACTTTTTACTGTTCCACATTGTGAAACTGGCAGTTTTCATAGCTTCATGAAGTTCGCTTGAAATCCCAAGTAAGGTTTTGATTTTTGCAATTATTCAGCCATCTAATTACATCTGGAGCGTTATGAGGCCTTGTTACCGATCTATACAAAAAAACCTAATGCAACCGGATCATTGCAACCCCATTATCACTAATTAAGTTTATGTATCTCTTACTTTTTTGTTCCGACTTTCGATACGAAAGTAACGGAATATTTGTGCTCGGGGTGGGTTTTTTTTCTTCAGACAAAGTTCGACTTTTTAATTAGGCATTTTTGACAAAAAATTTTTACATCATTCGAAATGTATTGTTGTTTTGAGCTCAAATTTAAAAAGATATTTATTCTGTGACCATTTTTCGTAATGTTATGAGGGTTTAAAAGTTGCCATTTTTGCCAATTTGGGACAATTAACGCGCAATATATTTCGCGCTATTGACGTGTAAGCAGAGAGTTAATCCGTCTTAGAAATCGTTCCAAATTGGTTAAAAGAAACAAATGTGCCATGATTGGTTTGTTACAAGGAGCGAAATCTATCCTTTTGTACTTTGTAAGGCGTGTGGGGGGATGGTTTTTATTTAAAAAAAATTAAAGTTTAGAATATGTTTTTTTTCGATTTTGTTTTATTTCATTGAGTTTTTAAATGTTATTACTGCTCCATAAACCTTAAAAGGCAGTTGGAACATTCAGTGCTTTGCCCTGATACGAGCAGTCTTGTTGTATTTTTATAATCTATTCATTAAAAAATTAAACAGATATCTCCAGCTTTAGCGGGCCACTAAATTTACATTGACACCGAGGAAAATTCTTTTGTCGTTCGTAGCACACTTCATCAATTTAGTTTTGGATATAAAAATGGCTAGTCATACAGTTACCATTTATGGCTATCCACCAGGGTTGACGTCCATAGAAGAAAAATGCATAGAAGAAATGTGAAATCTATGGAAAAAATGCTTATCATAGAAAGTTCATACAAAATTTGAAAAGTATTTTAAAAGTTTTTAATGAACATTTTTGGTCTAATTACCTCTTTTGAAGCTTTCTGGTCATTAAAAAAATGATTTAAAATTTTTTATAAAAAAAGCTTATCACACAATTTTCATGTATGAAAATTATACAATAGTCATTTTGTCATAGAAAAAATAAAATTTTCAAAAATCACCAAAAAACGTGTCTGGGTAACTTTAAATAGATTTAAATAAGTATATCTATGATAGAGGGCATATTGACAATCAAAAACATAATTTTAATTTCGGTCAGAAAAGTGCTTATCATGAAGTTTTCATATATCGCTATAAAGACCCAATTTTGACCAAATTTTCTGCGCCGGAGGCAAATTTTTGAAAAAACAGGCCAAAAAAAGCGTTTTTAGGCACTTTTTGGAAAATTAGTATCTTCTTTAAATTAGTATATGTTGGCGCTTCCCCTTAAAGTTAGTATATGTTGGCGCCAAAGATGCCTTTAGAAAAATTTTAGGGTCAGTCAGCCAAAAATTGATATCTCAAAATAGTACAAAGGGGACCCTTTGGGTCGTCAGGAGGTCGAATCCCTGAGAGAAAGGCGTTCGCTCCCTAAATCCGCTGTTGATTTTAGGGTTGCTAAAAAGTTAGGGAACAGTAATATCCATATCTTTCCCTATCTAGACTTGATTGTTTTGGTTAATTATTGAAGTAATTTTTTAGATTTAAAAAGAATTTATTTAGATTTATAAAATATAAAAAAGGTTTATTTTTTTCTCCTTTTTGAAAACATAACTTGCGCAAACAATGTTTTGAATTTGACAAAAATTTTGTTTCAGAAATTGACTCTAATGAAGTGCTTTTCGACCACTGCTACAAAATTATGGAGTGCATGTGATTTGGAAGATAGAGAAGAACTGAAACCATTCGCTGATCTAGGAGTTCAGTTTAGTCCAAATTCAACAGACACACGTAAGAATTATTCTTTTTTTTCTGTTGGAGCCCGTCAACTTAGTAAAAGCAGAAAAGCCCCCCAATTTTGCGTTAAAACCCCTGAGTTTTTGTGAACGGCAGTATAACGAGAAACAGTTCTCTACGCTAAGAGAAAATAGAATATTTCTTCTTATCAAAAATCCACATGATGAAGGTGCAGCAACGTTACCCTAGACCATCAAGGTAAGAATCAAGACTCCAGAGAATAAAATTGAGGAGCTTGATCATTATGATTATGACAAAAAAAACGTTTTATGATCGCTCCTGAAGCACTAAAACGCCCTTTTAAATTCTGCGCCGCATTTTTGAATTTGTGAACTTGTGCTAACATTCAGCCAAACATGCTCTACTCTCTGGAGATTGTTATTCGCTAAAACATTTCCGGTTTTTCCAAAGTGCAATCCCTGAAATGTTTACTTCCATAGATGAGGCGGATAGATGAGGCTAGAGCTATAAGGAATGCTTTCAAAAACTACCTTTCATTTCATATTTTTCAGAATTTAAAACACTCAAGTTAAACCTTAAAAACACATTTTTTATTCGAAAGTTTGAACCCAAAACATTCGAAAATGTATTAAGGGAATGAACGATCATGTTAGTTATCCTGCTCCCCTGTTGTTGGGGGGAGGAAGGGGGTTTAATTCGTTTTAAGGTACAAGTTTCACCCATGCTTAACCGTTGAATTAGTTCTATATAGGGGTTGCAGTTTGTTTCTTAGTACAATAGGAGGGAAGTTAACAAGATCCGAAACAACGAACTTTTATCTAAATCGCCGAAAGTTAAGTGATAGTGAATTGAATAGAAGTAGTGACCACCCCCACCCTGACCTGTAATGGCTTGAAACAAAAACTAATCCCCGCAAAAATTTTCACCAGGCCTATAATGGTTTAGACCAAACACAGATCCCCGCATAGGGAGCAAGGAATTTTCCTTCTGCTTCGAATATTTCTAAAATTACATTTTATGTTTACCCAATGATATGCACATGTTTTTGTGCACATTTAGTTTTCTTATCTCGATTCTGATCTAATATTTGTCTATTTTAAGACTTTTGGCTCTAAAATTGCTCTTATTATAGTTTTCCGTATATCAAACAAAAACAAAAGCCAGTAATTTGGTATAAAAGTTCAAAAAAACTACTTAAAAGTTAAAATTGACCTGAAAAAAACCGCGAACGTGATATTTAAAAATCGAAATAAAATAATAATTTATTTCATTTTTTAGTCGTCTTATGTTGAAACTCGAAAAATTGAAGAAATAAATTTAGTTTTGAAGATCTGCATAGGCAAATTATATATTTTGAAATGGCTTGATAAAGAAGTTCACAGTGAGCGACAAAATTTTACCCCTGGTGGTGATGTAATTTTAACCGCTAGTGTGATAACTAAATCTATACCAACGCCTTTTTATTCCAACTTTGGATGCTCATGGTAGTTTTTTTTCAGTCAGACAATTTTTACAAAACTCTGGTTCCTCGGGGGATCGCTCTTTTGATCTGCATGTGTCCAGCCGAGTCTGCGCACCATTGTGCTAAACTGTCACGAGATGGGCAAAACTGCTTAGTTAATTATCGCGCACTACAACATTGATCCAAATTGAACTGAGGCAGCTAATTGCTTTTATTAACTCAGCACTTAATTTTTAATATCATCAGCCTAAATTTTGTAGTTTTGATAGTATTTAGTTTCCCAAGTTATCCAAGACCAATAAAAGGGCAATCGGAACATGCAGGGTTTTACTCTGATAAGAGCAGTCTTGTTTGTTTATATTCCCCGCTGAAATTTCAAAACCACACTCGTTTTTTTTTACCATCCTCCAACAATAGTTTTCCTCAAGAAAGTTTTTTTAACAAGACTGCTCGTAAATTAGGGCAAAACCCTGTGTGTTCCCACTCCACTTTAAGGTTGATTCAATTGTAAACAATGAATGGATGTAGTTAGCGTCTTGTGTTGAAATAATGCGACCAAATGACTTGCCTCAATTTAATTTGAAACGCATTAATCCGCCGCTTCTTGAAAATTAATATATCGGAATTTAACTCTCCCAAATTAGCTAAAATAGCAATATTTAAATCTCCACAATATTGCAAAGAACAACCACAGGTGAAATATCATTTAATTTTTTAGCTCAAAACAGCAATTTTTTTTCGGATGGTATAGAAAAATTTGGTAAAATTGGCTAATTGAGAAGTCGAAAATAGACTGAATAAAAAACCACACCAAGCATAACTATTGAGCTTTTTCTTCGATTGCTGCAAAATTAAACACAATTTAAATCTAAAAACTCACGCAAAAATTTTGTTCTAATTGGAGATATTGAGACAGCAAAAAATACCAGCGCATACTTGCTTTGTTCTGTTGGCTGGTTCAAAAATTTTGGTTACTACCAAACGAATGGCCCTCCAACCGATCACTGTTTAAAATTAATAAGCTCATTGTTTATTGCTGTTTGGAAGGAGTGCTAAGTTCAGAAGTTCAGTACCTTATTACGTATCCTTAATACTATAATTCCAACTAATCTTATACAGAGAAAACAATACCCGAATTCATATTCATAAAAAATTTATACAACCCCTCACAAGGCTTCGACCGCTTTCCAACCCAAAAGGTCCCCCTTTGTTCTATTTTGAGATATCCATTTTTGGCTGACTGACCTTAAAATTTTTCTAAAGGAGCCTTTGGCGCAAATACATTCTACTTTTGAGGGGGAGGACGCGCCAAAAAAAACGTAATTTTTGGTCATGATTTTCCAAAAAAATAGAACAACTTATTTGGCCTGTTTTCTCAAAAATTGGTCTGCGAAGCGAAACATTTTGTCTTAATAGGCTCTTTGTAGTGATTTGGAACAGCTCAGAAATCAATTTGGCCAATTTAAGGAAAAATATTGACAAAAATTTTGATTTTTTTGAAAATCCGGACCCGCCCCGTACTATCTTCCCTCGAGAAAAGCCTTGATCCTCCCCTAGTCAACAATCATAAAAAATTTTAGAAAAAATTTCACGGAGTCAAAAGGAAACGAATGCAAAAAAAATACATTTCGATTGCAAGAAAAATTCAAAAAAAAACCACGCATTTACGAAAAGCACTCGAGTAATCAAGAAAACTACGCGAATATTGAAGAAAATCACTCGGTTACGAGAATGGAGTTCGAAAACAGAGTTTTGTATTGTAAAAAACGGGTGGCTAATTGACAATTAAATTGAAAATGTCAAAGTGTTCAATCAATTTCAATTCTCTATAGCATACGATCTACTCATTCGTGAGAACGAATAATTGATTTCATTTCTTTAGTCTCAGAAAGTAAACTGTAGATTCAACTGTTTGCTCATGAAGAAACCACTCGAGATACCATTAACTGGCGTTTTTGGTGCTTTAAAAACGATGAAATTACTTTTCGATATTTTTTTAACCAACTTGTTAAAAAAAAACAGTTTTTATCTCATAACTCATACTCAAAACTAAAAGACCTTGATCCCCGAATTGAGATTTTCAGGCCAGTTTTAAGAAAGATTTCAGCAATTAAAGCGTTTTTAGACAATAACGCTCATTGTTTTTTGCTAAAATCCGAGCGTTTTGAGCAGTTAGAGCGCAATTTTCTAGTAAGTTGAGCGCAATGTTTTTGAGCTGTTTTGAGCGATGTTTGTGCGGGATGTCGACTAGGGTCCCACCCGTACCCAGGGGATTTTCTGTGCAAGATCTGAAATTCTTCATTTCTTACAAAAGTTGATTCTCAGATCTGAAGTTCTTTATTTCAGATCTTGATATGGATTTAAAAATTTCTGATCTGAAATAGAAAATTTGAGATATGAAATAACCTAGAAAAACAAAATTTTAGATCTGAAATTATATCTTTCTGCAATACGCAATTAGGTTTAGATTAACTAGTGGTAAAAAAAACTTTTGAATCATATCACAAACAGTTTTTTTGAACTAAATTTTTTGTTTAGCTGTGTTAAAAAGTTTTCAAAAACTTTCAGAAGACCTATCATTTTTTTCATGCGCTATTTATGCGTTTCTAGTGTTTATCTCATGCTTGGGAAATATATTTAAGCATTCTCCTCCCATTTGAAACTTTGCTGCGTACCTGCTAGTAGCTAGCAGAAGCTATCAAATACAAAAGTAACAAAAATAGCAAAAATTGTGTCAGAATCATTGTTTTTTCAGATCTTAAATAACCAACAAAAACTAAATTTCAGATCTGAAATAACCAAAAAAAAACAAAATTTCAGATCAGATATAACCCATTCCTAAAACATCCAAGCGCTTTTCAAGATTTCACAACGCATTTCAGATTAGAACATTTACTAAGTGCGGTCACCTAAACTCGATATAACTCACGTCGCCTGAAAAAAAATAAGGAAAGCGCGGTAACTATTAGTAAAAAAACAGACCGTAGAAATTGCAAAAAAACTTTCAATTTTATTTTCAAAGTAAATTCAAAGTAAGTTAAATGACCACAAAAATGACCACAAAAAAAATTTCAGGGAATACTTTCTCACCCCCACGACATTCGATCATGTTGACAGAAGAAATTAACCTTTCGCTTGGCGCCCTGATATTTGTGATAAGTTTCTTCCAATTTTAGAAAAACTGGAGTCTGAAGAATTGAAAATAGATGATAGTCGGATAGTGGAAATATCAGATCAATTCCGCTACTATCCAAACTATATCCAGTCACAAGGAACGTCAACAGGTCCCAGCAGAATAAGCAAGTACCAAATTTGTAATGATACAAAGGTATTAGTTCACTCTGTAAGTAGCGCAGAAGCTTCCGAGGGGAGGTCAAACTGATTTTAAAAGATATTCAAAAATATAGATTGGGAAATTTTTTCTATTTTTTAGCCATGAATTTCCAGTAAATTTTTGAGGCTAGAAAATGCTGAAATGAGTGATTGTTTTTCATAAGTTCCCGGTAGAAGTTAAGTAGAAAAAAAATCGGAGGTCAATCTCTGATCAATTTGTATAATACAGACTGAAAACCCGAAAACATACAGACTGAAAACATTAAGAAATATTTTTTCTAAACAAAAAATCATTTTGATCTTTTTACAACCCAAATTGTCACCGAAAAAGTTTTCACACGACACCCACTTGTGACTCCCTATGAGCTTTCTTTGAGGTAGTCAAAACAATGTGGAAAATAAACAGACACTATTCCATAGTTCCTTCCCGCTTCGTGAACTGGTCGGAATAACAAAAGTAGCCAGTGGCTCAAAACTTCACCACAGTTATCATTCTGAAAAAAAATAAGGAGAAAAAGTAATTTAAATCTAGGGTATTCTGGACTAAAATTAATAGTGTAAAACCAAATACCGTCTGAAATGAATAAATTTTTATGTCAAAACAAGCTATGGAAAAAGAAGACGGCGGGAAATTTTTTCCAAAAAAATTTTCACTGCAATTTTCTTTAGCCTCGATATTATAATCATTAAAGAGTGAACCCCCGCAAATATTAGAACTCAAAATGTATTATCATCATGATTGTTAACAATAGTTCTTATTGATTATATAAATCTTTCTCGATGCTTCAGGGGCGGGTTTAGAGGGGCGGGGGTTCGCCTCCTCGCCAACCAAAGGGCCGACCAACCCTAAAATGTTTCTAAGAGCGCCTTCAGTGCCAAAACACTAATTTTCAAGGGGACATTCAAGGGCAGATAATTGTTTAAAAATCCACAATTCCAAACCCGTACCCACCCCTCGCCATCCCTCAAGAAAACCGTAAATCCATTCCTGCTCATATATATTTTGTAGCCACCCGGGTCAAGGTGTTCGATTTATGTTTCGACTTTCTCGTCAAAAAATTGACATGTTTCGACTTTCTCGACCGAATTTTGGTATGTCTCGACTTTCTCGACCGAATTTTGGTATGTCTCGACTTTCTCGACCGATTTTGGTATGTCTCGCTCGACTTTCTCGAAGGCACAAAAAAAGTGTTCGGCTTTAATCGACCCAGTTCAGATATGCTTCGATTTTCTCGACCAAAATTCGATAGTTTCGACTTTCTCGATTTTCTCGACCGACAATTTTTTAAGTATTTATTTGTTTAACCCCGCATAGATGTAATTCGAAGTTTTCGACCAGAAATGGGTATGTTTCGACTTTCTCGACAAATAAAAAATAATAAGTGTTCAATATTGCACTAATTAAATCACAAGAATTCATTAAAAAATTACCTTGTTTGACTCCTTTTTCCAATTATTTCTTGAAATGAGAAGGGACCATAACTCTAGAGGAGCATCATCCCTCGTGATCTTAGTTTTTTTTTTAAATCTTAAAATCAACATCAGTGTCGAGAAAAAAAGGTTCTGAAAACCTCTATTTCCAAACTGATTTTTACACTGAGCATATAATCACAATATAGTTTAAATTTTACTAAATATTTCATATATTATAATTGACTAATTCAAGTTTCTGCAGTTAAGCAAACACAGAAAAAAATTCTAAATCAAGACTTTTTTCACACTCTTTTGACATTCACTAGTGGTTTTTTGCCAGTGGTCGGAAGATTCTGATAGAGACTTGTTGAATCCTAATCTTCATCTTTTTCAACCTTTGTGGCTCAGTTATCTCAGAAAAAAACAGAAGAATCTTTCAACAACAAAAAATTATCAAAAAAGTTTTGAAAGCGTGGTCAAAACACTATATGATACTTTGACCGTAATGCAACTTTTATGGCGCTGCAAATTTTAATGATTTTTTACAGTTTTACTGATTAAAAAGGGTCTGATCGTCCGTCCCTCTTAAACTGCGCCATTAGGCTTGTTTCCTCTTCTGGATTTTTTTGCTTCTGTCATTACATTCTAAAGCTAATGGAAACTTATGTTGTTATTCGGGTCTTGTAGAGTTCAAGTAATTAAGAAGAAATAAAATCTACTGCAAATTTAATATAAATCAGATAAAACTTTCGATTTAAAAACTTTAGAACAAAAGATGTAAGGTTTTTGAATTTTCAGGAAAGATTTGTATGAGAAAAATTGCTTGAAGTACAGTTGTGTAACAATGAACTTTTATATAAGATTCATAGAAATAAGAAATGCGAGGTTGAAAACTAAAAATAAAAAACGCGTGCAAACTTCTGATGTTTTTAATTTCTGACAACTTTATAGCTCCTGCTAGTTTATAGCGGATAGTTGGTATAACTTTTTATCAGAGACTGGACTGCTGAATTATACTTCCCTGCAGATGAGAACAATAAAGTTTTCAAGAACCTAGGTTTTCTTGATTGTTTATAATTTTTGAACGGTTTTTCCGAATGAGTGGAGAAACTCTGCTGTTTATAAAAAAAATGACACTTGCGAGGCCAAATTGTGCACTGAGTAGGCGCAAAAAATATTTTACCCGAGTTGTTTTAACAAGCTAGTCATATAATTCTAATGTTCTCCCACAGATTTCATATATTTGAAAAAGATATCGGGTTAGTGTGCAAATAGTACAAATTGAAGCTTCCAAAACTAGTTTTCCCTTCAGTAAACTCAAGTTTTTTTCAACCGAAATTGCTAATTATTACATACAACAAACAATACTCGATTGCTCAATTCGTTCAAAATTCAAAATTAGACGAAAAATCAAAAATTTGAAACCGGTTTATCTGACACTAGAAAAAAAATTTGGGAATTTTTTTGTGGTTCGAATCACGACTGAAAGGGCTTCAGTATGATTTATCACTCAACCCAGTCAGATGATTATTTGTGGTACCTAATTTTGCGTGGAAAAAGAAAGAAAAAACTAAAACACCCGAAAACAAAGTTCCTCCCCATTTTCAATAGTCGGAACAATAGTTCTGATTTTTTATACGAAACGCTCATTGTGATTTTTGCTTATTTTGTGTAGGAAAATTGGTCTGGACTAAGTTATATGTTCAAAGTTACAATTCCCATCCACGACCATACAATTTTATCATAGAAGAATGCTAGTCATATATGCACAATTCCTAAAAAAGTTCGGAAATTTTAACTTAAAGTCTTTTAACACGGTGGCGTCCGTCATGCTTGAAGGACCGAATGCTTGAAATAAATTTTCGCTTACTTTCAGCCAATCAGAATTGAGTATTCAAAATCTCAAAATAAATTGCAAAAATCTTAAAGAACGAAAATAAATCCAGGCCATAAGTGTAAATATTGACCAATTAGATAATAAGCAGATGAGTTTTCAAGACTGAAAAATTCTTATAATTTTGACCTCATTAATCCTGATGATTAACTGAATACTATTGCGGGATCTACTTAACAATCTCCCCCCCCCCCGCCCTATTGTATCTACTAAATAATCTCCCCCTTTCTTGAAAGGGGGGATTGTTAAGCAGACCCGTATTGCGGTTGTAACCCGCAATTTGTAAATTTTTGGATTATTTTCCACTGATTTAATACATTTTCTTTTAAAATTGACTTCGATTTTGTGAGAAAAGCATTTGCCAATAGAAACGATTTGCGATTTTGATTGGTTGAAATTTTTCAAGCATTCGGTTCTTCAAGCATGAGAACCCTCCTCTTTTAACACGTTGAAACTTTGTCGTCACAATCAAAGGGAATACAAGATCAGTGAAAGATCAAAAAGAGCGGTCTTTTTACGAAATCCGCTCACAATTTACGAAATGGAATGGCTCGTAATGGCAATTAAAATATGGAGTGCGGTCTGTATTTAGACAACCGCGTATTCATACTTGTCAGTATTTAGACAAATACTGTATGAACCAATCAGAATCGAGATAGGACATAAATAATCCAAAATAATTAATAATTATTTAACCATTTCTTCCTCGTCTCGATTCTGGCTGGTTAGAACATTGTTTGTCTGAATACTGACAAGCCTGAATACGCGGTTGTCTAAAATACTGCTACCTAAAATATTTTATCTCTGTTTTATTTCACTAGAATTTAAGATTTAGTAAATAATGTTGAGGACTCCAGTTTCATATGTTTGCTCGAAATTCAAAAGATATATGTGCACTCCATCTCCGTAAACTAGATAAAACGGCTCGGAAAATAAGGTTTCACTCGTATTCTCGGCAATACAGACATTCATCGTCATTAATTTATAAATAGGCCAAAAACTCAGATAACTCATGTTCATAATTTCAACAATATTCAGCTCCAATAAATAAACTGGCGCAAGCTAGCCACAAGGACCGGTCGGCAATGTCCTTGAGACAAATTGCTTTTATGGCGATCAGCTTTAATCAAGGCTGAACCGAATTAGAAACGAAAAACAGTTAAAATAGGATGTAACCCCCGTTTTTAGTATATTAATTATTGGGGGACTCGAACCTACGTCAACTGCCATGTCTCTATAGTCGGCGTTACGTTACTTTAGCTTAGATCGCTCGGACAACTGTTCTTATTTATATGCATCTATACTCTGTTTTATACTTGCGTTGCAGCGTTGCAATATCCTCCTCCCCCCCCCCCTGAAGAAGGAAGAACCGGAGAGAGCTTAACGGTCGGCCGAGTGACTTCACGGGTTGCGGTCTTAACCAGGGCGGATTGGTCGCAACTGTCCTGTCCGTAGTTTAGCTTGACGATTCGAGCAAGGTCGTCGTACCCACGCGGACTATCGAGCTCAATCACCCAAACGAGATCGTCTGTCTTAAGAGTGGAGTCAGAATGAGTGTGCCACTTGACACACTTATTCAGTGAGGGAACATATTCTCGAAGCCAACGAGACCAAGTAGCGTTAGCATACGACTGCGCTCGCACATACCTTTTCTTGTGGTCGAAACGCTCCCAAGGTAAAAGCGAAGGAAAGCTTGTGGAATGTTGTCCGAGCAAAAAATGGTTTGGGGTTAGCGCTTCTAACTCACGTGAATCAATACTAACGGGAGTGATTGGCCTCGAATTCAAAGCCTGCTCAACTAAGCATAAGGTTGTTCCTAACTCCTCTTCGGTTATCCCCTAGTGCCTAGTAAGCCCAGGAGCCGCCATGATGGGCTGCGCTGGCGGGTTAATTTTCCAAGCAACACCTTTGTGTGCAAAAATGGTCGGAGCCATGCCATTCCAGCTCTTGATGCAGGCAAGTAATTCCTTTTCCGCACCAACGAAGTATGATTAAAGGGTGGTTGCTTATATCCGAGACGTTCGACAGGTAAATTGGACATAATAGGCTGGATGGTACTTGCTTTGCGTTTACTGCATGTTACACCTTGATTTTCGATAGACCGAAGTAGTAGACGCAACACAAGTATTGCATATTTCAAATTTAAAACGGAGCGCATGTAATCTAAACCTTGATGAAAATGCTTATGGTGGAGGCTGCGGGCCAACAAACGAACTACGGTATGTCGGGCGTCGGGTAATATTGGTTGCTTAGTATCAAACTCGGTATTCACTAAGCGCACGATCCGTTCTAAGGAACAAATGGTACCAGCGGGACAAATACATGGCAAGTATGTGGCAATTTTACTACTACTCTTAATAGGTTTGCCAGCGGTGAGTGTTTTTAACTCAAAGGGGAAGGATTCCATCTGAGCAAGATGAATCAGTTTACTTTCTGCAATATCAGGTTCAGTGGGGTCGGTGATTCGTAAGTCTTTACCGCGAAAATGCTTATGTGAAGGCAGCATCCTCAACATAAAAGCAACTACTCTTTTATATCTCGTAAAGGAACTGAATCTTTCCCAGTTGAACCCGTGTTCAGAATGTTTGATGGATGTGACATCAGTGACGAAGGAAGATGATGTCTCCAAGCAATTATCAACATCACAAGAAGGACCCTTCAAACTAATTTTATTGATCGCACGTTCGTCGGGTAAAAACGGCCAATTAGTAGTCCTGAGAATGCTCGGACCAATAATGCAGCTGTTATCTTTGAGGGCTTCTGAACCCCCCCCCCCCCCCCGCGTACCGGTATCAACTGGATTATCGACGCTCAGAACATGGTGCCACTCATCAATAGTGATCGATTCGAGGATTTTGCCGACACGATTAGCGACGAATACAGGTAATTTTTCAGTGGAGTTTAGCCACTGCAAAACTGTTTTACTAACTGTCCACATGTAGACATGGTTGATGCTGACAGTAGGGGCTGTCATTATATCATCTTTCAGTCGTTCGGCGAGCAGAGCAGCTTAAACATCTAGCTTCGGTAAAGATAGCGATTTCATGGGCGCAACCCGAGCGCACGAAAACGTACTGCGAGCTATCACCGAACATGTGGAGCTCAATTTGATCCACAAGCTTTTTGAAGTAACAACGGGGAATAGTCAATTGCCCTAAAAGAGGGAGACCGGAGTGCCACTTGAGAAATTTATCTCTTATCTCTTCCGGCAATTCATCGTCCCAATTTTGGCCACTGATTTTCCAAATATCTTTAAGCAAAAGATGGGTCCTAACTGGGTATGGAGCTAATAACCCAACAGGGTCAAACACAGAAGAGACGAAACTCAAGACGGCTCGTTGAAATATTGCCTTATCGAGAGGACGATCCACGCCTCTGCTAACAACCAATGTGTCTTTCACATGGTCCCACTTGAGACCTAAGACGTGTGATGATTGTTCGGCACCGTTACAAATTTCCTTGATGGGTAAAGACGAGGTCTCGGAATCCTCGGGGTTCATTGCTGAAGTGATTTCATCAGCATTACTGACAAATTAAATCCTCCCAGCTTTAGTAACGAAACCAAATCGCGGCTAAATTTAATTGCATGGGTAACGTTCTCCAACCAATCCAAGTATTCTTCCATGTGAAATTTTTCATTTACGACTTAGGAGGCCTCAGGGTATGTGGATATATTATCAGTTGCTGTTTTTCGCAACGTGAAATTGGCGCAAGTAGGCGAATCCCGTGCGCCGAATATAGGGTGAGTGTACTGATGAACTACCACATCGGAAGTGGTATCCTCCCGCCACAAAAAACGGAGTGAAATTTGATAGCGGCGAGGACTCCTACCTGAAGGAACATACCCTCTAGATCCGCGGAGATGGCGTAATTTTGTTGACGGTATCGCAAAAACACAAAGATTAAATTTTGCAGTAGGTCTGGACCCACCAATAAGGACTTATTTAAGGATGTGCCGTAAAACTTAGAAGCTCCATTCAAAACTCGGCGCACCTTACCCGGCTTGTTCGGATTTACGACGGGATGATGCGAAAGATACCATTCGCGATCGGAACGCTTACGTGGATCATGCGGTTCGACAGTAACGATATAGCCTTTCCTAATGTCATCTCTACATGTGTCTGCGTATCTGTCGCGCAGTTCAGGGTCCTTACTTAATCTTCTCTCCAATGTTTTAAGTTGGGCGAGTGACGAGTAATAGTTGTTTGGTAGACTGACATTACTATCAATCCAAAGCATAGGCACAATGTATCTTTCGCCATTGTGAACGGTTTCAGAGTTAAGGATGGATAAAGCATGTTTATCCGCGGTGGACCTGGCATCGACTTGTTTGAAAGCAACATAAGATTCCAGGATTTTATCTGTTCGGTCAAACACGAATCTTCAACAACACACTAGAAACACAGAGAAATAGAAACAACGGACGGCGGCAACGGACCACTTATGACCCAACCTATCGGTAGGCGAATGGAACACGGTGAGTTTTTATCATCTCCCAAGATGAACTCAATGGGTCTAACGACGTGGTAGTAGTCTTGTCCTATAATAACTCCAACGTCCTCATAATTATATTGAGTGGGCTTAATTGGTGCTAATTGTGGATATTTATTCTGCAAATCAGCATATTGATTATTTCGGAACCAATCCAAATATTGTCTTTAACATATGCACACAGAGGGAAAACGAACTCACTATTATCCGGCTCGGAGGAAACTGTAAACTTGACCTTCTGAGTCTCAACGACGGTGGTTGAATTGAAACCACTAATTGACAAGTTAACGGGCTCCCCTTCTAAGCCGAGACGGTTAACGAGTGACGAAGACACCCAAGAGTGAGTCGAATCACTATCACAAAGAACCATCTTCAGTAGTGATACTGAAGATCACCAAGTGTTGAAATTAACAACAATATAGACGATTCAATATCATGTACATCACTAACAGCGGCAGGGTGGAAGTGTTTGTATTCTCCTTGGATTTGTTTGTTCCAGCCTTTTTTGAGACATTTGAATTTTCCTTCCGAGGAAATATTTTTTTGGCTCCATGGAGCAAGACATTATGTCAGCTATCGCACTCTGGCTTCGGGCATTTTTTAGGTCTGGAACATTGCCGGAAACTATGATTGCCGTTGAGGCAAGCGAAGCAAAGTTTCTGTTCAGCTACGTATTTTGCTCGCTGAGTAGCTTTTTTCCCCTTGAAAACAGCACAGTTCCACAATGAATGACTACCTTTACACAAAACGCACGGCGGAAACTTAGACTTATCCTGAGCGTTACTAATTACCTGGCTATTGGCTGCAAAAATTTTGGTTGTTTTTGGTTTAACTGGTTCCTCGTTTTTTTGCCTTAGAGTTAAGTACACGTAATCTTTCATGCCCCTCGGCCTTTTCTTTCAAGCAGTTATTAAAGTCTAAGAGTGTTGATTGCTGCCAATTATGCCTAACAGTTTGCATTGACCAAGCTTCCTTGAGGTTAGTAACAGCTTTCTTGAGGATAGAAAGTTTACTAACAGCTTGGTTTAACAGGTTAACACTCTTTAGATCATCGCTGAATGACAATGATTTAAAAAACTGCTATGAGGCCAGATATGGCAAAGGAGAAACAAATGAA
Source organism: Symsagittifera roscoffensis (assembly GCF_963678635.1). Taxonomy (NCBI): domain Eukaryota; kingdom Metazoa; phylum Xenacoelomorpha; order Acoela; family Convolutidae; genus Symsagittifera; species Symsagittifera roscoffensis. The sequence continues at coordinate 46,202,480 of NC_087067.1, forward strand.
ATTTTCCGAATTGTGCATCTTAAGTGGAGGAAAGTGGAGGAAAAGTATTCAGCTTATCAAGATGCGCACCAACAATAGCGTGTGGTTGCCCAAACTTCCTTTGCAAATGGCCAGTGAAACTTTGTACATAACGCCATTATAATTAAATTCCGCAATTGCGGTTTTTGCTTTGCTTGTGACAAGTGTTTTTAAGTACGTCAGTTTCGTATCATCGGTGAGAACAGCGGAATGAACGGTGGACTTAGCCTGACCAAACCATTCGTGCCAAATTAACGGGTTGCCGTCAAACTGGGCTAACGACCCTTCAGGGAGGTGATCTTTGCGACTATGCATCAATAATTCCGCCAGTTCACGACCGGAGAGAAGTCTATGCGACGAACAAGCTTGGTTCGGATAAGCGTAAGATGGTGCGTAGTCTTCGTTGACTGGCTCATAACCAGTATTAGTATAATTGACAAAATTCGGAACTTGTTAAGGATGAACTGGCGGAGAATTAAAATACACAGTCCCACCACTAGTATACGGGGCGGCGGTGTTACACGGTGGGATAACAACTATCTCATTAGAAAAAATATTTCCAGCATTACAACCCTGAGCAGGCGTGACGATTGGAGTTGTAGTTGCCAGTCGCCATAAGTTTCCATCACTTGTGTAGTAATCGTTGATAATAGGTGACACAGTATGCGGTACAAAGGGAATATTATGTTTCGTCTGAACTGGCGCTGCAACTAGGTGTCGCAGCTAGGCAATTAGGTGCCGAACAGAAAACCGGCGTTGAGTTTACTCCAGAAGATGAGAAGCCACCACCAGCAAATGCAGGTGACAAAGAAACAAAACCAGAACCGGGTTTTGCCGGTAACATTGGGACAGGTAATGATTCCGGTTGCCCGTTGCCAAAACTACTATTAGTTATGTTTGAACTCATGGTCTTTAAAGGAACAGCAGACTGTGGTGGTAACACGTGTGCACAAGAATGCATATTATTAACTGGGAATGAAACAGATGCAACAAAAGCTTGCAATGGCAAAAGCCTTGCACTGCCAAAATGAGGCATAGCCCGATGTCCATGACTATGGATTCCAGCGTCAGTCAATGCTGTGTGCTCATGGTTATGACTATTACAGGTGTTAATTGCATGAGCAAGGTTGGCGGAAGTCGTCGGTTTTGACGAAATTGGTACAGGAGTGAAGGCCAGCAAATCTAGCGCACCACCGTCAGGAGGTGCTTGTGAACTAACAGAGTCTACCCAATCATTAGTCCGATCGGTTGCTACTTTTGAAATAGGTTGACTTACTACTTTCGAGTTACTTTCCGCTACCTTCTCGCTCACCTCAGATGAACTGTCCTCAAGTTCGAACGCTTTCATTTCCATTTCAATTAGTTGATTTTTATGACTTTCAGCCAATTGCTCTAGTTCCAGCTGACTTTGATCGAACTTAAGACGGTTCTATTGCTCTTTAAATCTTATAGATACTTGATACTGCCTTTTCAGCTCCTCATGGCGTCGTTTTAAAAAAACTAACTCAAGCCGTTTCTCACTTGATGACATAGTGCGAACATTCGACGTATGACGAGTGGAAGCAGATTTATCAGAATTATTTGAGTCAAGCTTTCTACTATCCTTAGACTTATTAGAGACCTTAGACCTGTTTTCAGATACTTGTTCTTCTGAATCTCTTCTTTTGTGCGAGCGTGAGGATGTCTCTGACCTAGTTTATTGAAAAGATCCCTTGCTCCCTATAATGCGGGCTGTTGAAAATGACGAAGGTTCAAGGCTCATCTTGTAACTTTGAGCTTCTTGCTTTATTTCATCGTTCATTTCGGTTACTTTCTTAAGCCAAAGGTCTTAATGAGCAATAAATTTTTCAGGGTTTTCCGTTTTTTCCGCCAACCTAATTAATTGCTCATCCACGTCAACAGCTTTTTCCAACGCAATTTTGACATTTGTAAAAAGCATTCCAAATTTTTGCGGTGCGAGTATTGAACTCAATGTACTCAAGTAATAATGAGTGACCTTTAAGCAGCTAATTTTCTGGATTTAGACGGGTTTCAAGTAATTTGCTTTTCTCTTTTTGGAAATTTTTGTCCATGTTTTTCACAAGTTGAGAATATTTTACGGATGCTCACTAAATAGAAGACAATTAATAAAATGACATACTGTTTTAGTACGTAATTAAATTTTTATTAATATATCAACATTAGTTTACAAGATGGGGGAACTTGACGTCTCAAAGCTTCTGCCTGAAGCCTATTTTTTATAGCTTTTTGAGCTTTGAGTGATAAGCGGTTCCGCTTCTTACGAGTCTTTAGGATGTTAAGATTAGCGCTATAATGCCTTAGAAGGAGAAGAGTCTTTAATTCAAGGGAATGAGGCTGGTGAAGCTCATTGTACTTCTCAATTAGTACCTGGTCCATAGCCTTACGCTTAGAGATAAATTCTTTCACGATGTTCAGAACGAGAATCAGAGTTGAAACTAAACTTTCCTCAATATACTCGGCTCCATTCCGTCAACAGTATACGATCGCACAAATATTTGTCCTATACCTCAATAACAAACTGACAAGATGCTCACTTCTCAGCTTGCGGTTAATGTTGCTGCAGTGCCTACTTATCGAGTTATTATTGGCGTCGTGTCAACTTACAAGGTCGTTACGGTGACACAAGTAGTGATGAAAGTAGTACTGTATTGTTTTCTGAGAGTCCCTAGCGTTAAAGCTCAAACTTAAACCTGGCTTTGTAAAGCAAGTATCTTTGATGCGCTTCTGGGACGGAGCGGGAAGTTTTCGAAGCGCGTGATCCAAGGAACTAGCTCCTAGAATAAATACCATACACTTAAGGGACCTATGTGACGGCTACGTTACGCGTAAGTACCAACGGGGTTGGAAAATTAAGTCGGTCGGTTGAACTCCAACAACACTCACGCAGTAAACCTGAGGACGAAAGAATTCAACCTAACTCACTTAATATAACCGTACCTGACCACTTAACATTACTGTCACGCAACGGAGTCAATAATCGGACGGGTAGAAACGGCTTCGATTTACTTGAAGCAAACTGGCTTTCAGTTTCACCAAAGGTGGGTGGGGATCAAGAAAATTGGTTAAGTTTCAAAAACACACACAAGAGAAAGCTGAGGATGAAAAAACTGTTATTTTGCTACCAGACCACTTAGCATAGGGTTGGTGTCATGTTACAGCACAGTTTCGCAGAATTCTGGGGACGTTTTGAGGATTTTTTGGCAATTTTTTTTACTTTTTTTTCCCAAAATTTTTCGGAAAATTTTGATCAGCGGGTTCGAGTCACAAACCAATCCAAAAAACTACTCAAGTACCTCTTATTTATGTTCCGGTTTCACGGAATAAAATTCAGTTCAAATAATTCCAAAAAATTTTGGTATCGAGAAAAGATGTCAATCAGTTTGTCTATGTTCCGATTGTAATGTATTTCAGTTCAAAAGAACTGCCCAAAGTTTTTGATTATTGAGAAAAATTACCGGGTGCTAGCTTGCGGAAAAAATTTCAACACGTAGGTCATCGTATATAAATTTATAGCACAAAAAGAATGTTTTTAAAACTTTTGGAACCTTCTTACAGTTTTATTTGGAGCTTGGGCGGTCACCGGTTTCGGGTTCTTCGTCAATCACAGTGCTGTTGTTCATCAATCACTTAGACCAGTCCTCACAAAATTTCTGTTGTTGACATCATGCATACGTGAAAAGGCCTCCGTTTTAGCCAGATTCGGTTGTCTCCGTTTCAGCAGTTTGAAGTGACGTCAAATTCGGGTTGAAGCAGTTTGAAGTAAGGCCAAACTCGGGTTGTAGCTGTTTGAACATCTAAGTTTTCCGTTTTAGCAGTTTGAAGTCATGCTAAATTGTAGGTGAGTTCAGTTCTGCCAACTGATAGTGAACTCTGTTCCCTTCAAACATCTGTTGTGATGCTGAATGATAGCCGAAGCACCTGGGTTGTGATATCGAATTTGTATATCCTCCACTGGTTCCTGGCCGCGACGACTGCAGGTGCAAACGTCCCTTGTGGGGCGCCAAAATAGGCTCTCAATCTCCGTAAACTAGATAAAACGGCTCGGAAAAAAATGTTCAACTCGTATTCTCGGCGATACAGACTTTCATCGTCATTAATTTATAAATAAACCAAAAACTCACTTAACTTTTGTTCACAGTTTCAACAATATTCAGCTCCAACAAACAGATTGGCGCAAGCTAGCCACAAGAACCGGTCGGTAATGTCCTTGAGACAAATTGCTCTTTTTGGCGGTCAGCCTTAATCAAGGCTGAACCGAATTTGAACCAAAAAAACATTTAAAATAGAATGTAACCCTCGTTTTTAGTATGTTAATACATGGGCAGGTGGGAGACTCGAACATACGTCAACTGTCATATCTCTATAGTCGGCGTTACGTTATTTTAGCTTAGGCCGCTCGGCCAACTGTTCTTATTTACATGCATTTATACTCTGTTATTTGCGTTGCAACAATATAAGTCCTTCAAATAATTTTCTACGAGGAAGCTTTATTAGAATCCTATGAAATCTGTAGTTTTCTTAATTGGATTGCACAATCGTTTAATATTTTTGATAAGCTTTTATAGTTTTTATTCAAAAAGTGTCGTTTAGAAAAATTTAAAGCCTCGCAAGATTCTTGCTAGATTCTTATAAGATTTCTGGGTTTTGGTGTATATGATGCAAAATTGCTCTATGGTTTCTCATTCTCTTTTACAGGACATGAAATTTTTATGATAATTTTAATTACACAAACCGGGATTTTACGTGAACTTTACTTGCATTTTGAATGAAAACAAATTAATTTAAGCTAGTTGCGTAGTGCAGCATTATGGGAGGGATGCTGTCCAGCAGGGGGGCTATTCTAATGCGCGAAGGACCGAATGGGCAAAAAACTCGTGAGCGAAGGACCGAAAACAAAATAAGTCGAAAGTTAATTTTTAAAAAGAAACAATTGCCAATCAATTCAAATGAACTACATGAAGCAATATTTTCCTTCTTCATAACGAAACCCTTGAAATATAAAATTTGTTCCCATTCGGCGGCGGTCAAGGCAGTGATATTTTGAAAATTTTGCATATTTCTGCCGTTTTTATATTCGGCCAATATCAATACTCAGTCCCTGGAATTGTTTGCTTTCTTTTCAAATTTTACATTACTGAAATCTGATTGGCTGATTTGTATTTTCGCGCATTCGGTCTTTTGCGCATGAGGGATTCCACCGTGCAGCAGTCGGGTCTAGAACAACAGGCCGACGATACTCAAGCCGAAGGGACTTCAAGCCAAAACTTAAACTTTACAAGCACCTCAAATCACTTTCTTATCTTCTGCAAAACGTTGTTTTTCAAAATTAAGGCAAGTTTGGTCCATAATAAGCGTTATTCATGACAATGCACAACTTGTGATTGGCAACCGTTACTAACATCAGTCGGTTTCTGAAATGCATAAATTATAAACATGAAAAACGCCTTGAGCCGTGTTTTATTTTTCAATTTTCCTAAAGAGCATTCGGAGGCTTAAATTTTATTAAAATGTCATTAACTAATGGAAAAAGATCAAGAAGTTCAGAAATTCTTCAAAAAAATACTGATAGTTCACAACTTTATCAGAAAAATTCGGCTTGAAATCCCTAATTTTACGATTCGGCTTAAAATCCGGTCGGCTTGATGTCCGGCGCCCTCAGCAGTCATATGATTTCAGGCTTAGCTCATCCGTGTACTCCAATTTCCCTGCATATATTTATAACACAGCTATATTGCACCTGAAATAACTAACCCCGGGTTCGTCGCCTATGCTGGTTACCCGGGTTAACAAAAAATGCTCATGATACAATTTTCATTTATGAAAAAAATGCGGATCATACTCTTTCAAACTAATTCATAGCGCAAAAGTAAGTATATGAAAATAGCAAAATAAGCATTTTTTCTATACTATGAAATTGTATGATAAACATTTTTTCCATAAATGAAATACAAAAAATCTTTGTTTAGAAATTTCGTGTTTCAACCGAAACACTAACCAAGGATTTTTTGTCAAAAGACAACCCAGAGTTACCACGCAGAAAAACTGCATTTGGTGATTGTAGCCATAGAAGTTGATTTTAACATTTTCACGGGGAATTATATACCAAAAAAGCAACTTTTTTAAAGACGGCTAGATAATTTTTAGTTTGAAAATTTTGATGGTTGAGAAAAAAAGGCCTGTTTTTTTTCTAAAAGATATTTTTATTTTAGCAAATGAAACAAAAGATAATAATTGTGTTTACAAAAAAAAGAACATTTTGTGATTTTTGGATTTTCTGGGTGAAAAACTCATCCTGGACTACGTTGAAAACACAAAAAGTCAAATTTTGCATGCAAAATTTTTTTTTCGTTGAATTTATATTTTAACACAAAACAAGTTTGCAACCGAAAAAAGGATTAAAAATTTCTTACCTCAATTTTTTCTTTTAATGACCAGAAAGTTTCAAACGAGGCATTTTTAAATTTTGTGTGAATTTTCTATGATAAGCATTTTTTCCATAGATTTCATATATGAAACTGTATGATGAGCATTTTTCTTCTATGGACGTCAACCCGGGTAATCATTTCATCGTTATATCATCATTTCATCGAAGATTACATTTTAGCGTACGAAATAACAGTGGAGACTTCATCAGCCCCTGATGCAGGCTGTGATGCATATGTGTATATTAAAATCACTGGAGATGGTGGCGCACAAGAATTTCTATTGGACAAGTATAGCTGACAGATTTAAGAGTGTTTTCCCATCAGTCCGCCACCAAATTACAGACCCTAATAAAAGTTTAACAAGACTACTCGTATCAGGGCGAAGCCCTGAATTGTCCCGACTGCCTTTTAAGGTCTATGGAGCAGTAGTAACAATTAACAACTAAAGGCAAAAAAATGGATTTTTTTTTCAATTTGAGATTTTTTGTGAAATTCATCCCCCCACGCGTATATAAAATCCAAATTCACAAATTTCACTCCTAGTAACAAATCAATATGGCAAATAACTTCGTTCAACCAATTTGGAATGAATTCTAAGACGGATCAAATCTCTGTTAACGCGTTAATAGCTTTTGGATATCAAAAAGTTTTTGGGAAAAAAATATTGAAAACCTATACGTTTTGGACAATATCGACGTGTAATATTTCGAGACGTACGAAATAAATACGGCCGATCTGATTTGTTAGCCTCAATTCAATTTGGAATGATTTTGTTGCGCGGGATAATTCGCCACGCATAAAAAATAAACTCAGGAAGTCAATATCTTCAATGGGGTATAAAAAATATTTGTTGAAAATTATTATCTCGATCGGTGAATATTGACTGAATAAAAAACCGCACCGATTATAAATGTTCCGTTTTCTCCGAAAGTCGGAACAATTAAATATCCGCTTAAGCGTTAATTGTCTCAAATTTGCCAAAATGGAAATCGTTAAAAACCCCCATAATTTTACGAAAAATGATCACAAGTGAAATATCTTCTTAAATTGGAGCTCAAGATAACAATACCTTTCAAATTATAAATAAAAGTTTCCTCAAAAATGGCTAGTTAAAAAGTCGAAATTTGTCTGTAGAAAAAAAATCACCCCAAGCACAAATATTCCGTTACTTTTGTTACGAGATTCGGAACAAAAATGAAAAACCACAAAGCTTGCATTCTTTTGGATCAAAATGTATTAAACAGAAAAGTTTCTAAGCCATTCTAGTCTCGGTAAAATCTTTTGAGAACTCGGGATCTTCCTCCGCCCCTCCCTGATCTCACGCAGTGATGAATCTAGGATTTTCTTGAGGGGCTGATTTCCAAAAAAATGAAACTTTTGTCGAAATTTTTAGGTCGATCAAATTGTTCTTTTTGAACTCTACCGCAACACTATAAAGACCCTAATTTCACCACAATTTTTGCGCCGCAGGCATAGTTTGAAAAAAAAAACAGTTCGAAAATGCCATTTTTTGGCTCGTTTTGAAAAATGTTGACCAAAAACTTGCGATGCGCTCCCTTCAAAATTAGAATACAAAGGCGCCAAAGGCGCCTTCAGAAAAAATTAGGATTGTTCGCCCTAAAATGGATGTCATAAAATAATACTAAAGGTGAGGGGTCGGTGAGGTTGGTGAGAAGGTCGAACCCCTGAGGGAAAGGGGCGTCTGCCCTCCGCTAATTCCGCCCCTGATCTCACGTGAGAATTAGTTTTATTGTGTAACAAGGATGTTTACCAGGTTACGTGACAATCAAAGTTGATTGCCATACCCTGATTAACCGCACTGTTATAACCGCATTATAATGTTACTATTTTTCGAAACAATAAAAGTCATTATAAACGATTATAATCGACTATAATCGATTTTTTGTTGAAAAGTTTTTTCTCAAATTTTATTGAATAATGATCTATTATAATGGTTTATAATCCATTATTATTCAACAAGCGTCGTCCCTTCATTTCGTTTTATTTTTTTTGTGTGTTTTTTTGCGCTTTTTAGTTGATTAACGAACTAAAAGAAACGGTAAATTTATACTTATAGCCAAGGGCGTCCGATACCCCCCTCTGGGATTAGAACGCCCGCCGACCCTTTGAAATATCATGAGATATCCATTTTTGGTTACGGAGCCTTTCTATTGTCACATTGTCTGCGCTGGAGGCAAATTTTTTTGAAAAAACAGGTCAATTAGTGCAATTTTTTTATCCAAATTTTCAAAAAGTGCCTAATAACGCCTTTTCTGGCAAGTTTTTTCAAAATTGTGCCTGCGGCAAAAAAAATTGACAAAAAAGGGTGTTTTATTGCTTTGAGAAAGCTCGGAGAATCATTTTGGTCGATCTAAAAAAATCTAAAAAAAAGTTTCAAAAATTTTCTGAAAATCCGACGCTCCCTCAAGAACATCCTTAATCCGCGCCTGCTTATAGCTTGATCTGAAATAAAATTTTGATGCTTACTGTGATTTTATGCATACTAACTAAATTATAATCCATTATAATTAATTTTATCTTCAAATAATTTTTTGATAGAAAAAGGGATTATAATCTAATATAATAGATCATAAAAGATTATAGGAGATTTTCAAAAAAATTATAATCAATTATAATTGATTAAAATTTATTAAACTTTCACCAAAAATCTTATCATTATATAGGATTATAAATCGCTTCAACATCTAAAATTGGCGCTTATAATCAATTATAATTTTGCTAGAAGTACAATGTAATTATAATATATTCGATTTTTTTTTCTATTTTTGTTGAGTGCGGGTGGTCCACATGTCAGTTTGTGACAAAGGCTCACTGTGTACACAAAAATCTTTTATAAAACTCGTGCAAAAAGATCAGCACCCAAAATATTTCAAGCCCAAATAGTTTCTTAAAATCATTCGTATACGGTAAATTTAGCGGGTATGTATGACCACAAAAGTATGGATCACCGCCTAAAAAATCCCCCCTCTGGCACCATTTTATACGTCCATTTTTGGCCGACTGATCCAAACATTCTTCAAAGGCGACATTTTTGAGGAGTGCGCGTGCCAAAGAAAGTGTTTCCAAAAAATCTCGATCGGCACTTGCTTAGTCTTGAAAGATATTCGAGGGCAGCAAATTTATCTTTTTTCAAACCTTTGCCAAAAACTTAAAACTCTTTTCGCAACTTGATTTTTCATATTTATGATATCAATAATAGCAATTTGTCTCTCCCTCAGTGATTTGACCCCTTCATCAACCAAAGTTTCCCCCCTTTGGTATTACTTTTTGATATATATTTTTTCGGCCGACCAAAATATACCAGCTTTTAACGGGAGCGCGCACCGAAAAAACGCAACTTTTTGGTCAAATGTTTCCAAAAACTGCCCGAAAACGGCATTTTGACCCGTTTTTTTCAAAACTTTTAACTGCGGCGTAAAAAAAATTAAAATGAACTTTTTATACTGTCTTTAGAACGCGCGAAAAATCAATTTAGTCGACTTAAAAACGGTTCGACAAAACTTTCGAATTTTGTCAACTTGTTTTTTGTTCCCCTTCGAGAAAATCTTAAATCCACCTCGGGTTTGATACTTTAATTTTGGCTTCTTATGGACAATTCAAAAAAACTTAAAATTTTTTCTTAAATTACCCTGCCGGTTTTTTCTGAAAAAAAAAACAAAAAAAGTAGCACAGAATAATCCGGCCCATGATTTTTATAAAGCTCAAAAAACAACTTTTTCAAATAAGTGTCGTTTTTCTGCGCGGAATGATAATTAAAAAATTAAAAGAGAACTTAAGCATATTCGACAGTCATAACAATATCGGCAAATTGGAAAACAATTTTTGAAAAAAAAAGACCAGGAAAATCAAAAAAAAATCTGCAGAAAAAAATCATCTTTTTATCCAAAATTAGGCAAAAATTCAAAATTCTCAAACCAGTTTTTCTCGCTACTGAGAATTGTTTTGAACTCTTTTTATGTCGTTTGAATCACAACTGAAAAGACTTTAATATGAGACTTGACCCATTCCGATGAATATTTGTGGTACCTTTTTTTGCGTGAAAAAAAAGCACAAAAAATAGAAAAAAAAACAAAATTAGGTTACTCTGCATTTTGAAATAGTCCGAACAATTAGTTTTTCATATGCCCAATCTGCTAGCCTCTATTCACCCTATCTCAATCCCTAAGGACTTGGAAAAAGCCAAGGAACTCTTTGTCCAATTTTTGGATTTTGTCCATTTTTTTTCAAAAATGATCATGCATTATCTGAGGTTAGGGGTACATTGACAAAAACAGCTAGGAACCAGTTTAAAACTAGTTTTTTTATCCAATTAGATTATTGATGAAACTATCTCTATAAAATATTTCTAACAAAGCAATCAATATCCATAACTAACACTTACAAGAGTTTGTAAGGCTGAATTTATTTATAGTTTCAGCAACAGAACAAATTAAAATAAAATAGAAGACAGTTGTTCTCCCTCAAAACAGTTTTTGATTTGTAACTCGCAAATAACAGTATCCACTAGATCTTTTGAGACTAGGAGATGTAAGAGTAAGATTAAGATCGGTTTTAAACTAAGAAGTTGCACGAATCTTAACTTAATTGTAATTTTTAGTTCATTTAAAAATACTTGATCATCAGAGCTTTCCTTGGACCAACTAGAAAAATTTTGATCTCCCCAACTTTTACTAAAAATATCTAAGGAGTTCAAAGTTCGATTCCTTCTCCAACAGTTATTAACAACCCCACTTAAATATTACACTTCTTTTTTATCAACCACCACACTTAATACAAACAGATGACATAGAATGATATTTCTCAAAAGTTTTCACAGAATATATCAATATTTTTACTCAAAACTCAAAATGAGCAAACTCAATTTTCACAAACGATGTTTTCTCCATCATTCACAGCATTGTTTCTATATTAGAAACAAATGAAACTTTTTATGTATCACCACCGCAAACATCTCGACATGCAACAGTAGGACGAGAAATAAATCTTTTCTCATATTTTCTAGACTCAATTCGTGAAACACTGACTGACAACGAAATATCACAAAGAAGTAAAACTGATATAGAAAACTCTCTAGCATGGTTCATTATAGATACTTTCCAACACAATTAAGAGCTAATTTTACCAACGAGAAAAGTTTTTTGACCCCAAACAAACAATGAATCAATTTTAAAACACGGAACAGATTATTTATGGGACCCTGAATTGGCTAATGTGCTGTTTTTTATCAAACAAAAAAAATCCTAACTAATAGGCAATTCACAAGAAGCCAACCACACCATTCTGATGATGAAGATTACTTCAATCAGAACCAACAACAAATTCATATTAATCAACGAAGAAACCGTTGGCTTATTATAGATCTACCAAATGATATTTTTCAACCACATACTTTCAAACCTGTTATAAATTCTCAATAACCACGACAATTACAACAATAGTCTTCTCAAAAATAAAATCTAGCACAGCCAAGTAAACACATGCAATCGCAAAACCATAAAAATATTCAAGGTTATCAAGTCGAAACAATGAGAAACGAAATCCCATTACTTTATTTTTTACAGAAACCTGCAATTACAAAAGATAAACCTACAAATTTTACAAAAATAGCAAACACTGTACAATCGCTCCAAATCACAATGAATCCATACATTATGGGTGAACTATCTATATCATCTAATGAACCACTCATGGTTTTCACAGGAGCAGACTCTGAATACTCACTAGAAGGCTAACTAACTACAGTTACAGAAAATTTAATTTTCATTATACGTCCACAGCCAAAAAACACGACGCTTCAACAAAATTGGATACAAATACGTCCGTCACTAATCCAAACCAAACTCGATGGCGCAGCCCTAAAATGGTTTTCAGATTTACCTATAGAAATCAAATCCAACTGGAAATGATTTGCACAAAATGTTTTCAAAATGTTCGAATCTGAACATAACCAACAACAAAAAAGAGTTTTCAGCAAAAAAATTGTAAACTCAATAATGAAACACTGAAACAACTCTCATTAAAACTCGAAATAAATCTTTCTTTCAATTATAAGCTTTTCTCAATCTTCAATCTTTAACTAAATATTGTCAAGGCCTATCCTTGCTCCGAAGCAACTAAAGTTTTCTTTCAGCCAGATCATCAAAGCTATCCTTAGATCGTTAATTTTTATTTTAGTTGTAATTTTTATTTCATATAAAAATACTTGATCATCAAAACTTTCCTTGGACCAAATAGAACAATTTTGTTCTCCCCACCTTTTACTAAATGTGTCTAAGGACTTCAAAGGTCGATTCCTTCTCCAACAGTTATTAACAACCCCACTTAAATATTACACTTCTTCTTTATCAACCACCACACTTATTACAAACAGATGACATAGAGTGATATTTCTCAAAAGTTTTCACAGAATATATCAAAATTGTTCAACATTAAATCTCAAAACGAGCAAACTCAATTTTCACAAATGATGTTTTCTCCATCATTCACAGCATTGTTTCTATATTCGAAACAAAAGAAACTTTTTGTGTATCACCACCGCAAACATCTCGACATGCAATAGTAAGACGAAAAATAAATCTTTTCTCATATTTTCTAGACTCAATTCGTGAAACACTGACTGACACCGAAATATCACAAAGAAGTAAAACTGATCGAGAAAACTCTCTAGCGTGGTTCATTATAGATACTTTACAACACAATTAAGAGCTAATTTTACCAGCGAGAAAAGTTTTTTGACCCCAAACAAACAATGAAACAATAGTAAAATACGGAACAGATTATTTAGGGGACCCTGAATTGGCTAAGGTGCTGTTTTTTATCAAACAAAAAAAATCCTAACTAATGGGCAATTCACAAGAAGCCAACCACACCATTCTGATGATGAAGTTTACTTCAATCAAAACCAACAACAAAATCATATTAATCAACGAAGAAACCGTTGGCTTAATAAAGATCTACCAAATGATATTTTTCAACCACATACTTCCAAACCTGTTATAAATTCTCAATAACCACGACAATTACAACAACAGTCTTCTCAAAAGCAAAATGTAGCACAGCCTAGTAAACACATGCAATCGCAAAACCATAAAAATATTCAAGGTTATCAAGTCGAAACAATGAGAAACGAAATCCCATTACTTTATTACTTACAGAAACCTGAAATTACAAAAGATAAACTTACAAATTTTACAAAAATAGCAAACACCGTACAATCGCTCCAAATCACAATGAATCCATACATTATGGGTGAACTATCTATATCATCTAGTGAACCACTCATGGTATTCACAGGAGCAGACTCTGAATACTCACTAAAAGGCTAACTATTTACAGTTACAGAAAATTTAATTATCATTATAGGTCCACAGCCAAAAAACACGACGCTTTAACAAAATTGGATACAAATACGTCCGGCACTAATCCAAACCAAACTCGATGGCGCAGCCCAAAAATGGTTTTCAGATTTACCTATAGAAATCTAATCCAACTGGAACTGATTTGCACAAAATGTTTTCAAAATGTTCGAATCTGATCAAAACCAACAACATAAAAGAGTTTTAAGCAAGAAAATAAATGTAAACTCACTAATGAAACACTGAAACAACTCTCATAAACACTCGAAATAAATCTTTCTTTCAATTATAAGCTTTTCTCAATCTTCAACCTTTAACTTAAATATTGTCAAGGCCTATCCTTATTCGAAGCAACTTAAGTTTTCTTTCAGCCAGATCATCAAAGCTATCCTTAGATTTCTAATTTTTAACTTAGTTGTAATTTTTCTTTCATTTAAAAATACTTGATCATCAAAGCTTTTCTTGGACCAAATAGAACAATTTTGTTCTCCCCACCTTTTACTAAAAGTGTCTAAGGACTTCAAAGGTCGAATCCTTCTCCAACAGTTATTAACCACCCTACTTAAATATTACACTTCATTTTTATCAACCACCACACTTAATACAAACAGATGATATAGAGTGATATTTCTCAAAATTGTTCACAGAATATATCAAAATTATTCAACATCAAAACTCACAATGAGCAAATTCAATTTTCACAAATGATGTTTTCTCCATCATTCACAGCATTGTCTCTATATTAGAAACAAATGAAACTTTTTATGGATCATCACCGCAATTATCTTGACATGCAATATTAAGACGAGAAACAAATCTTTTCTCAAATTTTCTAGACTCAGTTCATGAAACACTCACTGACAAGGAATTATCACAAAGAAGTAAAATTCATTTTGAAAACTCTCTTGCATGGTTCATTATAGATATTTTCCAGCACAATTAGGAGCTAATTTTACAAGCGAGAAAAGTTTTTTGACCACAAACAAATGATGAAACAATGTTAAGTTACGAAACAGAATATATACGGGACCCTGAATTGGCTAATATGCTGTTTTTATCAAACAAATAAAATCCCAACTAATAGGCAATTCACAAGAAGCCGACCACGCCATTCTAATGATGAAGATTACTTCAATCAAAACCAACCACAAAATCATATTAATCAACGATGAAACCATTGGAATAATTTAGATCTACCAAATAATTTTTTTCAAACATATATTTTCAAATCTGCTATAATTTCTCAATAACCACGACAATTACAACAACAGTCTTCTCAAAAACAAATTCTAGCACAGCCTAGTAAACACATGCAATCGCAAAACCATAAAAATATTCAAGGTTATCAAGTCGAAACAATGAGAAACGAAATCCCATTACTTTTTTACTTACAGAAACCTGAAATTACAAAAGATAAACTTACAAATTTTACAAAAATAGCAAACACCGTACAATCGCTACAAATCAGAATGAATCCATTCCTTATGGGTGAACTATCTATATCATCTAATGAACCACTCATGGTATTCACAGGAGCAGATTCTGAATACTCAGTAGAAGGCTACCTAAATACAGTTACAGTAAATTTAATTTTCAATATAGATCCACAGCCAAAAAACACGACGCTTCTAAAAAATTGGATACAAAAACGTCCGGCACTAATCCAAACCACACTCGATGACGCAGCCAAAAAATGGTTTTCAGATTTGCTTATAGAAATCAAATCCAACTGGAAATGATTTGCACAAAATGTTTTCAAAATGTTCGAATCTGAACGAAACAAACAACATTAAAGAATTTTAAGCAGAAAAAACTGTAAACTCACTAATGAAACACTGAAACAACCCTCATGAAGGCTCGAAATAACTTTTTCTTTCAAATATAAGCTTTTCTCAATCTTCAACCTTTAACTTAAATATTGTCAAGGCCTATCCTTGCTTCAAAGCGACTTAAGTTTTCTTTCAGCCAGACCGTCAAAGCTAACTTTAGATCGTTAACGTTTAACTTAGTTGTAATTTTTATTTCATATAAAAATACTTGATCATCAAAGCTTTCCTTGGACCAAATAGAACAATTTTGTTCTTTCCACCTTTTATTAAAGCCTAAGGACTTCAAAGGTTGATTCCTTCTCCAACAGTTGTTAACGAACGCAATTAAATATTACACTTCTTTCTTATCAACCACCCAACTATCTATGGACTTCAAAGGTCGATTCCTTCTCCAACAGTTGTTATCGAACCCACTTAAACATTACATTTATTTTTTATCAACCACCCAACTGAATACAAACAGATAATATGGAATGATATTTCTCAAAAATTTTCACAGAGTACATCAAAGTTATTCAACATCAAAACTCACAATGAGCAAACTCAATTTTCACAAACGATGTTTTCTCCATCATTCACAATATTGTTTCTATATTAGAAACGAAGGAAACTTTTTAAGTATCACGACCGCAAACATCTCGACATGCAATAGTAAGACGAGAAATAAATCTTTTCCTATAAATTTTAGACTCAATTCATGGAACACTCACTGACAACGAAATATCACAAAGAAAAAAAACTCATCTAGAAAACTCTCTAGCATGGTTCATTATAGATAATTTCCAACACAATTAAGTGCTACTTTTACAAGCGAGAAACGTTTTTTGACCACAAACAAACAATGAAACAATGTTAAAATACGAAACAGATTATGTACGGGACCCTGAATTGGCTAAAGTGCTGTTTTTTATCAAACAATTAAAATCCCAACTAATAGGCAATTCACAAGTAGCCAACCACGCCTTTCTGAAGATGAAGATTACTTTAATCAAAACCAACCACAAAATCATATTAATCAACGAAGAAACCATTGGAGTAATGTAGATCTACCAAATGATTTGTTTCAACCACATATTTTGAAATCAGTTATAAACTCTCAACAACAACGACATTTACAACAACAGCATTCTCAAAAACAAAATGTAGCACAGCCTGGTAAAAACATGCTATCACAAAACCATAAAAATTATCAAGGTTACCAACTCGAATCAATGAATAACGAAATCCCATTACCTCATTTTTTACAGCGACCTGAAATTACAAAAGGTCAACCAAAAAGTTTTCACAAAGACCAAACATTGTATAATTACTCCAAATGACAATGAATCTATACCTTATTATTGGACTATTTATATCATCTAATGAACCACTCATGGTTTTCACAGGAGCAGACTATGAATACTCAGTAGAAGGCTACCTAAATACAAATAGAGAAAATTTAATATTCAACATATGTCCACAGCCAAAAAACACGACAGTTCAGCAAAATTGGGTAAAAAAACGTCCGGCACTAATCCAAACCACACTCGATGGAGCAGCCCAAAAAAGGTTTTCAGTTTTACCTATAGAAATCAAAACCAAATGGAAACGAATTGCACAAAATGTTATTAAAATGTTCGAATCTGAACAAATCAAACAATAATAAAGAATTTTAAGCAAAAAAAATTGTAAACTCACTAATGAAACACTGAAACAACTCTCATTTAGACTCGAAATGAATCTTTCTTTAAACTATAAACAACCTAAGTTTTTTTCAGTCAGATCATCAATACCATCCTTAGATTTCTAATTTTTAACCTAATTGTAATTTTTATTTCATTTAAAAATAATTGATCATCAAAGTTTTCATTGGACCAAATAGAACAATTTTGTTCTCCTCACCTTTTACTAAAAGTGTCTCAGGACTTCAAAGGTCGATTTCTTCTCCAACAGTTATTAACAATCCCACTTAAATATTACACTTCTTTTTTTATCAACCACCACACTTAATACAAACCGATGATATAGAATGATATTTCTCAAAAGTTTTCACAGAATATATCAAAATTATTCAACATCAAAACTCACAATGAGCAAACTCAATTTTCACAAATGATGTGTCCTCCATCATTCACAGCATTGTTTCTTTATTAGAAATAAATGAAAATTTTTATGTATCACCACCGCAAATATCTCGACATGCAATATTAGGACGAGAAATAAATCTTTTCTCATAATTTCTAGACTCAATTCATGAAACACTCACTGACAACGAAATATCACAAAGAAGTAAAACATATCTACAAAAATCTCTAGCATGGTTCATTATTGATACTTTCCAACACAATTAGGAGCTAATTTAAAAGCGAGAAAAGTTTTTTGACTACAAACAAACGATGAAACAATGTTTAAATACGAAACAGATTTTGTACTGGACCCTGAATTGGCTAGAGTGCTGTTTTTTATCAAACAAATAAAATCCCAACTAATAGGCAATTCACAAGTAGCCAACCACGCCTTTCTGAAGATGAAGATTACTTTAATCAAAACCAACCACAAAATCATATTAATCAACGAAGAAACCATTGGAGTAATATAGATCTACCAAATGATTTGTTTCAACCACATATTTTGAAATCTGTTATGATCTCTCAACAACAACGACATTTACAACAACAGTATTCTCAAAAACAAAATGTAGCACAGCCTGGTAAAAACATGCTATCACAAAACCATAAAAATTATCAAAGTTACCAACTCGAATCAGTGAATAACGAAATCCCATTACCTTATTTTTTTACAGCGACCTGAAATTACAAAAGGTCAACCAACAAGTTTTCACAAATACCAAACATTGTATAATTACTCCAAATGACAATGAATCTATACCTTATTATTGGACTATTTATATCATCTAATGAACCACTCATGGTTTTCACAGGAACAGACTATGAATACTCAGTAGAAGGCTACCTAAGTACAAATTGAGAAAATTTAATTTTCAACATATGTCCACAGCCAAAAACACGACACTTCAACAAAAATGGGTAAAAAAACGTCCGGCACTAATCCAAACCACAATCGATGAAGCAGCCCAAAAAGTTTTCAGTTTTACCTATAGAAATCAAAACCAAATGGAAACGAATTGCACAAAATGTTATTAAATTGTTCGAATCTGAACAAATCAAACAATATTAAAGAATTTTAAGCAAAAAAAATTGTAAACTCACTAATGAAACACTGAAACAACTCTCATTTAGACTCGAAATGAATCTTTCTTTAAACTATTAACAACCAAAGTTTTTTCAGTCAGATCATCAATACTATCCTTAGATTTCTAATTTTTAACCTAATTGTAATTTTTATTTCATTTAAAAATAATTGATCACCAAAGTTTTCCTTGGACCAAATAGAACAATTTTGTTCTCCTCACCTTTTACTAAAAGTGTCTCAGGACTTCAAAGGTCGATTCCTTCTCCAACAGTTATTAACAATCCCACTTAAATATTACACTTCTTTTTTTATCAACCACCACACTTAATACAAACCGATGATATAGAATGATATTTCTCAAAAGTTTTCACAGAATATATCAAAATTATTCAACATCAAAACTCACAATGAGCAAACTCAATTTTCACAAATGATGTGCCCTCCATCATTCACAGCATTGTTTCTTTATTAGAAACAAATAAAAAATTTTATGTATCACCACCGCAAATATCTCGACATGCAATATTAGGACGAGAAATAAATCTTTTCTCATAATTTCTAGACTCAATTCATGAAACACTCACTGACAACAAAATATCACAAAGAAGTAAAACATATCTACAAAAATCTCTAGCATGGTTCATTATTGATACTTTCCAACACAATTAGGAGCTAATTTACAAGCGAGAAAAGTTTTTTGACCACAAACAAACGATGAAACAATGTTAAAATACGAAACAGATTTTGTACGGGACCCTGAATTGGCTAATATGCTGTTTTTTATCAAACAAATAAAATGCCAACTATTAGGCAATTCACAAGAAGCCAATCACGCCAATCTGAAGATGGAGATTACTTCAATCAAAACCAACCACAAAATCATATTAATCAACGAAGAAACCATTGGAATAATATAGATCTACCAAATGATTTTTTTCAACCACGTATTTTGAAGCCTGTTAAAAACCCTCAATAACCACGACAATTAGAACAACAGTTTTCTCAAAAACAAAATCTAGCACAGCCTAGTAAAAACATGCAATCACTAAACCATAAAATATTCAATGTTGCCAACTCGAATCAATGAGAAACGAATTTCCATTACCTTATTACCTACAGCAACCTGAAATTACAAAAGATAAATTTACAAGTTTTACACAATTACCAAACACCGTACAATCACTCCAAATCACAATGAATCCATACCTTATTGATGGACTATCTTTATCATCTAATGAACCACTCATAGTTTTCACAGGAACAGACTCTGAATACTCAGTAGAAGGCTACTAAATACAGTTAGAGAAAATTTAATTTTCAACATACGTCACACCAAAAAAAAACACGACGCTTCATAAAAATTGAATACAAATACGTCCGGCACTAATCCAAACCACACTCGATGGCGCAGCCCAAAAATGGTTTTCAGATTTAACTATCGAAATCAAATCCAACTGGAAACGATTTACACAATTTTTTCTTTCAAATGTTCGACTCTGAACGAAAGAACTTTAAAGAATTTTATGCAACGAAATTCGTACACTCACTAATGAAACAATAAAACAACTCTCATTAAGACTCGATCTCTAGTTTAAAAAACTTATTCTTCCAATACACATGATTACACAAAACACGAAAATGACAGAAAGTCTAATGATGATTTTAACACCACAATAACATAAAAGTGCAATAATAGAGGGAGCATCACATTCATCATCAATCCGAGATTCTGATATTAGTAGACAAATTAGAAGACCAACTAGAACAAGCTAAGAACACAATTGAACTAGAGGAAACAGAAAAATTGAATCCACAATACATAAATAATGTTCAAACAACTTCAAACAAAATTAAAGAATCTGACGATGAACTAGCAGAAAAAATTAACCCAATTCAACGCATCTATGAAAAGTTGCGTTCCAAATGTCACATTCCTTGATTACAAAAGAATAAGTAGGATCAGAAAAAAAAACATTGTGAAAACTCACTCAAATTTGCCATTTTTGAACCGAACCAATTACATATCAATTAAACCAATCCTTTCCACACTAAAAACAAATAGCAGAAAAACAAGTTTTAAAGGAGAGAGATTATATTTCAATCAAAAAACCTCGTTCCACACCAAAATCCCTAAATCCACCTCCTCAGAAGGAAGTTCGTATATAATGGTAAAATTAAATGCTTTTACGCACTATATAGCACTCAGCCCTGTAACTCATTGTAAGATTTTTATGCTTAAATAACACGTTATGAACACCGGATAGCAAAATATGGATTAACCTAAAATCCTTGTCACAGACAATGGAACAAAATTTATAAGCAACCTAATCATTTTCCTATGTCACCTCTATATTATCAAACAAATACCTAGAACATCATATGCTCCATGGACAGAAGGACAGGAACCGCTCCCCACAAGAAAACCTACGATGTATGATAAACGGAAACAATAAAAAAAACACCGAATAGTCAACAGACGTAAAAAAAATCCCGTTACCATTCAAATCTCAAATTATCACAACAATTGGTCCATCGCAATATGAAATTTTTTTAAACCAAAAACCATTCAAACCGATAATGCGTAGAGCAACTTTCTTAAAAAAAGGCACATAACTACTGTCAAACCAATAAAGAGTCAACTTGTTATAACCTACCACTTCACACTCATGACGAAGATGAGTTTGACAATCCACAAATTTTAAAAAGAAACATCTGGAACCCATACAGAATGGATTTCAATCAAAGATAAGAAAGCACAATGACATATATCAGAAAATCGTAAAGATATTATTACAAAGACAAATTATTCCGTCTCAAATATAATAACCTTTTACGCCGGCATCTAAAAATAAGAACTTTTGTTTTAAATCTAAAATTAAGAATCCAGAAAAGAGTCTTCAAAAACTACCAATTAATCAAGAAATATTAATCCTCGCTCCTTAGAAATCAACTTTAAAAATTACAAAACACTTATTCCACAACCTAAACTAAGAAAAAAGTAGAATTCCAACAACCTTCTTTCTATTAAACGATATTAATCATCGTTTCAGTACCTTCTCGTTTTAAATTAGGAAAATCTCTCAAAAAATTTTTTTTCTTTTCTCTCGGAAAAAGTTAAAAACCGACCAGTCAAATCACTTGATATCATCTCATTTTTATTCAAACACCACCATTGTTTTTAGCTGATATATCTCCAACTTCAACTAGATCTATAACATTGACCCAGAAAAAGCCGGTCAAAAGAACCAATACCTTCTTAGAATAATCGTATGGAAGCTACAGCCCTCTTCCATCGTTAAGTACAAAAATCAAAAACAGTGTCTCAATGTATAATCCAAATTACAACAGAATAAAAATAAAAAATAAGCTTGAAGACAAAAATCCATCTGGCCCATTCGCATAAAGACATTCTATCTCACTAAACCCAAAAGAAACAGCAATCAGAATTTTAATACCTAATTACCCAGACTTCCGTTCACCAAAAACTCTTCATACCCAATTTACTTGTCAAAAATCAAAAAACAATGCGACTCTACTTGTTTTCAACTCCGAAAAAAAAAACTGACAAAGGAATTTTTTTTAAATGCTCCTTTGAAACCAAATTAAATAAATTGAAATCATCATTTCAACTTTTCTTTCAATCTTTCATCAATTTTTTTTGTAATCAAAATTGTAATTTTTTCTGGACAGAATTTTAGAACTCGTTACTGTCATTTTTCGAATCTTCAGTACCCAATACACATTTCTCTATTCTGTCATCCAGACCAATATTTCTCTCTCCAAGATCATTGACCACCTAAACAGGTACGAAACATGATAGTTTCATAAATGATACGAAACTTACTAACTAGAAAAAAAAGTTGTTGTTCTTTTCGTAACTTTTTGACCTTCTCACTTTCTCTGATTCTGACACTTAATAAAAGCATCAAGAAGGCGAAAACTGCTTCTGCACAAGTAACAGTTTTAATAATCATTTTTGCAGAAGAGTTAGCTCCAAACTCTATTAAAGATTCCTAACCGACATATAAAATTTACATCTCATTATAACAAGATCTTAACAGAACAAGACACATAGATCAAAACCACAAGTTAACAACTACAAAAAACAGACAAATTATTCAACCCCGACGCAATAGAATTGTAACAACACCAAAAGTTCAATTTAATGTCCCCTCATCTCAATTATCGATCCCACTAGACCTTTCCCATAAAACGATACAAAGCACCCTCCAACACTTCAAAACATTTTGCAACAAAATACTCCAAATATTCCATCAGACTATTTGAGTTCAACACCTAATTCTGAACAAAATTGTGAAAATCTATTTAATCCCCAACTTCCTTACAAAGACTCCACATTGGATGACCCAAATACTTTCCCAAGGCAAACACAATCTTGCAAAAGTTCCACTAGAAATTTCTTCAGATACCTTTTTATCACTTTCAGAATGATTATGATTTCCATCAACACCTTCAGACACAGGTCAAACACGATCAACTACATTCCCCACAAACATTACAGGTCACCTGGACGGTAGATATCGTAAAGTACACAATGTACAAGTACACCTTTAGGCTTGGATTGGAACTCCATTTTAGCAACCTCTACCCTTTTTGACTAACAACTCGACAGCAATTGACTCAATCAACAAAATTGGGCACGAGGCAGACTAAAAACTAAAACAAAATGTTTACAATCATCCATTAGCATTTTCACCACCAGAAGTCATCGCTCAATCCTTACACCCTCCATTTTTCACAACAAATTTTGTATATAAAAACAAAAGATATACAAAAAAGACCATAGGTGACGTAACTTTTTTTAACCCCTTTTCAGAACTATCGTACACATGTATCTTGTCATAAATTTTTCAATAAAATCTTTTTCTCTTTTAGCACATCTTCAATTCATATATCATAAAAACCATTCCCCCCAACAGGACAAAGATATCTCTTTGATACACGTCATGGTTGCGAAGATCAACAACCAAATTTACTAAATAAGTACGCACTTACCAGGTCAAATAATTTGAATCTGAACAAAAAATATTGGATCAACAACCTTAGTAGCTACACTTTACTCAAAAAAACTACATCTTTAACAGGATACAAATTCACAGGAAAATTCTCTGAAAAAAAGTTAATAATCACAAGTTTTGAAAACTTAAACAGAAATAAAAATTGACTCGATGATGAACATTTTACCGAAACAATTAAAAACAAAAACGAAAACCGTAAATTATTAAACATTCAAAACTTTCCAGACTCACCAATTTTAACACCACCAATATCATTTACAGTTTGACGACAATTTTCCGTATAATGGCGCACACGAACGTTTAATCTATGGTTTACATTATTTAAATTGGATACCTCGTACTGAAAAAATTAACCCGTCAACCTGTAAAGCAGACACAAAAAATTCAGGCTACCAAGAAATTATTTTTTTTCGATCGGAAAATTTCACTAAGAAAAGTATAATTAACACGAGATTTGAAAGACGTTACTCTATTGTATCATTGAAACCGCTTATCTTGTAAAATTAATCAAGCATTTTGCAATCCTACCACTCAGAAACAGGCAACTATTGTTTTTTTTCCCTGAAGACGCAAGGAACACATTTCAAGTCGCTAAATTTCACGCAAGAATGACAAAATTTAAAAAAAAAAAACACTTTAAAGAAGAGATAAACCTTGATCAAACAAGGTAAAATCCAAATCAATATAAGAATATATATTGTATAGAGAATAAATCAACACGTTTCAAAATGAAACTGAGGTAGCATGCAAATACCGCAAACTATTTTTTCGAACACAACATTCAGAAAATCTTCTCAAAAATACGGAAAATGTTTTGACATGAAAACAGGCAAACCAATTCTCGACATGGCAGACCCAAAAAAAACACGGAAGAGGAAAAATCTTACTTCTGGGTAACATTTTATAAAAAAAAAAACGGAACATTGCAGGAAAATTTCGTCCAGAAAACAAGATTAGTACAAGATAACAAGAATTTTCACTGAAGAATAACACATATTTTGTCGCTATCTATTAAGATATTCACGTCGATGTGAAATCAGATCACACAATTAGTAGAATGTTTCAAGAAATGTCACTTTCAAATTAGATGCACTCTGTCATTAATGTGAAGTAGAATGAACACATATACTACAATCTCTTGCTTTAGCAGTAGTCAAAATACCTTACGCAGGACATCTCTTATCAGGCAACCACTCTAATTTTGTTGACTATGAGCGAAACATTGGTTTTAAACTTGCACTAAAATTTTGACCCCTTTATGTTTTTGAAGACAAAAGATGATACCAACGTCCACCTATATTTTATGAAAACAAAGTACATTTTGTGGATACCGTATCACGCCGAACATATTTTTAAGATACAGTTGTCCCATGTGGATCTGAAGCTTGCCACAATGTAGCACAGCTCAACCCAAACGAAGTAAGTATTATCTTCTAACTCCATACCCGACATTGTGGCATGGAATTAAAGAAATTCTCACCTGAAAGCATACGTGCAATCGCTTATAATCCAAACATAGACCAACAAATATAAGCATTTACTCGAAGAGACATGTGCAACGTCACATTAGAACAAAGCAGTTTAAAGAATTTCTCACTACAATGAGTCATATCCAGAGACAATCACTCGATCAGAACGTACGTAAGCTCGCTGAAACAGCAGGTTTTTCAGACATCTACCGACTAGACTACAATGGATAATTTTAAGTTATCAAAGATTATATATACCTAAGCGGATAAAAACATCGCCAACAACATATTTCACTAAATAGTGTTTTCAGTTTTTAAACATCAAAAACAAACTCCTAGCCATTCTAGAATGCCTATACTATATCTTGAAGAGATTGACTATATTACACGCAATGTTTAGTATCCTCTTCTCACTTTTAAAAATAACATACAATTTAAGCGCAATAGCTACACAAGTCATTACACAAGTTATGATAGCACGCACTTTATTGGTGGAACATTTCGGAAAATCCCCCCCCCCTTTATTAAAATCTTTCTCGATGCATAATTTAGCAAATACATTGAAAAATTATCTACAAAAGCAAACACTTATGATATTTCGCAGGACAAAACAAGTACCACACCTACAGCACCATCACACTTACACAGTTTACACAATAACCATCTTCTGTCGTTAGTCCCACAAAATTAAGGAAAAACATTTTCAACTACCGAACGGATGCTACATACTAGTAACTTACAACGTAGCCGCATACCCCATATAGCACTCCACTAGTCAACTATCGACGACAAATATGAGCAAATTGTAGAACAACCGCGCACCTGAATTTTTTGTTCTCAAAACAATCATGTTATTAGCCCACGATGAGCCGACAACTTGGATCCCTCAACTGTTTCCTTTCGCATCCATCCAATCTCTAATGCCAAGATTCTCTCTTAACAACTTCAGACCTTACATTTTCCCTCTATCCAGATTTTCTTCTAACTCACCACGCATGGACTCAGATGATTCAAATCAAAACAGCTTTCAGTACAATTTCTAATTTTATTAACTCCGATGTTGAAACTCCCGATTAGTTCCTCGACTCTGAACCCAGTCCCACTAATTTTGCCCAAACTTCTTTTAAACCCATAACTCCCCTACCCCTGAATCTTCTTTTTCTCCTTCTTCGCACACTCACGACACCCCTATTCTTTTCCTTCTATCAAGTAATGAACCCAATGTACTTAGCCCCATCACAGACGACCAACTAGAGCTTGATTTAGATGAATCTAAAACTCACCAACAACATAATCATAACACAAACAATTCAATAACTAATCATCATCTGACCCACTCAGCTTCAACCTTCGAATCCTCTATCCCTTCTGTCCACATTGCACCACAAGTGCACACAGAGTTTTTAATTGAACGAAAACACCCTAACACAACACCACACTTCCTCAGTAGCCGTCCATCATCATCTCGACTTTATTCCCACCACCCACATTGTACTAATACACCTAATTTTCTAATACATAACATTCCATTTTTCCCTCAATACACCTATTATAATGGAGAAAACGCAGCCCAACGCACACAATACGTAGATTAACATTCCCTACTCCTAAAACTTTCATTGATTTCTTACTATAACTTCACTAATCCAGTATAGTACCACAACGAAACAGCCCCGATGACAACAATTTTTGTGACTCTATCATTCTTCAAGTAACTACTGCACTTCACCCCTGAAACAATTCGCCACCATAGTCTTAAATCAAACACTAAACCGACTCATTGCGCAAAAAACTAATCGATCCTCTATTAACCAATATGACCACACTGTCACTAGATATATGGAAGATTCACCTTACGACACAGAATCTAATATCAACCCACAACTAAGGGAAAAAGTCTTCATCAAATCAGATTTTTTTTTGTTGACAGCACAAATAGAAAACTCGACCACATCATCGGTCACACATTAAATAAGACTAAACCATTTTTCAACAATTTCAATCACTTTGCACTAACATTCAATTTTATTGCACCAAAAGAACGAGATATTGACTGCTCGCATGAAGTTACATTGGAAAGAAAATTAACCTTCACCCTTCACTTACACATATTATTATGATTTCATCCAACGGCACTATATACACAGTTCACAGTCACGAAATCCACACCATCGCTTCATATTTATCGAGTCTAAATACGCATCTCCCTACTTCTTAAATTTTACATACTGTTTAATTCTACTAACCTACATGGCATCATATGTAATTACAACCCTGTCCGTCAAATGTATATCTTTCGCCCTTAACTAACAACTCCCCACTAGAAGACTCCCGTCCCATCATCATGCCGCATGAATATGTACAGACCATCGAAATAACTCTTCCAAAAACTTACATAAGTTTAACTTCAACCGAAAACTTAACAATCTCATACCAAATCCTAGCCACGGATTTTCAGCTATTACCAAAAAAGTCAATATCAACAGAGCACTCGAACGTTTTCGGCCACTGCTTTGCAATAAATATCTAATACGCATGCTTGCCGAGCTTTTAGTAGGTTCTGACACTATCAAAACTAGCTTCCCCCATCGGTTTTTCCATGACCCTGAATACTCTTGGAAGTTTTGTTTATCACCAAAACAAATAAATAAATGACTCACCGGTTTTACAATTGTGTTTCAACTTTTCTTTTTAGATTTCAACAAGCATTCATCTAGAAATTTTTTAAAAGTCTATTTCAAATTTCTATTTTTAATCTAAGTACGTATCATAAATTATCCTAGTGAAGTAAATTCAATACAAACGCAATGAACTGATATATATGTTTTAAAGTTCAATTATGAAGTATTCATTTAATAATGAGAGTAAATTATTGATAACTAATCTTTTGACGCTTGCTTTTTTCATAACCTTTGAAAGATTTTCATTCACTCGCCCATATTCACGCATTCTTTCCACACAAATAACCGAACTCGCCTCCGTAGTATTGTTTAAAAATGAATATCAAGTATTAGAATTTAACTGATAACTAATTTAATTTGCTTTCACGCGTTTCAAAACTGTCCCTAATTAAAATAGATCTCAGTAACAAGATGGAGATATGAATATACAATATAAAAAGATTTCTTCGAGCAAAAGAAACGAGCAGAAAAGTTAGATGAAAACTCGATGATATTCCGACTCTGGAATGGCAAACCTCTCGGTTTGTTGCCGTATTCACAACCCTCGACTCTTCACACAGAGAAGTGTGAATTCGATGAATACTTGAGTATGCTTGTAATTGCACTAAATGAACGAAATTAACATATCCTTGCATAAACCTGAAAATTTGACACGATCACTCAAAACAATTATCATTTACGAGACCCACTTCTAAAAAACGAGCAGCTGTACCCCTTCTCTCCATGAAGACAACTACTCAGCAACACGAGCAACTGTTTCTTTTTGCCAGTTCACGCAGCCACTGCTTC
>NC_087067.1:46238818-46410580 GCF_963678635.1 Symsagittifera roscoffensis
CAATAACAATAACAATAACAATAACAATAAAAATAACAAAAACAACAATAACAATAACAATAACAACAACAATAACAAAATCAATAACAATAACAAAAAACAATAACAATATTAATAACAATAACAATTACAATAACAGTAACAATAGCAATAACAATAACATTAACAATAACAATAACAAAAACAATAACATTAACAATAACAATAACAATAACAATAACAATAACAAAAACAATAACAATAACAATATAAATATTAATAAAAATAACAATAACAAAACCAATAACAAAAACAATATCAATAACAATAACAATAACAATCATAAAACGATCACAATAACAATAACAATAACAATAGCAAAAATAACAATAACAACAACAACAAAATAGCAATAACAAAAACAATAATAATAACAAAAACAAAAACAATAACATTAACAAAAACGATAACAATAACACTAACAATAACATTAACAAAAACAATAACCATCACAATAACAAAATTAATAACAAAATCAATCACAAAAACAATAACAAAAACAACAACAACTAAATAACAATAACAAAAACAATAACATTAACAAAAACAAAAACAATAACAATAGCAATAACAATAACAATAACAATAACATTATTAATAACAGTAACAATAGCAATAACAATAACAATAACAACAACAATAACAAAATCAATAACAATAACAAAAAACAATAACAATATTAATAACAATAACAATTACAATAACAATAACTATAACAATAAATACAACAATAACAATAAGAATAACAAAAACAATAACAATAACAATTAGAATAACAATAACAATAACAAAAACAATAACAATAACAATATAAATATTAATAAAAATAACAATAACAAAAACAATAACAAAAACAATATCAATAACAATAACAATAACAATCATAAAACGATCACAATAACAATAACAATAACAATAGCAAAAATAACAATAACAACAACAACAAAATAGCAATAACAAAAACAATAATAATAACAAAAACAAAAACAATAACATTAACAAAAACGATAACAATAACACTAACAATAACATTAACAAAAACAATAACCATCACAATAACAAAATTAATAACAAAATCAATCACAAAAACAATAACAAAAACAACAACAACTAAATAACAATAACAAAAACAATAACATTAACAAAAACAAAAACAATAACAATAGCAATAACAATAACAATAACAATAACATTATTAATAACAGTAACAATAGCAATAACAATAACATTAACAATAACAATAACAAAAACAATAACATTAACAATAACAATAACAATAACAATAACAAAATTAATAACAATATCAATCACAAAAACAATAACAATAACAACAACAATCACAATAACAATAACAATAAAAAAAGCAATTACAATAACAATAACAAAAAAAATAAAACTAACAATAATATTTACAGTAACAATAACAACAATAACAATAACAATAACAATACCAATAACCATAACAAAACAATAACAATAACATTAACAATAACAATAACAATAACAATAACAATAACAAAAACAATAACATTAACAATAACAATAACAATAACAATAACAATAACAATAACAATAACAATAACAATAACAATAACAATAACAAAAACAACAATAACAATAACAATAACAACAACAATAACAATAGCAATAACAATAAACAATAACAATATTAATAACAATAACAATTACAATAACAATAGCAATAACAATAAATACAACAATAACAATAACAATAACAAAAACAATAATAATAACAATTAGAATAACAATAAGAATAACAATAACAATCACAATAACAATAACAATAACAATAACAATTATAATAACAATAACAATAACAATAACAAAATTAATAACAATATCAATCACAAAAACAAAAACAATAACAACAACAATCACAATAACAATAACAATAACAAAAGCAATTACAATAACAATAACAAAAAAAAATAAAACTAACAATAATATTTACAGTAACAATAACAACAATAACAATAACAATAACAATAACAATACCAATAACAATAACAAAACAATAACAATAACATTAACAATAACAATAACAATAACAATAACAATAACAATAACAAAAACAATAACAATAACAATAACAATAACAATAACAATAACAATAACAATAACAATAACAATAACAATAACAATAACAATAACAATAACAATAACAATAACAAAAACAACAATAACAATAACAATAACAACAACAATAACAATAGCAATAACAATAAACAATAACAATATTAATAACAATAACAATTACAATAACAATAGCAATAACAATAAATACAACAATAACATTAATAATAACAAAAACAATAACAATAACAATTAGAATAACAATAAGAATAACAATAACAATCACAATAACAATAACAATAACAATAACAATTATTATAACAATAACAATAACAATAACAAAACCAAATTTTAATAACAATAAAAATAACAATAACAATAACAATAACGATAACAATAACAATAACAATAACATTAACAAAAACAATAACAATCACAATAACAAAATTAATAACAAAATCAATCACAAAAACAATAACAAAAACAACAACAACTAAATTACAATAACAAAAACAATAACATTAACAAAAACAAAAACAAAAACAATAGCAATAACAATAACAATAACAATAACATTATTAATAACCGTAACAATAGCAATAACAATAACATTAACAATAACAATAACAAAAACAATAACATTAACAATAACAATAACAATAACAATAACAAAATAATAACAATATCAATCACAAAAACAATAACAATAACAACAACAATCACAATAACAAAGTACGAGATGAATGGGCAAATCGGATGGATCTTGAGTCTTGAGAGGGAAGGGGGGCTTGAGCGTGGATCCGAGTGAAACTTGGATTCACGAAAAAGAAATTTTAACAAAGCAAATATTGTTACTAATATACTATATTTATTATATAAATCGAAATGCTGCATGACAATTTCCTGATTGAATAGGACAAAAGAGATTTTAAAATGATTGGCTTGAAAAGCGAAAATTCAAGGGTGCAGGTGTATGCAGATTTTGGTTGCTGTTTAGCAATAGTGTGAAAATTTTAAATGGCTGTGAATTTTGGGGTGTAGATAAGAATAAGTCTGCTGCAAACTTCTGTAAATGACCACTGGCACTGTATCTTGAGCAACACTCGGTTTTTCTGGGACTCACTGGCAGAAGACAGCGCGCGATGAGGACATCGATCTCGAGTCCGGGGAGTATGTGCCAGTCGGTCATATTTGGAAGTTTGACCTTGAGAGAAGCAAAAAACACTTGATTTTGGAGTGAAATTTAATTTTTCAAAATTTCGAATGGAACCTGTCATGCACGATTTTCTCGCGATAACTGAAAATCAGAAAAAAGAAATCAGAACAATTTCAGAACGATTGAGACACACACGCGGGAAAAAGCAGTAGGAAATTCCTATTCGCAATTTCCATCACTATCATAATCGAGAGTAGAGCTGTCCCATCTGTGACAGAGACGAGAGCATTCCCTCGAATTGGATTATAACGACTGGAGTATTATTCGGAACTGGACTAGAGTGATCCTTCGGTGGAAAGGTGGACAGCTTGAGTGTCCTAATGGTTCACAAGGAAACTATTGTCTAGAGTATAAACTCGTTCCCATTGTCAAAACTATAAAACATTAGACTCATTTAGTTACGTTATTTAATTCTTGAGTTAACTACCGACTGGATTATTTCCCACTTCTTGAGCGTGCTACTATGTGAGTACAAATTTAAATTCTAGAGTGTGTTTTATGATTGTTATGTTGAGGTAAGGCGAGTTTTAGGTTGATCCACCTGAAATGGATCAAAGTTCCACTGTCTAATAAAAAGTAACTTAACGGATTGTTCCAACCCGGTTTTTAACGGCGTTCATGTATTTTGGGTATCTAGAGACCTAAGTATGGGGACGTTTCTAATTCTAGAGTGGGGGGATATTTTAGTAGTAGCCTTTAAGCTGTAACGGGTCGTAGTCTCATGTCACAAACGAACCGAACTGGCTCCGACCGTTCTTGAGGTAGAAAAACACAAGAGATGGTGTCCCTGACCCTTGAGCCAGTGGTTATAGGGCCTATTTTTCTTAAGCCTCATGTGTGACTGCAGTAGACGAATGTTACATAGTGTTTTTATGGCGCTCCTGGGTGTTTACGACATCAAGACTACGGAGTCGAACCCACTTGAGACAGCTTCGGGCTGAATGCCCATTCTAGAGTACCGGCGGTACGGTTCGACAGGAACGTGCAAACCTTCCGGTTGTACCGTGATAGCTTTTTAAGAAAACTCAAGAAAACTTCCTGGTACGCTCTCCGAACGAGGCTTAGCTAACCGAGTAAAGGGGGGCAACTAGGGGGACAAAAACACGAGCAAAAAGACAAAAAGCAAAACAAAAACCATAAAACGAAAAAAGACAGTGACTTTGACACCAGACCAGTTGGATCAAACCTTTATATTAATTAAATAGTATACCCATACTGTTTTATAAGTTCGATCGTTTTGATCAACCTAGCAATTTAACCCAGTAACCGTAGTAAAGTGCCCGAGTGTGGGGCGTTGTCAAGGGTTTTCAGGTAGTTTGGAACTTAGCTGGACCAATAGGAGACTTCACTGGAAGAGGTGACCAGCCGAGTGGGAAAGTGGTTCAGGGACACTTGAGCTGAACCAATAGGAGACTTGACTGGAAGAGGTGACCAGCCGAGTGGGAAAGTGGTTCAGGGACACTTGAGCTGAACCAAAAGGAGACTGGACTGGAACAGGTGACCAGTCGAGTGGGAAAGCAGCCAAGAAGGATTTGGCAATTCTCGAGTTCTCAAATTGGGCAGAACGGGTATCGTTAAAATCCACATTACATTATAGGAGATAAGCGTAAAATAGGATAAGCGACATCCCCCGGTTTTGAGGAACGTTTTTACTTGAGCAGGCCTGGAGACAGGTCTACGGTTTTCTCTTGAGAGGTTTAGCACCCGGCGCTTAAGGTAATTTTAGGCTTAGGAAGGGGGGCTAAAAAGGGGGGAGGTTAGAAAGGGGGCTAGTTAAGTTAGAGGTTGGCGGTTGTAAATTGTAAAAAGGGAGAAACTAGAGTAACTAATTAATCGACATCGTCGACTTAGTTACATTAGCCACAACACGCGTTGGTGATAATAGGTGAATATCCAAAATTCAACTCGAGTTAAGACTGGTACGCTGGTTGGTTTGGTAGGGGGGACCGGATATAGACAGCTTTTGTGATACCCCATAAGATCACTAGTGGGGGGAGGAAAACGCGTGGCAATTAGGTACCAGACATTTTTTTTAGACGAAAGGTAGACATTGGTCACCTTTGAATTTCAGGTGGGCTCATTTTTCAGTTTTTATTATTTTTCTTACTTAGATTTTTGTTGCATTTTAGTGAGGATTTGTGTTTGGTTTTATACGAACAGGTGATCACAAGATACCTGCGCACCTACATTGAAATAGAAACAACCAAAAAGAAGAGGGGGGTCAGCATTTGGTTTTTAAGAGAGGGTTTTTGGGAAAATTTTACTAGAGCTTGAGTGGTGGTACAAGGTAGGGTGATTCAGGAAGACCCTACAACGAGGAAGACACTCCGTGACGAGTCTTGGGACAGTACCGAAGAAGTCTTGGGACAGGGTCTTGGGACAGTGGTCTTGGGACAGGGTCTTGGGACAGTGGTCTTGGGACAGGGTCTTGGGACAGTGGTCTTGGGACAAGGGTCTTGGGACAAGAGTCTTGGGACAGGGTCTTGGGACAGGGTCTTGGGACAGTGGTCTTGGGACAGGGTCTTGGGACAGTGGTCTTGGGACAAGGGTCTTGGGACAGGGTCTTGGGACAGGGTCTTGGGACAGTGGTCTTGGGACAGGGTCTTGGGACAGGGTCTTGGGACAGGGGTCTTGGGACAGTGGTCTTGGGACAGGGTCTTGGGACAGTGGTCTTGGGACAGGGTCTTGGGACAGGGTCTTGGGACAGTGGTCTTGGGACAGTGGTCTTGGGACAAGGGTCTTGGGACACTAGTCTTGGGACACTAGCCTTGGGACACTGGTCTTGGGACACTGGTCTTGGGACAGTAGTCTTGGGACACCAGTCTTGGGACACTGCCCTTGGGACACTAGTCTTGGGACAGTAGTCTTGGGACACTAGCCTTGGGACACTAGTCTTGGGACAGTAGTCTTGGGACACTAGCCTTGGGACACTGGTCTTGGGACACTACCCTTGGGACACTAGTCTTGGGACAGTAGTCTTGGGACACTAGTCTTCGGACACTAGCCTTGGGACACTAGTCTTGGGACAGTAGCCTTGGGACACTAGTCTTGGGACAGTAGTCTTGGAACAGTGGCCTTGGTACAAGGGTCTTAGGACACTAGCGGAGAGTACTGGGATAGTGACGAATAGTCTTGGGACGGTATAAAAATTGAAGTAAAATTACAACAAGTGTGTTTTAAGACAGAATAAGACAAATCGAAATAGGTACGGTTAAGACCACAATAAGGGAAACTTTTCGAAGGTTTTAGAAAGAGAACTGGAACAAGGTTATTTAACACGTTGTACAAAATTTGTTACCACAAAATTTTTTTTTTTACTTAATATTTTTTACTCTTAGAATAGAATCGTGTATATAATAAAATTGTAAATAAAAGCAGTTGTAAATAGAAATAATGAGGCGGAGTAGGGTACCGGTGCTCGAAAAAAGGTCAAGTGGATCAAACACGAAATATAATTCATCGCTGCGCGGAACAACATCAACGGGCCCAAAGATAACAAAGAAGAACTTTTCAGTTAACATGGTCAGCACAAGGAGTACAGCGGAGAACAGGGCGAAAGAGGGCACGGAAGGGGAGCGAGTAGAACCCACCATCGAGATTGATCTAGAGACACCCGATCAAAGTGTGGATGAAACAAGGAAGATGGCGACAGAGTCAACTCCAATGCCCAATGCAGAGGAACCGAAC
The DNA here is from genome assembly GCF_963678635.1 of Symsagittifera roscoffensis. Lineage (NCBI taxonomy): Eukaryota > Metazoa > Xenacoelomorpha > Acoela > Convolutidae > Symsagittifera > Symsagittifera roscoffensis. The sequence continues at coordinate 46,245,855 of NC_087067.1, forward strand.
CAGAAACCCATAGAGTTCTCACCGATAGATGACGCGGAAGATGCAATAGGCAACACCGAAGAAACGGTGAAAGAAGACTCTCAAGTAAAGAGGACATCTTTTACGGAAAAACTGGGAATAATGTTCGGAATAAAAACGAAAGAAAACGTGACTGAAGAACCAAAAGCAGAAAGAGCACGAACATTTGGGACAGTGAGCACGAAGACCTCAGAAGCCAATCCAAGAGAGGAACAAGCTAAAGCAGAGGCTACGGCCGAAGAGAGACCAATGGTTGACCATGAGGAGACTACCATTGAGCTGGGTGACTTGTTGGCGAAATTAAATCAGATTGACAAGAGACTTAAGCACAGTGAAGAAGATAGAGAAGTGATAAAAAAGGAGTTAAGATACAACAAGCACGAGTATCTAGACAGTTATTTTAACCTAGCTAAGGCAACAGATGAGAGACTCAAGGAAATGTCAGATAAGGTAGAAGCCACCAATGAAGAACGAGAAAAGAACATCAAAACAGACATGCAACAGTTGAAGAACCGATATGATGATGTCAACAGCCAATTAGGAAGCCTGGAAAGGAGAATGGACACAATGAGCAAGAGTCAGGCCGAGAGTTCGTGTGCAATACAGGCGAAGTTGGATGCAATCTTGAGAGGTTCTACTACACAAGAAAGACCGGCATCGGATCGTACGCAAGGCACCAGAGTTGACTTTGTAGAACCACAAAGGAACAAACGGCAATCGACACCGTTGCCCATAACCAGGGATGCGATAAGCATAGCACCAACAGCTGCGAAAACAATAATGAAGAATGGAACGTCGAACACAACGACTGGTCCGGGAGATTCAACAGCTAACAGCAACACAAGATCGGATGCTATGACATGGGCCAGCACTTGGGAGATGATGAACAGGACTCTAGAGGCCTTCGCCACGAGAAACACTGACTCGAGCGACAGGAGAGAGGGAAAATCAAGAAAGACATTTAAGAAGCCAAAAGAATTCAAAGACGACTCCGATGGATGCATTGACACTTGGGTGGAAGTGATGAGATTACATCTAGAGCAAGATAACTTGAGTGACGAAAGACAAGCATGTACAGCCATACTGAGCAACTTGGAAGGAACGGCATTAAAATGCGTGGTCGCAAAGAAGGAGGAAGAACGCGACACCGCGGACAAGATCTTCGAGATATTGCTGAATCGATTCGGGTCAGGCATGAAGGGTCACCAAGCGATGATGCGATTTGAAAAGAGAAGGCAGAGGGACGACGAGTCAATAGATCGGTTCCTAGATGACCTCGAGAGCTTGAGAAGGAGGAGTGACCCAGAGGAGTCGACAAATAGACGGAACTTTAGCATTGCCTCGAAGTTCATCGATGGGGTGAAAAGTGATGACTTAAGGACAATGTTAGCAACGTACTACACATTGTCGAAGGACAGCGCACCCACCCCAGAAGAAATGAGACAGAAATCAAGAGAATACATGCTGATGAAACCTAAGAAGTACTCATATTCTGAAAACAGGAACACGCAAGGGGGAGGCCAACCCCAGAGGTCATCATGGCACAAACCTAGAGATGATATGGACAAGCGCAGATCATGCGCGAACTGCGGATCAGCGGATCATCATGTGGCTGACTGCACAACGTATAAACAAGGCATGAAGAGCCTAGGTTATGCACCGGATGAAGAGGATATCAGCCAGATGGAGGAACACGAGTACTATAATGGCTTAATCATCAAGATAGGCGCCAGATGCTTCTTCTGTAACCAGGAGGGGCACTTCAGAATGGATTGTCCCTTGTTCTGGGAAGCGGTCAAGGACCAGAATCACCCCAAACATAAGTTGGCATTAGCGGCGGTGCAGAATCAACGGAACAGGCAAAACGAGTTTGAATCTAGAAACTTAGGAGCACCAAACACCGAATTGCCGACGAAGACAGTGAAAGCTGTAACACATGTTAGCGGTGCGTTAGAGTCCGCGGCCGGGAGCTCTCTAGAGATAAATTATGAGAAAGCGGCGACGGAAGCAATTGCCAAAGTGAAACAAGATCTGGCTGCGAAAGAAATAGAGCAACGACTAAAGTTGGAGATCGAAAGACAGAATTTTAACGAAGCATTAACCGGATCGAACTCAGTACCAGAGGCTAGAACGGGCTCAACAAAGAACGGGAATTGTAACACCGTGAAAATGGTGACAGGTAAACCTTTTGGAATATCGAAAATCGGAGCAAGAATAATGTCGATAATCACAGTGGGCAGCCACGAAGTAACTAGAAACTTGAGCGAGCCAAGCGACCAGACGATAATGCACATTGACGTGTATGCAGACTACTTGAGTGGAATAAGTCCACAAAAGACTTCTAGAGCGCTCAGAGCACTACTCACGAGAGGGGGCAGTAAGTCGGTACGTGTTGATAATAGGTACACTGAAGCTTATGGTCCACACGAGGTGATGCTAAATATAGATGGAAGCAACATCTATACCAAGACGATGATAACATGCGACGAAGACCTAATTGGACAAATCTATGTAGGGAAAGAAGAGTTGAAAGTAAGATCGATCGGACACTGTGCCATGCTTGAAGAAGATGCAATGCACATCGGGACGGAAGCAGACGTGACAGGGCACGTGCTAGACATAAATGGCAAAAAGACTCAGTTGCGTGGATTACTTGACACGGGAGCAGTCTTGAGCGTCATACCAATCGAAACATGGGAAAAGATGGGCTTTGACAAAGGTGACTTGATAGACTCGAGAATACGGCTGTCAGCTGCAAACAAAGGGGCCCTACGGGTGCTGGGCAGGACGCCGATAATAGCCCTCAATTTGGGGGAACGTAACCTGTGGATGAGCTTCATCGTGGTAGAAAACCTAGATGAATCTGACCAATTCATTTTGGGCAGAGATTTCATCAGGAATTTCGACGTAACGATAGATCTAAATAATGCGATGTTCAGGATACGGAACCCGGATAGGAGGTACGCAATTAAACCGGTAAATTTAATAATGGCAAATGAGAACAAAGCACCGGTATTCTTGAGTAGGAGAGTGAGGTTAAAAGCTAATGAAGCGGCAATCGTAAGCTTGAGGATGAAAAATTATAATGAACTAAGTGACAACAAGCAAGTGTGTATAGTTCCAAATCCTAATAGTCAAAGCGCTGCTGTTTTAGGAAGATCATTTTCGATAACGAAGAGCGGCCTCTGCGTCAGTGTCTTGTTGAATACCCTTGATATACCGATCACGATACAGAGAGGGAGGAAACTGGGATATGCTTTACCGGTTAAAACTCGATATGAAACAATTGAAAACTCAAAACAAAATGAAGTTTTTGATTGTCCCAATCACAGGGACAAAATTTGTATCTTGAGACGATTGCAGAAAATAAAAGATTCATCAGGTCTTATTAAATCACTTAAGTCAGAAACGGATGATGGTCTTTCGAGCTGTTCGAACTTTCCAGAGCGACCCATACTAGATGAAACGCAAAATGAAAAACCGGTTCTGCCGGAGATTGAACATTTGAGGGGCAAACTGAAAGATGAACAGCTCGAAGCCATCAAGGACGTACTAGAGCGGAACGAGGATGTTTTTTCGAGGCATAAGGCGGATATCGGGTGTTGCAATTTCGTTGAGCATGAAATAGAACTTGAGGAAAACGCGGTACCACACAGGGAGGGGGCGAGGCGCATGACCCCACACAAATCGGACGCGTGTAGAAAAGAGATCGAGACGTTACTAGAGTATGACATGATAGAGCCATCCAAGTCACCGTGGGCGTGTCGAGTAGTGATGGCCAAAAAGAAAGGCGACCAGTTGAGGTTTTGTTGTGACTTTCGATACCTGAACTCCGTCACGGTGAAGGATGCCTATCCCATACCTAGGATTGATGAGAGCCTCTCGAAGTTAGGTGATGCAAAATTTTTTACGACTCTTGATTTAGGCTCAGCCTTTTGGCAAGTACCACTAAGGAAGCAGGACAGGGACAAGACAGGGTTTGCCTGCGAGTTGGGTCTGTTTCAATGGAAACGGATGCCGTTTGGACTTTGCAATGCCACAGCCACGTTTCAGCGGTTGATGGCACACGCGCTAATAGGCGTGACGAAGAAGTACGGCAACCTGGTAATGTGCTACGTGGACGACGTGGTAATAGCAACGCCAACACTAGAAGACCACATCGAGAGGCTTGACGAGGTGTTCGCGTGCATGAAAAGATCGGGGCTGAAGTGTAAACCATCAAAGTGCGAGATACTCAAGGACTCGATTAAATACTTGGGCAGGGTGGTAGATAAACACGGTATCAGACCTGATCCAGACGCCGTGGAAGCAGTCCTAACCTGGAAATCACCGAAGACGGAGCACCAGCTGATGAGCTTCCTGGGTTTCGCCAACTATTATAGAGAATTCATCAAGGGCTATGCGGACAAGGTATACCCGATGCATTAATTAATGAGACATAAGGGCAAGAAGTTCACGTGGAACAACGCGGCAGAAGAGTCATTCCAGAGAATAAAGAAAGAGCTGTGTGAGGCACCAGTACTGGGTATGCCGACTGAGAAGGGGATGTACGTGCTAGACACGGATGCGTCAGTAGTCGCTATTTCTGGGATTCTCCATCAAGAACAAGAATGGAATGGGAAGACAGTCTTGAGACCAATAGCATACGGGAGCAAGGTCCTAAGTGACACAGAAATGAAGTACGGAGCACCGAAAGCAGAGATGTTCGCGGTGGTCACCTTTGTCGAAAAATACAGAGCATACTTAGGCAGTGAGCCCTTCAAGCTGCGAGTCGACAACCGAGCACTAAGCTGGCTGAAAACGTACTCAATGGACCAGAGCTATATTGGGAGGTGGATAGTTCGCTTGGATGGATACAACATGATAATTGAGCACAGAACACGAGATAAACATCAAAATGCTGACAGCTTGAGTAAGAAGACGGAGTTCTACGAGAGGCAAGAACAAAGAGAGGCGGACAGACCTGAGATCAAAGACGGCTTCTCCTTTATGGACAAAGAAACGTACGACAGTCTTCCACTCACGAGATGGCTGGACAAATCAGGCAAACCGATTGAAGATCATCCCGAATTGCCGAAAGAGCCTCTTGAAAAGACCATCTTGAAGAAAAGCAGAGGGATTCCGATAGGAATAATGCTCAAGTCCAAGATCGTGAGGGAAACACTCAAGGCAAAAGGTTATGATCTCATCCAGGTAGAGGAGGGAACGGTCCGAATAGATGAAGACTTAATGAGGCTGCTTGAGAAACTATCAGATGACAAGCCCGTGATCCAAGGGAAAGGTCAGGAGGCACCGGAACTAACCATACTTCGGAGAGAAGAAACAGTGGACAATACTGACGTCTCAAAAGGAAGCATCACTGATAGCAAGGAAGTTGTGCGATCACTAGTTGAAAAAATCCCCGAAAAAATTCTGGAGCAGACAAAAGTCAGGGATAAGAAAGTAACATTCAGAGAAGGAGTTGAACACCTGGGACTAGATCAAGAGTCCGGGGAGTGGTCCAGATTCATGGGAGAAGACGAAACCGGAGAAGGGAAATTGTCCGGGGAGCGTGAAGAATGGGATGAAGACTCGGATGAGAGCAGCGAAGACCAAGACAGTCTATGCATGATACTGGCGGAAGAGAAGATAAGACAGCACGACAGGGAATTACAGACGGATCCATCTTCAGGGACGTACAATCTGGAAATACAAGAGGTACGAGGTGGTGAAGAGCTGGAGAAAATAGCAGTTTCAAGAAAACCACTAAGGGAACTATCGTGCAACTCAAACGTCAGAACGAATCTGGTACCAGAAGACGACATGAAAATCGTGAAAAGGATGATATGTGTGAAACTGAGCGATGACATCCACAACCCTGGTGAGATGAATGGACAGATCATGGCGCTAAAGGAGCACGTTAAGGCGAGATACAGGCTGTCTGACCTAATAAGGGCCCAGAAGAATGACAAAATGACAAGTAACCTCTCCAAATGGATCCATTCGGGAGTCAAGGAGAAGGGGGAACTTGAGGAAGACAGCTACAAGATCTTGAGCCAGTTCTACAAAGAAAAGAGAGACTTACTTTATCACACAGCTGAAGGGGTGGTAGCGTGCAAGAGAAGAGATGAGGAAAAAATATTACACAAACACAACCTCATCATACTACCACAATTGTACCAAACGGAGGTGCTTTTCAGATCACACGACCAGATGGGCCACCAGGGGATAGATAAAGTACAACAAAGGATACTTCACAGGTTTGACTGGCCGGGAATGAGAAAAGCTTGCGAGAGATGGGTGAATGCCTGCCTAGCATGCCTTCAAGTAAAAGACCCAAGGAAGATGAAGTTTCCCCTCAAGTCTGTCGAGAGTTCGGAATTCAATGAGGTGGTGCAGATAGACCATCAGAAAATCTGCATGACGGAGTCGGGTTATAACCAAATACTAGTTATAATAGATCACTCCACCAAGTTGGCGGAAGCGGTTCCGTGCCAGACAGCCTCAGCAGAGGAGACATGTGATCACCTGATAACGCATTGGATATCGCGGTATGGTTGTCCAATGACTTTCCAGTCGGACAACGGCAAGGCTTTCGTGGGGGACTTGACAAAAGAATTGATGAAGAGATCACACATTGCTCAAGCACACTCGACGACCTATCATCCACAGACCAATGGGTTGGTAGAGAGACAGAACAGGACACTGGTCAACATGCTCAGGGTGTACTGCTCGAGATACATGACGGACTGGGACAAATATCTGCCACAGGTAGTAGGAGCCTATAATAGTACTCAGCACTCAACGACGGGCATCAGTCCTTTCATGATGTTGACAGGCAGGGAAAGGGCAATGCCTATAACATTCTTCTACCCGGAGTACGAGGGGAAGAGGACGTCACCTCAAGCATACGTGAAGGAAGCGATCAAAAGACAACAAGAGCTAAACGAGCTATGTCGAAGAAACACGGCGCAAGCGCAAATGAGGCAACGCAAGAAATATGACGAAAAGATACTAAGAGCAAAGCCATACGAAGTGGGCCAATACGTGTGGGTCTTCCAAAATGTCATACCGCCCAAGGGAACAAAGAAACTACTCAAGAAATGGAGAGGACCATTCATGATTACGGAAGTACATCAACAAGGACGATTCTATCGCTTGAGTACAGGGCGAGCAGCACATTACGAAAATCTGAAGCCTCACGTCCCGTCCCCGAAGGACTGGTGCCTACCAAAAGACATGGAAGGTCTTGAGTACCTGGTGGTGGAACCAGCGTGCGAAGTGAATGAGAAAGGCACTAGAGAGAAAAATGATGGTAATGAGAACTTGAGTTTGGACGACAACGAAAAGATAGAAGTGGAGTCGGATGCAGGTTCATTTGTAGAAGAAGACTGGAACGACCCAGAGCAAAACGAGGTACCGAAGTGGATGGAGCCGGATCGACCAACACCACCGGAAACCAGGACTGGCAATCGTAAACGAACAGGTATGAGGTACAATAGGTACGGGGATGACTTCTTGATCGATAAGATACAGCCAGACAAGTTGGGCGATGAACTACTAAGCGCAGGCGAACTGGAAGCCGAAGAGGAATGGCAGGTCATTGACGATGGTGGACATTATCCGCAGGATGATTACTCGACGCCAGAATTGGAGACGGATCTCGAGCAGAGTGAAATAGAAAGGAGGGAGAACACGAACTTGAGGATTCTAGAGTGGATGCGTGATGTCAAAGACGAGAGCCGCGAAGGACAAAGCATTCAGCAAATCGATGTATCAGCAGCAAATTACATGAAGACAGAGGACCCTCTTTTCGGATGGACAGCAACAGACAGGCCACTGGACATCCCTAAGGACAATTCAGACCAGACTACATCGACGGGGACGTCGATAAATATTTTTGTCCGGGGAGTGGGGGTAGGATTTACCCACACCGAAAATTTGATGATAAAGAAGCTCAAGGAAGTGAGGGAAACAAGCGGATTGGAACTGGAGGAAGAAGAACCAGGGCCTACCATAGGAAGGAATTTCAAAACGAAATTCGAAATACCCAATGAATACTCAGAGAACATCATGATAACGGATAGCGACTTCATCCTGTCAAACAGGACCAGCGCGATCTGCATCACGGCGGACATGAGTTTCAAATCAAGATTGGAGGCTGACTTCAAAAGAGAGTACCAGAACGTAGAGTTTCTGTTCAGACAGAGGCCAGGACTGGGAGGCATGGCAGCGCTTCCACCGTCAGTGGCACAAGTCCCGGGCAAATACCTCTGCTTCCTAGTAACGAGAGTCAACGACAGAAACACAATTGATCCCGAACACGTGATATTGGCACTGACAAGACTACGTGACTTCATGATTGAAAGAGGAATAGTGGAGGTCTCGATGCCGGTGTACGACCCAAATAGGGGCAAACTGAGCTCGAGGGAATTGTATGCTATCCTACATGTGGTCTTTGCAGAAACAGAGATAATGGTGCATCTTCACAAGAAGTACTACTTGAGCATCGCCTGAGTCGGGTACATGGAGGTATCAGGTCGGGTGTGAGGGAGAAGTCTTGAGTTAGGTACTGGGGTGCGGCGCAGGTTAAGGAATCTTAAAGATATGATTGGCATGACAATTAAATTTTAAAACGAGTGAACGGTGCTAAAACATAAAATGAATCTGCATGCTTTTCAGGGAATTCCTATCGAAATGTTTTAAGTGATATGAAAAGATAAGATTTTAACCATACTGGTAAAAGGGGGGTCTTTAGGTTAGGAACGTGACATGCTAAGTTTTAATGAGCTTTCTGTTTTCAGATCAAGTTTGAAAAACAAAGTTGAAAATCCAACTAGTTGAAAATCCAACAGGGAGTCTGCAACGGAGGCTGTCTTGATGATCGGCTACACCACCGAGGGAATATCGAACCAAGAACAGACCAGATGGTTGTCTTGCAATGTGGATGGAGGAGTAAGGGGTTTTGACTTGGCAAGGAATCCTGGCCTGAATAACAATACCGAATATGGCGCAGGGGAATTCCCACTACCGACTAGGCCAACAGTAAGGTCCACCAGCCAGAGCTCGAGTAGGGTGCCATCGATGTCACGAATGCAACAGACGACCGAGGCATATCCGGATCTAGGTGTTCTAAAGAAAGAGCTCGAGAAGACGCAGAAGGAAAGGAATAAGGCGAACCTCGATCGGGATCAGGCAAATCTGGATCGGGAGAAGGTTCAGCTGGAAAGGGACCAGGCGGTCAATGAGCGAGACCAGGCTCTGAGGTTGCTTGAGATACAAAAAGCTGAGCATCAACAGGAGTTAAGGGTGCGGGAGAACGCCGCAAATCGTGATCAACTGAGGTCGGAATTAGATAGAATAGAACAACGACAACGCGAGCTTGATGTACAGAAGGGAGCCAGGCCGAAGGAGCGAGTGGTCACCAGCTCGAGGCCAGAGTCACGTATGGAGGTGGATGAGGCCCCCAGAGCAAGAGCACGGTTCAACCTTGACCGCGAGGCCCGTGAACACATGAGTGAAGGGTTGGAAGTTTGGATACCGAATGACGCAACGTCTTCCTTGCGTAGCCTAGAGACGCAACCCATACGCCCACTGATGGATGTGGAGCTGCCGGGATATACCCCAACCTCGACCTCGAGTGACGGTCAGGTGAGCGGCGGCTCATCGCGCTTGAGAGAACTGGGCGAGAGATTGCGACAAAAGAGTCGTGAGAGTTCGGCAAGACCGGAGCTTCCCCCGACGTGGAGGGAGCAGCCGGTTAGGAGTGTCGTGATCTTGAGTTATAAGAAGAACACAGAGGGGAGGTACCACAGGCACAATCGGCTGGACTGGAGCACGGAGCAGAAAGCTAGGAGAGACTGCTTTCATGATGCGGCCTGGGTGCAATACATGGCGCCACCCCGGGTACCAGAAGGTGCGGTTCATCTAATCGTAGGGGACAGCCTGGTGCGGGTGTTGACCCGGATCCGATCGCACTGGCAGACGGGAATCTTGAGTTTCGCTGGAGCTGCCACGCCACAGATGTTAGCAACGCTTGACATGCTGGGGATGACCAAAGTATACACGGTGACCCTGATGATCGGGACCAACGATGTATCAAGGGGTGAAGCGAGGAAAATAACAAGGCTGCACGATAAGGTGAGCTGCCTTCTTGAGGAACTGAGGATTCAAATGGACCCCATCCTGTTGACGATATGTACTGTCCCCTACAATATGATGTTTGATCAGCACGCCTTGGAGATGAATGAGAAGGTGCAGAACCTAAACAAGGGGATAAGAGACATCCACCGGAAGAGTGTACTCCCTGTCAGACTGTTGGACGTGGCAGAGCGCATGGAGAAAGAGGGATTCCCTGAAGACACCTCCAGTGATGGAATCCATTTTGATAGACCGAGGGGAGCAGAGTGGCTAAACGACGTCTTCCAAGAACACATAAATGCGCTGGAGGCGGATCTGCTAGAGACAGCCCAATTCACTTTAGGACCACCTCCGAACCCACCATTCCTGGCCTCAAGGGTCTTGTCTGATCGCTTGGGACCGAGAGTTGACACTAGAGACAGTTCAAGGAGCAGCCAGACCAGATTGCAGAGTGCCACGCCAATCGAGTCTGAGGAGGTGACGTCATCAACACCTCCAAGCTCGGCGATATCCTCAGTGGTAGTGGCAGAGAGCAAACGGGAAAATAAGTCTATGGAGACCGCTCGCTTGAGATATCCTGAGAAGGTGAAAGAACTGGATCTAGAGAGTTTGGAATGCAGGCAAGAATTGGCGGAAACCCTGGGGATCGAACGAGTATCACACGAGGATTTGAATAGGCATCATTGCGTGGACTGGTTGAAAGCACATGAGGCGCACTTCTCGAGAGCGAAGTTGATGGAGACCACAGACCTGACGGGAATTCCCACAAAAACGATCATGGGACCCATTAATTACAGACCTCTCAAGCTGCTGGGGAGTCCGGGACTTATAGCAGAACCTCCCAAGCACCGAACTAGCATCGCCAGAATCAGGTTGGCAACCCCGGCACAGTTGAAGGTGGTAGACAAGCTACTCAATCCGGGAGGAACGGGATTGCCAGATGCCGCTTACGAAGGCTCGAAATTGGCGGAAGATCCCAGGTACGGGAAGCCCTGTGGGAGTACCCAGCTGGCCAAAACCCTGGCAGTGTATGATAGAGCAGACCCAGCTGCTGCGAGAGTAGTCATTGTGGCGGGATCAGACTTCGAAGGAACGTCTCCCAAGTTGTTCTGGCCGGAGACTTTGATATACTCTTTGCCAGGAGCTGAATTGAATCAGATGTTAACTCTGGTAGTGGCAATAAAGTCGGAGATGCCCTGTGAACCTGAACTGCTATTGTTTGCAGGGATGAATGATCACCTGCACGCGATGGGACTTCTTGAGCAACTAAAGGACGATGAAATTCCGACATCGAGGAAGATATGGGAAGCCATTCAAGCGTTGTTTGCGGCGATGAATGAAGTGCAAGAGAATGTTGTCTCGAGATTCGGGTCCAAGACGAAGGTGGTGTTTACCACATCCCCTGGATACGCGAATATGCCACCCGCCCTACAGTTCGTGTACGCTGTCTTGATCCTGATAGCAGAAGGGAGTGAATGGCGGATTCTAATGGCAGCCCCCAATCGGGAGTTGGAGCCATCGAACCTGAGGCTTCGCAAGTCAGAATTGGCGGCGGCATGGGCGGATATATCTCATGCACTGAGGGGCTTTTACGGACTAGCCGACATCCTGATCGTATTAGACGAGGTGCTCTTGCTAGAGATATCGAACTTTGCCAGGCAGCTCAAGTTCAGCCCAGTCATCGGGGACGATCACCCGGCGATAAGCAAATTAACGGCCAGCCTGTGGTTTCGGAGTATGGATGTGAAGATCACGAACTCCACCAGCAAGTCTAGAGGTCCCAGTAACGAGAGAAGAAATGTGGCCGAGACGGAAAAGCAATTAGGATCGTTGAAATATCGTTTGACTCAAGAGAATGGCTGGTGGCCATTTTTGACACCAAGGCTGGAGAACGCCACGAATAAGACAAGGGAAGAAGCACCACTCCTCGTGAAGCAAGTCTGGAGTTTCCTAGAGAAGCAACTGGAGCTGGCCGAAGTAAGAGACATGACGGTGGCTAGATTTGTCTCGGCCGCCAATGAAGTGACGATCGCAGGGTTCTGGAGAGAGCACGCCAAAGGCGAATTGAAGACTCGGAGGGATTACAAGATTCTCAAGTTCTTGAGTCCTTGCTGGGAGAAGGAATTCTTGGCAGGAGTATTCGGTACCACGGCGACTATCTTTGGAGCCTTCGTGCAGGAGATACTGGGCATGCCCATCAGCCTGCTCTTGGCCCTGTATTTGGTCTACCCCAGATACTTGTTCAACATGGGTCCAGCATACATGTTTAGTCGGGGAGTGGAGACACTTCGAGTTGATGGGTACCTGGCACTAGTGCCCTTGACCCATGGGGAATTGGTGTCGTTTCATCGATTAATGGAATATGGAGAGCCTCTGTCTATGGGGAGAGTCCACACGAGCATTGAAACCAGTTCCTACAAGTGTGCCGCAGGATTGAAGACGTTGCTAGTGCAATACCTCATGATGCAAAATCGGCACATGACGGGTGAAGATGAGAATCCAACTTCGAGAGAAGAATGGAAGAAGACGAACAGAGGGATGCTCTGCTGACGGACCTATGCCTGGCAATGAGGTCGGACCCAATGGGGATAATCCGGGGCCTAGAGGAGGTGGTGACCTGTATTTATGGTCCAGCAGTGACGTACGCGTTCCCAGACCCCCTGGTGACAACGTATCGTCACTCTGTAACGCACTTGAGCCTTATCAGTATGCTGGATGGGACGGCGTTGAATTGGTGTCAGCAGGAGGTGCTCAGAGGGCGAATGAGCAACACGGTACTCTTTGGAAAGGTGAAAGATGCCGAGCTGATAGTGTACAACTTCAGGGGGCAAATGCAATGTAGAATGGGAGGCAAGCGAGAGGGTCCCATTGAAATGTATCCCAAATTCTGGAACTTGAACCCATTGACGGCGGACGGACGAGAAATCTTGAGAATTCCTGCCTGGAAGGAGTGCTTCGCACTGGTGAAGAGGGAGCTGGAGACCATAATGGAGAAAGAAATCCTCCCGGCCACCATGCCTGAGTTCCCAATAGTCAGGAGGATGACCTTAGGAATGAATAGTCCCTTGGTAGTTCCCTCCATAATGGCGAGGATGACGACGGAGGAAATGCAGAAGGATTTCACTGATGGCTGGGACCCCCTGTTCATTGGCTACACGGCGGCGGTCTACTTCCATACCAGCGAGATGAAGGTAAATTCGTGGGCGACGCAAGCGAAAAAGAGTAGAGGTTCGCAGCCCCCAGGGTATGAGGTGCGGAAGGTCTTGAGAACTCTTGAGAAGGAGGGACTTGAGAACATGTTACCCATATGGGATGATGGCAGGATGATCGTGATGGAGGGGCACGTCGCACTGGTGGACGACATGAAATTTGCCACGAGAAAATATAAGGCGCCCTATGGCTTGGAACAGGTGGAAATAAGACAGGAAGGAACAGAACTAGATGCAGCAGGTCAACTGTATGTAGCACTGACGGAATACAAAAAGCTGGATCCTACGACACCATCACCACTGTCCGTGGACACACCTGGAGACAAGAGGAGCGGACCCGTCGAGGACCGATTTAAGAAAATTCTCGAGAGAAGGAGACATGAGTCAGAAGAAGAGAGTATGGATGAAACTCTCAGTGAAGCCGGTGAAGACATGGAAGTGGGGAATACGCCTGAACCAGGGCCATCAGGGGAGGAGCTCACCACTCAAGAGCTGTTGAAAGATTTGAGCGAGGAGAATTGGGCAGATACTGCCACACCACCCCTGATCCCGTCTCCCCGGAAGGATCTGGAATTGCCATTGGCAGGTGAGACCTTCAATATGGGGATGTTACTCTTGAGCTCGGAGGAAAGGGAGAAGAACACGTTCGAAGGGAACAGGGACATATTCTTGGGATCTCTCGAGGATGACGCTTGGCAGGAATTCCTGGAGGAATTCAATCGAGAAGTGGGCAGCGAGACGACGCTGGACAAGTTCAAGAAGGAACAGTGGGACGCAGTAGTGAGGTTCGGGGAACCGCTCCTGATAGGAACGGGTCTGGATGAGAAAGCAAGAAAAGAGCTGCTGAACAAGCTAGTGGAGCTGAGGAACGCACGATCGAAGACTAGAAAAGAGAAATGTGAGGACAGCTCTACACTGAAACAAAAAACTGTGGATAAAATGGTTGATGATATAAAAAGGGATAAGGTTGGGACTAGTAATATGATTAAAAGTACTAATATCCTTAAGGCTCGAGCAGGGGGGAGGCAAGAGTGGGAAGGAGTGGATGGAGAGGTCGAATCAATGATGATAGCCACAACACCCTCGAGCAGAGATGTGAAGACTCGCAAGAGGAAGAGAGAAGTGGAAGGATGGGGTAGTCCTTCAGTGGATGCTGTTTCGGAAGGAAACTTGAGAGAGACGGCGCCCATCGTTTTGGCTCGATGCAAGACGGCGGCATACAAGAACAGCTCGGAGCTTAGGAAACCACTTGAAGTAGAAAAGGAAATAGAGGTTTCCGCCAGTTCGACGTCAAAAGAAGACTTCAAGCCTCAGAAGATATACGTGAAGAGAGGTTCAACGAACGGACAGGTAGGGGAAGTGGAGATCGGCAAAGAATGGATCTCGAAGGCACATCAGGACATGGGCAAACAAGTGACGAGTGATCCATTGGAGAGGAACAAGACGAGGAACACTTCCCGGACGTGGTGGGTGGCCCTCGAAACATTGAAGGAAATGGAGGACTGCTTGAAGAAGTTGGACAGTGGAATAGCTCGCAAGCGACGCAATTGGGCCACCCAGCAAAAAGCCGAGGTTAATAAGATAGAGATGGCAAGTCATCTGAAGAGGTCCTGGCAGAGTTTGATGAAGGATCATTTTGAAGAGGCGATGAGGACATCCTCATCAGCACCGCCACTAATGGCGAATCCCTTCGTTAGAACTGCGGGACAATTAATGTTCACCTGGAGTCTGGTGGGAATAGAGTTGGAGACATTGACCTCGTATGACAGGCTGAAGTTGGGAAGCAAGAAGCTAGAGGTGTATCAGGCACTGATGCAACACGTGGCCAGGGACAATTCAGGCTTGAGCCTGGCTAGAAGAAAAGATGCCACATGTTTCTTGAGATGGATAATGTCAATGATGTGTGATAGCACCATCCTGGCATGCCACCAGAGAGCAAGTGGAAGTAAAACCATGGAGAAAAGAGTCTCAACGATCATCTTGAACGTATATCAGAGTACAGGAATAGAAAAAGAAGATGGTTCCAGACTATCCTTAGAGAACCATCGAAAGCTGGACGAGGTACGGAGGTTCTCTAATAAGAAGTTCGAGGAAGAACATGATGTTCACCGTAACCTGGCCTCGTCAGAACAGTACTCGAGACTCAGCGAGAAGGGGGAATACCAATATGTGTCTGGAGTGATGGGAATAGCCTACAATCCCTTCTTAGACTCGGAAGATGGAGGAGCCCACAGAAACCATGAGGTAGCGGAGCTACTGAAGTTTTGGACAGAAAGAATAATGGAAATAGACGCGGTGGAAAAAGAGGGGCCGAGCCTGGGCCTGATTCTTGAGAAAACACCAGAGGTGATAAGCATACCGCGCTCAAACAAGAGAGTTGAAGTGAACACGGGCGGTGGAAATGGCTTGTTAACCACGAACTTGGGAGTGATATGGAAGCTACTAAGACCCTCCTGGTGTCCACATCCCCATGCGAGTCTAATCGAGGAAACCACCGAGCGAGTGAGGTTAGCACCAACGGAAGATGAAGATCTGGCGAAGTTGAGTGTGCTACATAAGCTAATCACGCCCCAGATGCAAGAGCCAAGCGAAAAGACGAGCGAACCCGGGTCAGCAAAGAAATTGGAGCCGGGTAGCTGTCTGGATTCGACGTGTGGGAACGGAGAGCACATCTGCGATGGACGGTCATGCGTCAGAATACTGTCGTTTCAAAAAGAAGACCTGGTCACTTGGTTCGAAGACATCACAGAAAGGGAGAAAAGTGAAGTGCAAATAATAGCGGAATGTTACGCGAGAACCACGGTGAATATAGCGACAGCTCTCGGATTCTTCTCGAGAATGTGTGGTCTGCAGGCACTGGAGAGACTGGAATCTGAACATCATTTAGTGACGGCGTTGAGCGTAGAATCATGGCCCGGGGTGTTGCAGGTGACTCAAAAACACATCCGGAGCTGGAAGGTTGGTCTTGAGGCGGAAATGGGATTTCCCATGAGCGAAGCTTATGGCTTGCCATTGAACGCGAAATCGCTGATAGGGTCAATGATGGCCAACTTGTGCGGAAGTCACTACCCGCTACACATGGCGATGGTGGAAGTTCCAGCCAGAGAATACTGGTGGACAAGGCCTTCTCAGTGCCCAAGTGCGTGAGGTTGGCTCGGATGTCGCATCACTCGCACAAGTTGTTGAGAAAAACCAAAGGGACAGTACCAAAAGAATTGAGAGATGACTTAAGTGAAATCTGGGGAGAAGATCTTCTGAAGTTGGAAAGAGAAAACACAAGCGATCACGAGAGACAAAACGTGATCGGAAAACCTGTGGGAAGTACTCCGAACCTGGAAGATAACGACACGATGCACGAGAAAATGATGGAGCTTGAGCCTCTCTTGGAAGCCTCAGGGGAGCGTAATCTCAGGAGCATTGAGATCTCTCATGGGGAATGCCCATGCCACTGTTTGGCACAAACGGTGTGGTATCCAGATCACAAGAACCTTTGCCTGGTGTGGGATGTGGAAGAGATTCGGTCGATCGGACTACCGGATCACCGGCAGAAGGTGACGCTCTTAGTAGTGAGTACGATGTTAGCTCTGAGATGGATAGAAGAGAATATAACGAAGTATCGGGAGGCGACGACGCCAACGGCTGAGTCAATATATGCGATAGACTACAGCAGGAGACTCGAGTTGTTTGAGACTGCGTACAAAGTATTCGCCATACCGACGGAAGTCAGGCACGTATGGAGTCGCTTGAGGTACTTTCCATGGTTTCGGGCGACACTGACGTCTTGGTTGTACATGACAACGAAAGTTCACATGAGAAAACATCAAAAGGAGTATCGACAGTTCCAGGCCGAGATTGGGCCGGAAGCTTTCAAGAGACCCCTGCTAACCCATCGTAATGCGATCACGACAGGATGGAAAAGAGTGGGTAAGATGTCTAGAGACAATACCAAAGCGAGGGAGTCGATACTAGAGGAAGACCTGGCGAGGAACGTGAGCTTGAGCCTGCACAACTCCTTTTGCTTGAACCGAGAAGCTAGGGTGAAGGCACTACCCAACCAAGCAAAGAGATTGCAGGAGCAGAGAGAATGGATGCGATCCTATGAACAGCTGAAGGCTTGGGAGGAGATTGTGATTAGTTCCGATGATGAAGAGGAACTGTTGAGACGGTTTGCCGCATCTAGCACTTCAGGATGTAGTACCTCTAAGGCGAAGAGTACGAGATGAATGGGCAAATCGGATGGATCTTGAGTCTTGAGAGGGAAGGGGGGCTTGAGCGTGGATCCGAGTGAAACTTGGATTCACGAAAAAGAAATTTTAACAAAGCAAATATTGTTACTAATATACTATATTTATTATATAAATCGAAATGCTGCATGACAATTTCCTGATTGAATAGGACAAAAGAGATTTTAAAATGATTGGCTTGAAAAGCGAAAATTCAAGGGTGCAGGTGTATGCAGATTTTGGTTGCTGTTTAGCAATAGTGTGAAAATTTTAAATGGCTGTGAATTTTGGGGTGTAGATAAGAATAAGTCTGCTG
This sequence comes from Symsagittifera roscoffensis, assembly GCF_963678635.1. Taxonomy (NCBI): domain Eukaryota; kingdom Metazoa; phylum Xenacoelomorpha; order Acoela; family Convolutidae; genus Symsagittifera; species Symsagittifera roscoffensis. The sequence continues at coordinate 46,263,740 of NC_087067.1, forward strand.
CAAACTTCTGTAAATGACCACTGGCACTGTATCTTGAGCAACACTCGGTTTTTCTGGGACTCACTGGCAGAAGACAGCGCGCGATGAGGACATCGATCTCGAGTCCGGGGAGTATGTGCCAGTCGGTCATATTTGGAAGTTTGACCTTGAGAGAAGCAAAAAACACTTGATTTTGGAGTGAAATTTAATTTTTCAAAATTTCGAATGGAACCTGTCATGCACGATTTTCTCGCGATAACTGAAAATCAGAAAAAAGAAATCAGAACAATTTCAGAACGATTGAGACACACACGCGGGAAAATTGTAAGAAAAAGCAGTAGGAAATTCTTATTCGCAATTTCCATCACTATCATAATCGAGAGTAGAGCTGTCCCATCTGTGACAGAGACGAGAGCATTCCCTCGAATTGGATTATAACGACTGGAGTATTATTCGGAACTGGAATAGAGTGATCCTTCGGTGGAAAGGTGGACAGCTTGAGTGTCCTAATGGTTCACAAGGAAACTATTGTCTAGAGTATAAACTCGTTCCCATTGTCAAAACTATAAAACATTAGACTCATTTAGTTACGTTATTTAATTCTTGAGTTAACTACCGACTGGATTATTTCCCACTTCTTGAGCGTGCTACTATGTGAGTACAAATTTAAATTCTAGAGTGTGTTTTATGATTGTTATGTTGAGGTAAGGCGAGTTTTAGGTTGATCCACCTGAAATGGATCAAAGTTCCACTGTCTAATAAAAAGTAACTTAACGGATTGTTCCAACCCGGTTTTTAACGGCGTTCATGTATTTTGGGTATCTAGAGACCTAAGTATGGGGACGTTTCTAATTCTAGAGTGGGGGGATATTTTAGTAGTAGCCTTTAAGATGTAACGGGTCGTAGTCTCATGTCACAAACGAACCGAACTGGCTCCGACCGTTCTTGAGGTAGAAAAACACAAGAGATGGTGTCCCTGACCCTTGAGCCAGTGGTTATAGGGCCTATTTTTCTTAAGCCTCATGTGTGACTGCAGTAGACGAATGTTACAAATAACAATAACAATACCAATAACAATAACATAACAATAACAATAACATTAACAATAACAATAACAATAACAATAACAATAACAATAACAATAACAATAACAATAACAATAACAATAACAAAAACAACAATAACAATAACAATAACAACAACAATAACAATAGCAATAACAATAAACAATAACAATATTAATAACAATTACAATTACAATAACAATAGCAATAACAATAAATACAACAATAACAATCACAATAACAAAAACAAAAACAATAACAATTAGAATAACAATAAGAATAACAATAACAGTCACAATAACAATAACAATAACAATAACAATTATAATAACAATAACAATAACAATAACAAAACCAAATTTTAATAACAATAAAAATAACAATAACAATAACAATAACAATCACAACAACAATAACATTAACAATAACAATAACCATAACAAAAACAATAACATTAACAATAACAATAACAATAACAAAATTAATAACAATATCAATCACAAAAACAATAACAATAACAACAACAATCACACTAACAATAACAATAACAAAAGCAATTACAATAACAATAACAATAAAATTACACTAACAATAACATTTACAGTAGCAATAACAACAATAACAATAACAATAACAATACCAATAACAATAACATAACAATAACAATAACATTAACAATAACAATAACAATAACAATAACAATAACAATAACAATAACAATAACAATAACAATAACAATAACAAAAACAACAATAACAATAACAATAACAACAACAATAACAATAGCAATAACAAAAAACAATCACAAAATTAATAAAAAAAAACAATTACAATAACAATAACAATAACAATAAATACAACAATAACAATAACAATAACAAAAACAATAACAATTAGAATAACAATAAGAATAACAATAACAATCACAATAACAATCATAATAACAATAACAATAACAATTATAATAACAATAACAATAACAATAACAAAACCAAATTTTAATAACAAAAAAAATCACAATAACAATAACAATAACAATCACAACAACAATAACAATAACAATAACAAAAACAAACACAATAACAAAAACAATAACAATAACAATTAAAATAGCAATAACAATAACAACAACAATAACAAGAACAAAAACAATAACAATATTAATAAAAATCACAAAAACAATAACAATAACAATAACAATAACAATCACAATTACAATAACAATAACAATAGTAAAAACAATAATGATAACAAAAACAATAACAATCATAATAACAATAACACTAACATTAATATTAACAATAACAATAACAACAATAACAATAACAATAACAATTAGAATAACAATAAGTATAACAATAACAATCACAATAACAATAACAATAACAATAACAAAAACAATAACAATTATAATAACAATCACAACAACAATAACAATAACAATAACAATAACAAACACAATAACAAAAACAATATTAATAACAATTACAATAGCAATAACAATAACAATCACAATAACAAGAACAAAAACAAGAACAATATTAATAAAAATCACAAAAACAATAACAATAACAATAACAATAACAATCACAATTACAATAACAATAACAATAATAAAAACAATAATGATAACAAAAACAATAACAATAACAATAACAATAACACTAACATTAATATTAACAATAACAATAACAACAATAACAATAACAATAACAATAACAACAACAACAACAACAACAACAACAACAACAACAACAACAACAACAACAACAACACCAACAACAACAATAACAACCACAACAACAATAACAACAACAACAACAACAACAACAACAACAACAACAACAACAATAACAACCACAACAACAACAACAACAACAACAATAATAACAATTACAACAACGAAAACAACAACAACAACAACAACAACAACAACAACAACAACAACAACAACAACAACAACAACAACAACAACAACAACAACAACAACAACAACAACAAAACAACAACAACAACAGCAACAACAACACAAACAACAACAACAACAACAACAACAACAACAAGAACAAAAATAATTTTTCGAGTGAGTTTTCAATTTCCTTTTGGCAATTTCTAGCAGATTTTTTTTAGATCATCACAGGTTTAAAACTTTCACCATAATCAATTGTTTCATTTTTGTCTGCGCGTTAGACTAAGAGTTTTCAAATAATCAATATCAGTATTAAATTGATTTCACTAACGCGTTTTGTGAAAGACAAAGTGATGTTTTTAGCTTTTATTCTAGTAACGAATAAAATAGGCTTTCTCAATTCCAGCTGAAATTATCTGTAAGTCAGATTAAAGTGCAGCTTAATAGCACGAAAAGAATAGCACTTTTATTTTCAATAGTTTGCCAAAGATGCTTTTGAACCCATAAATTTGTTTAAAAATGTCACAGTACAAATATCTATTTAGTTTTTACTTCAGTACAATGCTTTTCAGATGGCTGAAACATTTTAAATCTCTCACATGTCAAATATAATTTAATTTTGGTTCAGTGCATCAAATCTTTTCAAATGTCAGAAAAATTTCCAATTTAAATTTTGAAAAAAGCAGAAACTTATTTGCTGTTTTGTTATTATTTTTGTATAAATGATTTTGGGAATTCATGGAAACCATTTCTATTTTATTTTAGTTCTAGTTTTTTATTGATTTGTACTGTAGCTCCATCATTAAACGGAAACAATATTGTTTTTATTTTGCTATTTATGCGTTAGTTGAATAGTTAATTTTTCATGAAGCCTCGCTCATAGAAAACTTTGAAAAAATCTGGATTTAAAAATAATTGGGATGCTTTTATCTGTTTTCCTTGTTTTAGCGTCGACACATACAATGAAGTTGGCCAAGCAGTTGGGAACATTTTATCAGTCAAACTTAGAATATACGTATCACGGCATGAAAACTGGCTTCCAAAACAAGTAGGTTTTATAGAAAATGACGCTTTGAAATATTTAGTATCATAAAACTGTCAATATTATTTTCTCATTTGTTTTCTTTGAAGCTTAAAATACTTATACTTTTGAAGCCATAAACTTAGTTTTTTAATGGTTACAATAAAAACACTTTAAAATTAACTGACCAGGTTGAATTTTTGCCATCTTAAAAATTGTTGCCCATAACCTGAAAATGAGTTAATAAAAAGCAACAAAAAAGGTTACAAAAATAACAGCAACTCTCTTAATTGCGAGAAGAAAAAATCCTTCAATTCAGTCAGCTTTTGACTACCAAGACTGCTCGTATATCAGGGAAAAGCCGTGAATGTTCCGACTGCCCTTTACTCCATATCAAAACCTTTTTGGGGGAAAAATCAAAAAAACTATAAATTTTGAAAAACTGAGTTATGACCTATTTGGTTATACTCATAGAGTAATTTCAGATAAAGTACACAGTCTGCTCGCCACGCTATCTTGTTTTCGGCCGGATAGTTTCGTGCAACTTCTTAGACTAATACCGATCTTAATCTTAGTCTTATATCTATAGTCTCAATAGATCTAGTGTATACTGGTTTATGCGAGTTCCAGAATGAGAACAAGGGTATTCTAAAATTAATTCAAATTGCTCTGATGCTGAAACTACAAGTAGTTTCAGCACTTACAAATAAGTGTAAAGGTTAGAGATGGAATATGATTGCTTAGTTAGGAATATTTTATATGAATAGAGAATTATATTTATAACCAATTATAAATTCTAGTTAAGAACTGGTTCCAAAACCTCAAAAACCAAGCGTGAAATCTAGAATCGTACAAAAAAGATACGACCGATAAGGAAGCCTCAATTCCATTTGGAGAAATTTTGTTAGGCGTGATAATTTTGTCACGCATAAATAATTTGCGTTACGCTTTGAGTATAAGGATGAAATTTTCAAAGGGCGGATAAATTTGTTCACAGCATGGGCAAATTGGCGAATTTAACAAGGTCCAAAACGGGGGACATAGTTAATAAGATCCTTTTTTTGTTAAAAACTATTATTTCGATCGCCGAAAAATGACTTATAAAAAATTACACCAACCATAAGTATTCCGTTTTCTTCGAAAGCCGGAACAATCAGCCAATTTTAATGGAACTGTTTTCAACCAATCTGAGAGTTTTTTTTGTGCTGAGTTTTAATTCAAAAAAAATTATGTCTTCATTTTTTCCAAAAAAAAACGTTTGAATTAATCTTTAAGTGCACTCGGAACATCCAGGACTTCGCCCCGATATACCAGGAATCTTGATTGGTGTTTAACGCACAATTAGAAAAGCAAAAGAAACTCAAATTAGTTAACACGTTTTAAATGAATTGTTTCAAAGCCTAAATCCAATAGATTTAGTTTTGCACCAATTCTATTTTGTCAATGTTGGCTTTATGATGTTTTTTTTTCTAAAATTTTTGGTCGAAAATTTTTTGCATGGAACACTTTCTGCTGTGTTCTGATGGACTGTTATTTTATTGAGTCTTATGGGCTAAAAAGAGGATTTATAGCTATTTTGTATTAACAGTTTTGCCTGAAGGTTTAAACAGGCGACGTTTGGTTTTTCCGATCTCAGGAAAACCAATTATTTTTTATATACTACAGTCTCACGTTGTAACAATTTCTAACAATGAAGCTTCACCAAAGAAAAAGTAGATTACATGAATTCGTGACACGATCTCATCGACGAAGCTGAATATTGTAGGCAAACAAGCTTTCACGTCGTATTGCTAATTATGTGCGTCCAACAGTTTGACAAACACCATACTAAAAAGTCTGTTTTATGTCGATTGGAAGTTTTTCGGCTGGAAAAAAAATTTATTAAATAATGATGAATATTATATACTTTTAAATTTTTTTCCCCAATTTTATCCCAATTTCCCAACGAACTACGTAAAGTACCAAGTTATATGATTTGCACTTGGCGTATTTATAAGAGCAAGTTGTAAACCTCGCTCATTGTTTTTGTATACGCCATAACTTATTTGCCATAATATCTCAATTTGACTTTTTAAAAAATTTTGGCGCATCTTTGGATCCTGGAAAACTGATTGTTACCCCAAAACAGTAATTAGGACAACCTATAAAAAAAACTGAGAGAGACTTTCTGCTACTACATTAACCTAATACATGTTTTCTGTGAAATTGCTTGTCAAATCAGTAAATTCTGGATGCTCTCAATTTCATCAAATTAAGATATCTAAGTTATCTAAAGTGTACATTCTTTTTCCTTGAATATTCTTTTCTGAAAAACTTGTTTAATAATAGATAGGACAGTAGTTTCTCGCTGCATAAATAGCATGATTATTGGCCCAGTTTGAGGTCAAATTAAAGCTAAAATAATGATATGCAGACTGAGATTTAATCTGTTAAAAGAAAATCCAAGGAAACTAGACTAAAAAAATGTACAATTGCTTAAAATAAAACTAATAAAAAGATTGTTTAATTGAAATGTCTGCTCTAAAAACAGGCACGGACTATGAATGATTGACCAATGGTCGATTCATTGTAAGCTAGACTGGTATCTAATCAATACGGAAAGTAGTATTGTATCGTGTCCCGGATCCTAAGGGGGGGGGGGGTCCTTCCTAAGGGGGGGGGGTCCTCACGTAAAGCAAAATCCTAGGAAAGGGGTCCTTAATTTTTTGGAGGACCCCTATCCTAGGATTTTGTAAGCGAAAGAAATTTTCCACCCAAAAAGCAGAAGACCCCCTAGTTAGGATCTTGTTAAGCTGAGCTCAACAACCGGGACGCGATACAATAATTCCTTCTAATTCCTTTGAAAGCGGTCCCTTTTCCCGCGATAATTAAAATTAATCGTCCTAATTCCTGAACTTTTCTTTTTTCGTCCTAGTTTCATGTGGATATCATTTCCTGGCTTTCTTTCTTTCTTTTCGTCAAAGATTTGTCATGCTATTAAAGTTTGTTATTCAAAACAAGCCTAAGGATTTCACACATTTGTTTGAATTAACACTTGGTTTGCGTCTACTAGTTTATTTGCCTGAAGCTATTTATGTTAAAACAGTGATTGAGCTCAATACGAGTATTTTATTAGTTGTAAATTGGTAAAAACCAAAACATATACAAGTCGAAGTATAGAAAGGACGAACAGTAAAAATCATCTGAAAATATATGTTTCAGACTTTAATGTTTATTGTTTTGGTTTTCTTTGCGCTGTTTTTTAGATGGTCGTTCTTCTGAAGCTTCAGATAAAATAAATGGGTTTTTTATAGGGGGACGTTCACGGACTCGGCTACTAGAAGCTTCTTCTTCTTCTTGCAGCTCTGCTTCTGAGTAGGGCCGCTGTAAAAATCCCCAATCCGGAAGTGTAAAATCGGGAGAACTGTTATCAGTTTCATTGTATGAGTTGGCCCACTCGGTGTCCATGTAAATGTCTTCTAGAAAAGCATTTTCTTCAGCGGCTTTATGGCCAAAGGGCACTGACGAAATTCCGTCGAAAATTAGAAAACGTTTTGAGTCGAACGGTGATAATGCAAGTTTGTTTTTGTTTCACTGTCATTTTGGTGTGACCTTTCGAAACTATATTATAGTTGTATACTCTCATTGTTTTTCCAGTGAATAATGTGTCCCTGAAGGTTTGGTGGACCAATTCTCTCTGTGCACTCCGTTTAATTCCTTTGGCACTCAATTTTTGAGTGCCTTCTAAGCAAAAGCAAAATTATTATTCTTTTCTACAACGTAGGGGATAGCTTCATTTCACTTCAGCCACTCAATTTATACCGAACAAAATTTGATCATTTTACCAAAAAAGAGCAGAAGGCTCCAAATTATGATTAAAAAAGTGGAAAAAAGGGGGAATATGTTGTCAGATAAATCAACGTTTAGGCAACATTGTATAATGTTGCCTAAATCAGCTAAATGCCCATAGTTTAATGCAACAAATTAAGGGGTGTAGGTAGGTTGGTGGTGGTATTTTTGTTCTGTAAAAGGTAGGAATGGGGGGTGGAAGGGTGGCTTAAATTTTATTTACCATTAAGGACGACCGAATATAGTTTCGGTTTTAGGGCGATGATTTCTCTGATCGGCTTCCCACCAGTCTCGTCTTTGAACTTCAGCACAACTTTCTTGTTGGTATCCTCGAACAAAAAATGGTCCTTATCGTAATTTGAAAAGTCAAAATCAGCTTTTATTTTCTCCAAGTCTCGGTATACGTCATCAGTTTTTATAGCGTAAATAAAACTATCCGTGTCGGAGTAAAGGAGTTCCAAGTTTAGATTTGGTTTCATTTTTTGATAATGAAACTGAAACATGAAACGCTTGGCGAGGTCTAGGATGGTCGCACCAACTATCATAGGTTTATCCCACAATATTTTTGTTACTGAAAAGCTAATTGTGGCTAATTGATCGTCAATGATTTGAAAGCTTTTCATTGTGCTCAGAGCTGTTTTTTGTAAAAGTTCTCTCTCATTCCTTACAATCTCCAGCTTCTTTCTTCCTAACTTAGACTCCATTGTCTTACCGAAAGCTGAATTAACAATTAGCTTGTAGAAGTTCACCTAGAATTTATTTACCGCGGCTTTTCGTAGGCGGGTGTTGAGGTCGACAAAGGGTGCCATCCAGTGACTTTGGCGGAACTGAAGAACTTTTCCGAGGTGAGTTATTTTCATTCCCAGCTCATGGTACAATTTTAGGGTAAGGTAGTGCAAAACATAACCTTCTTTAGGATGCAAGGTCTGTAGAAGCTTTGGCACTTTTGGCAGTGTGGTGATTCCCAATTTTCCCAACATGTCGACTTGCTCGTTGCTCATTGCACCGATGTCCACTACTTCACGAGAGGGGGCAAGGGGGTAATCAGCAAAGACGTCGTGAAGCTCTTCGGGTATGGTTAAATTGACTTCAACTATATAACCCCACTCTGAGGTTTCGCTGGTGAGCAGTATGTCTGCCAGACTTTTTTCAACTATTGAAAAATCGTTTAAGGGCAAAGGGCAGTGTTTCATTATCCCCCCGTACAAATTGTTTGCATCAATATTGAGGATGTAGCTTGATGGTTCTGAGGGCGAAAAATCGTCGAGGTATTTATTGTTTGCTTTGTAAAATTGGCGCGCGTAAACCGACGACATGCCTCCTCGTATCATTCGCTGCACAAGGTCTAGATATTCACGGTCCGTTAAGAGTTTCAGTTCGGGCTTACAAACTTTTAGAAAGGCGTCCCCGGAAAGGTTACTTGCCGTGAAGTAACAGGCGCAATCCAGCCCGTATGTTTGATAGCAAACTTCACGAAAAGCTTCGAAAACGGAAGCAAGCAATAGCACATCTGTAGTCAAGTACAAGTCGTGGTAATCACCAAGTGAGCCACACTTCAGTTCGGTGAAAACTTTAAGGGCATGATTGTACTCGCTTCTTGAAACACTCACATCCCCTCCTGTTAGACTATTTTTCCACATTGCTCGTGGGGGAAGGCGAGTTTCTCGGAAGTTTTCGAATGAGTTGAAGTATGAGTAGGTGTAATGCCCTTTCTGTTTCAACAGACTGACTTTTTCACGTGAGTGGCCGAGTTTTTCAAAATGGTTCTCCAGCAGAAAAAACTTTTCGTTGGGCAAATTATCGACAAGTTTTGCCAACGATGCTAGCATGAACCTATACGAATCGATGAATCTCAGATTTTCGTAGAGTTTTTTGATTTTTCCGTTTTTGTCCGTGTACGTTTTTATGTAGACTGAGATTGTCAAGGATATATATTTTTCTTCAGATGCGGGTATTACGGAAAAAGTGTTTTCCGAATCGCTTTTTGCCAGCGCTTTGATTATAAAGTGTAAATCATAATTTGACAAATTATGAGCTACCACTGGAATGTAATTTGTTGTTTTTCTATTAACGTTACACTCATTGTGTGCCCAACCCAGAAACTTGTTGGTGTATTGGCAATGATCAAGTACCACTTGATCATTGTCGGAAAAATCATTCTCGCATATCCAACAAATTGTAGCATCTTCCCGTTCCTGGTCTGTTATACCAGTGAAAGTGTAATATTTCCTTTTTTCTACGTAAATTTGTCTCGCTAACGATTCAAGGGAGCTAAATAGCTCTTCCATCACATTCTTTTAAGCTCAAACTTTAACAGGTCTTTTTTCCCAAATTCGATTACTGCTAACGCGTAGCCGCACGGTTGATGGATTTCAATTGTTTGCGTGCTAGACTTTCGCGGATCAGGTTGCGGTCCGTATACTGGTAAGAGCAGTGACTCCAAATCAAAGTAGATTACTCTGGGTACGTAACAACGAGCTGTTAAGTTTTTGAACTTGTGGTCATCTTTTCCCGGCTTGGGCATTGTTATGACGACATCTTCGTCTTGGTAGCACAGTTCTTGATGTCTTCTCAGAGTTTCGAATGAAGCGCATGTGTGGAAACATTTGCGACAAATCTCAGATTGAAATCGGTGCACTTTGTGCCGCACGTACTCGACCAGTTTCTGGAGATCACTTATCAACACATAGTGATATTTTGATCCATCTGTCAGCAGCAACAAGTCCACAATCAGGCTAGTAGTGAATCTGCTCGACACTCTTATGGGCAACAATTCGCCATCGTTGTACCTGAACAGAAAAATCATTTTTATACCTAGGTTTGGAATGAAATAAAAAGGGTGTTTGAATAGGTGAAGAACATTATTGAAGGAATTTTAAAATTTTTAGAAGGCAATTAGAATTTGCTTACCGGAAGACGTTGATTTGACAATTGTTCAATTTTTTAAATCTGTCCATATCCATCAGACCCATTGGCATTTCGTATTCCCCATTGATTTTCACAATTCCTTCTTTGTCGAGATTGTAGGTTGAGACTTTGTTTTTCTCCAGCCACCGTCTAGATGTGGGGTAGAGGGCCGGCTCATTCACATTGTGATATGCGGCAACAAAGCAGTAGAGAAAGCAACGGTGATCATCTTTAGTGTTGATATTTGTGAGCAGAGTAGATGCTGCGCTGAGTGCATCAGGTAGCTCGAGGTAGGATCCTGCTCTTATTGGTGAGAAGGCCGCGAAACTGATTTGCAATTTTTCAATTCTGTCAATAATCCATCCGCTACCATGAGAAGAGAACGAATTGACTTGGTTGACCATATGTTCAATCAGTTCCAAGAATTGAACCCCAGCTATTCCCTCGAAGTACACTGTCAATGTCTTAGTGTTCAGAAACAGCTTGGTCCTTTCGAAGTTTCCACTGTCCCCGTCTTGCACAGTGGGAATTTTGATCATTCCCACTTCCACGTGGAATTGCACCTTGTTCGGACCCTCTTTGACCCTTTCCAGTATAAGAGCATCTATTTCCTCCTTGTTTTGGATCATGACTTGAAGCAAATCCATTTATTTTTCACCAACTTTGAGATCGTATCGACGCAATTTGCCTCTGAACGCGCTTTCCGTTGGGGCAGCGGAAGACGTCGTCTCAATGCCGTCCCAAACTAGCAATGCGTGCTTCTTCAGCAAGTGTTGTCCATAGCTTTCCGCGGTGAGAAATATTGTATGGCAATAGATACAATGACCATTCGAAGTCATGTCATGTACCAGCTCGACGTGCTCTCGGGCTTCCGACAAACTCTCGAATGACTCGAGACACTCATCGCAAACAGTTTGAGGAGGAGGGGGAGGAAGGATCTTGTGAACTTTTTGCTCATGTCTTCTCAAGTTCCTTTTAGAGCTCAGTATTTTTCCGCACTGCTGGCAAGGAACAGGTGTCGCGATAGAAGTAGAGTTCGGCATTGTTTGTTGAAGTTACTGAAGTAATTCAGGAAAATTTCAAGAAGTAGAACTGGTTATGAAAAAGCAAAAGCGAGAAGTGACTAGCACCAAAAAAACTTTGCGGGTAAGGGCAAGTAGAAGCCATTAACGAGAGTTATACTTCGCCGTCTTGGCAATAAGTACTTTCCTTTCCAAAAACAGGGTTTATTCTAGCTTTAAGCTCTATATGTCTCATCACTCTGCTCAAGTGCAGGGGTTTTGTATACTAAAAACTGATTCATTTACAGCCTCAAACTTTTGCTGTTAATTTTAAGGGTTAGCGATAAAGTTTTGGCTTTTTTTAGGGGACTGGTTTAGACTTTCAATTAACATTTCAGCATTAAATTACAAAATTTAAAGCTTAGAATGATTCAGATAGAGCCTAAAACTTTTTCTGACTAATTTTAACCGTGAAACAGTAATTTCCTAATGATTTCAAGCCCACTTCTTGGTTTGCGTAAATAGGTATAATAAAAAGTAGAAACATGAGATAAAAGTATTCAGAAAGTAAAGCCCTCAACTAACTAATTCAGTTGAAATAAACTAGTAAACTTAAAAAGTGAAAATTTTGCAAATTTGACACCTTGATAGTTACCGATGCATGATCAGCATAGATTGTCATTTGAATGTGTAAAAGATATCGGAATCAAAGTTTCCTTCATGTCATTCAGTGTCCCGTGAAACATTTCATATCATGTCCTTCGAAATATTAAGGCATGGCCGTTTGGTTTAAGGGGCAATAGCTAACCCGGAGTTACTCGTCGCTACGCTCCTCGGGAACGCCTCCCGTTCTGTAATTTCAAGTGAAATTTTTTTTTTCAAAATAAAGGAAAACCTCAAACTTTTTATGTTGTGAAAAAAGGAAAAGTAATGTTTAAAAAAGTGTCTTTTAAATCTATCAACAAAAAAACCAGTAAGTTTTGTGGGACCTCGAGCACAGTTCTACTGGTCAAGTTCGAAATTTAAAAAACATAATTTTTTAACTTCTTTTTTCCTTCATTTTTAGCTTGAATTATTCGTTCTCGTTTTAAATTCAAGTGAATGTGGTTTGAAATTTTTAGGAGCTATCTGATACGTAATTAGGACAAGCGTAGAAATTAAAAAAAAACAATTATAGCCCAATCAATGAGAGTAGACGCTTAAAAAGTTTGATTTTTTGAGAAAATCTGATTTTTGTGAAAATATTGAAAAAAAAATTGGGAAAAAATTTTTTTCTCTCCAAATCCATTGAAACTACCCTCAATCAATTTGCCATGAATTTCTGAGCAGGGTTAAGGGTCATGTTCATTTTTCGAAAAAAAAAACATAATTTTTTTTTTTCACATTTTTACCAAAAAATTGTCCGTTTTACACCCAAAACATGTATATGAATGTAATATAATGCAGATTTATGGCTTAAAACACTCTCTGTTACTTTGCGTAAGACCTGGCTAACCCCACCGGGCACAAAGTATGATGAGAGAGAGGACAGAGAGTGTTTGATAAAAAAGCCAAATAAATATGGTTGGACTACCAACAAGAAAATGTTGGACCCTTCCATATTTATCTTTCTTTTGAAAAGAAAGCAATATCCCGAAAAGGATATTCCAAATGGGGTTCACTACTGAGCAAGTGTATTTATCTCTCTCTCTCTCTCTCTCTCTCTCTCTCATTCTTTCTCAAACAACAATTTTAGCGTAAAATTGATCTCGGTTTGTGATTTTTTTTCTAGTTTTTCTCTAAGATTTTGCTGAAAATTTTACGGGGCAAACTTTAATTGATCTATTAAGCAAAATAAAAACTGAGACAAAAAATATACACACAGTAATGTTAAAACAGCTTAGAAGTCAAATCAAACAAAAATGAAAATATAAAACCTTGGAATATTATTTGAAACAAAGGAAAGTTTTTTGTTTAAGTTATTAGAAACCTCGAAACTGTAGTTTTATCTTTTTTGGCGCATAGCAAGCTGCACTTGGAGGAGTGCCTTGAATGAGATCTGGGGTGACTAGATCAATTGTCTCCGCACTAGATGAAACCCGAGCATCCGAATAGGAAGTTGATTGTTCTGGAGTTGAAACTGCTCCCCTAACAAACGACTCGGGAGACATTGCTGTCGGAATATCCCAGTACGCTTCGCGCTCTGCATAGTCACGAATACATCCCTCCTGATTTTCATACAACGGCATTGACTCGCAGTCATACGCGAAGAGAATTTTTCTTGGAGACTGCTCGAGCGAGGTTGTGTCGTTTATCTCCGTCTTTTCTAATGCCGGATAGCTCTCGTGAATAGTGCAACTCTCGTACATTCGTTTTCGATTCTGTCTAAGTAGATCGATGTGATCAAGGAGGTAGTTCGGTAGCATGATATGACTTTTTGTAGTCCATTCCTCGTTTTGATTCTCGTCGTTTTTTCGGGGAGCCAAGTCATTGAACGGACTTGCTGTAGACGGAGAGACTCTCTCTTTCTGTTGATGGATGACTGCAATCGACTCTCTCGTGTATGTTTGGTAGATAATTGTTCTTTCTCGATCAGACACTGAGATTATTTGTAAAGGACTAGTCATGACTTGAAGAGGTTTAAAGTTTTGTTAAAATGAAATGACTGAACTACCGAAATGAAATTGAGAGAATGAAAAGTATGAAAAGTTTATTAATGAGAATGAGATCAGGAAAGGGGTGGCATAGTTCAATTAGGTCAAAGCTAATAACTTTTTAGGCGAGGCTATTAAATTTTATTCATTCTTTTAAGCATGACGCCTGAGGTCATGTTAGGAATGAATGTGAAAACCCGATTTTTTAGATTTATGTGACAGCTTTATTATAGTGGCTACGGGCGAAAGCACTCAAAATCAAGTTTTCATGATAGTTTGCCAGACAATCATTGTTATGCTGTTAGAAATTCATTACCATGATTCATAACGGTCATTAAAATAACCGTCACAATAAATAACACTAGAAGATTTTTAGAGTATAGCCGGGGGAAAAAGTAACTAAATACCCATATAAAAAGAGGTTTATCGTTAAAGAAATTATATCCTTGGTGATTAAGTCTTATCAATATGGCTTAGGGCGCTCGTAAGTTTTATCACCTAAATTTTTACTTTGGGAGCGCATGATCTGTCTCGTATACTGTGATCAGTCATTCTTCAACGTTCCACACTAAAAACCAATTGGTTGTTATTCATTTATAATGTACGCTTCTCTTGACACGGATGTAGACTTTTTCGATGATTTGAGGGATATATCTTCGAATGATAAACGTTTAGTTAGAGTCGGTGCAAAAACATTTGCACAGACCGGTACTTACATAACTATCAAATTGTACAAAAAAGACGAAGAGGGAACTTTCAAGTATCGACAAGGAATAACTTTGTCAACTGGTGAATTCGAGTCCTTGGCGGACAATTACACAAAAATTAAAAGGTTGACGAAAGCAAAAAACTGCGACGTGACTGAAAAACTTAGAAAAAAGCGAAACAAATCTAAAAAATCTTCATGCTCTGAAAAGGAATGCGAAAGTGAAAACGATGATAACTGTCGGGTTGTGTAACATTATCAACTCGTTATTCTATTGAAACTTCAAAGCAATGGTTGAAGCAATGTATGAGCAATCCCCTGATTATTTCAAACAGTTCCGTAAAAATTACAAATTTTTCATCCTGAATCATGAACCCAACTTTTTGGGCTTCGCATCAAAAGCAAATTTTGCAGTATCCTCCCATTCGAATAAATTAGATTTTTGCAACCATTCGATTGACAACGAAAAACATTATCATGTGCTGGTCGAATTTACGAAAGAGTCTACCGATTTACCTAACAAGATGACTTCAAAAGCCTTCGTTGTTCCTTGTCTTCTCTCTACATTCAAATATTTAATTTTGGGTTGCTCCAACTATTTTTGTCTGGCCCTCTGATGGAAAAACTAAAAATAGCTGTGAATTATAACTCCATCAACAACTTAGATGTTAGTGGTGTTCCAGTTCGCAGACGATTGCCTCAAGTTTGCTTCGGCTCGCAGACTAATTCTGTTCAAACTCAAACTGACCTGATTACTAACGTAACAATTGAACGCTTTACTAATATTTTGAATGGTGAAAACGCTGCTGAGTTTTCTGAAATAATTGACATAATTTTAAGTGGGTATGGTTGTATGGAAATTGATTCAAACACTTTGTTTGTGAAATTTATCATGGAGAAGAAATTCAAGTTTTAAATATTGGATTTCTTTCGCTCTTTTATATCAAAAAAAATGTTACTACACAAGCGGGAGGCGTTCCCGAGGAGCGTAGCGACGAGCAACGCCGGGTTAGCTATTGCCCCTTAAACCAAACGGCCATGCCTTAATATTTCAAAGGACTTGATATGAAACTTTTCGCGGTTCACATAAACTTGCAGAAAAAAAATTTTGTTGTTAATAAGAATGAATTGAAAAAAAAAAACGAATTTATAAATTTTACAAAAACATCAATAAATTAATTTAGAATAACATATGTTTGGCAAATCTTATCAAATCATGATCATTAAGTTTGAAACCTATTGGAAATTTGTTTGTAATTATAACATGAGCAACATAAATACAATAAAGTCCGCATAACACTGAATCAGCTGATTGTATTGGTTTTTTCAACAGTAGCTGATTTCCCTCGTGAATTGTACGTCGCATATTCTTGTACACGAGGGGATAATCACATAATCGTTTACCTAGAGGATCTGCGAAGAATATCTGTCCTCCAGCTTGAGCAAAAAGCAACCAGTGGGTTCCAGGTTGATCCGATGGTGAGGCATTCATAATCATGAATGTATTATCGTTTTTCAGTACTGAAGAGCATGGCAAATCTGCCGGAAAAACACCTCTAAAGCGATGTTTCAGATGTTTACAACGGTTAATAATTTCTACTAGTTGAAGATTATCCATGTCTATCTTAGGTCATAAGAGTGTTTTTGGTAATTTTTCTATCTGAACACACATAAACTGTTGATGCACGCTCTCCCATAAACAATAACTCGACGTTATTACCGAGACCTGCGTCAAACTTGAGTTCGAGCGAAATAGTGCAATTGGTCAATTCAGGATGAATAAAATCGTGTGAAGCCTCCTGAGTAGACGTGAGATCAAAAGCCATAATATAATGATTATCATAATTAGCGAGACTGATTCCATGACTTGTGTTTAAAACAAAATCAAGAGCCTCAAGCGTATTGTAATAAATTCTTTTATTGTCTGATGTTGAGATGGGAGTTCCGAAAATGGGTAGACCGTTTCTGTACACAATGATTTCATTCAACCCAAATTTCTGGTAATGAAAAGGGTTTGTTCTATTAGTACCCAAATATGCTTCGTTTATGCTCATTGCTACTATCATTCTTCGAACAGGTTCTTTTGCAAAAACATCCTCTTGTCGCCAGCTTTGTACTCCTGCAGTTGCGAGAAACGTTTTTGATACTACTTCGATGTAATTGTAAATTGCCGGGTTCTTCAACAAAGTTTTTTCTATTGATGAGAGAACATAGTCAGTCACAGTCATCTTTCTGACATAGAGGTTAGCTTCGATTATTTGGACCTTGTAGTGTTTAGCTGCATCTTCAGATATGACAACAAAATCATTAGGACAACGTCTAAGAGACAATCTTATTGTCACACCGCTAAGTAGATGCTTGTCACACGACAAAAAGTCGCAAGCATTTTACCAAATAGCTTCAGCTCGCTCGAGGCCGCAACGAGACCTTTACGCTCCGTAACACCATCAGCTCTCCTTCCAGCACGATCAATGGCTGATGGATTTTCTTCAAAATAATAACCTTGACAAGCCAACCATGTTTTCTTAGCATCATTACCGTATGAAAACTCGGTCTCAATAAAGCTTTTATGGGCAAAATTAGCATTGGTAGTTGATATTTTTTCACCATTCAGAGACAGTGTACACTCAGAAAATAATGAAGATAAAGGATTGTTAACAAAATACGGCGTATCTCTGTTTGCCGCCTCTGTAGCATGCGTTCGAAGCACGTTTCCATTGCTTCGAACAATTCGTGCAACTATTTCCAAACGAGTACGTTGAAGATCGATGAAATTATTTCTGTCGCCGAGTACTTCAAACTCGAGCATAGGACCATCAGGAGAGTAGGAAGGTCCAATTTTTTGGGTGAATGCATTTTCAAAAGTGACAAGTAAAGGCGGTTTCTCAAATAAGTCCAAGGAGCTGTGAGTTGCTTCACTCGGGATTAAATTAGAAATCATTTTTAACCCTTGTAAAGAAATCGGAGCGACTTCTCTGTGCAGTTCGTTTTCTGGGAATGACGCGTCTCGTTTTTCGTTTATACGCCGTCGTTCTTTTCGGATGACTTTTCCGAGATCTACTTCCTCCTCCTACTTTCTTTTTGATTGTTTTTCTAACGGTGCTTTTGAGTGCCTGCTTAGGACTTTTTCTTTTTGTTGCAACTTCTATCAGTTCTGGAGCTGCCTGAAGAAGTAGTTCTTTTCCGATTTTTTTAGCCGCGGGTATCACAAATTTTCGAGCCAGTGGAAGTGCGACTCTTCCTATTCCCAAGGCTAATGCACCGAAGCCACTGCCTCGTTGTCTATAATGCCCCGAGAAATGTGGTAGGTTTGCTTGGTTGTGGTAATATGAATCCATTTTGATCAATTGCTAAACTTTTGAAAATTCAAAGTCAGAACAACTTTTCCCCCTCCAGCGAAAGGAACAAGTCCTCCAGTTTCTGTGCGCAAGTTCACAGAAATATTGGAAATATTATTGACCAAAAGTTTTTTAAAATCCAAATTACTAAACACTTTACGATGATTCGGTTCAATTGTACATGCGTAACCGTTTTTCACTCGACGATTTGTATCAATGACTCGTAAAAGGGGTGCTTTTGTGTCTCCGACTATTTGATAATGAATTATGTGCAGATAAATAAACATAAGCTGAGTACCAGCGCATACATCAACGGGATAGTCAGCAATAAGATCTTGGGTAGAGAATGTGCTATGTTTCGTGCTTCCTTGTTTGTAACCTATATGATAACCAGTTCCATCTCTGACGCCTTTGAATCCAAGTAGACTAGGAATTTGCGGGCTTGAAAAAAATATACCTTCCCAATAATGCAGCCATAAGGAAAGATGTTTGGTTATTGGATCTATTACGTAATCCAATTTCTCTAATTCTGTCTTTCGACGAATCTCGTCCAGTATTTGATCAATGCTCGTATATTCTCCTTTTGTTATTTTTGCTGTTTCTCCAAGGTAAGGTCTGGAGATCTTGTCTTTCTCAACTTTCATGCTTGCTATAACCCGATCTTTTTTGTAGTACACAATGTTGTTGTCAGTTACGTTGTTTATCTGAGTAAGGAAGGTAATTTCTGTAACTGCTACTCTCCATTCACCTTGCAAATTTATTTCTTCACTCAGGAGATTTTTGAAGTTGGCCAGAGTGTTATCTTTAAAAACGTTCATTGATGCAGATGAAACTAGGGTAATTGTGAAGGAAGGGGGAACATTATGGGTGAAAAGGCTGTTGGAAGTGCCCTCAGTCATGATTGTCCTTCTCCAGAACGCGAATTAGTTCAGACTCGTAAAATTTTCCCTCAATCGGTTCTCTGTTAGAATCAATCAAATTGTATGTTGGGGGATTTCGTGTTGGTATGTCAAAAACTTCAAACACTTCATCGGTGAACGATTGTTTGTAACCCTTGCGAAAACGTATGTCTACTTTGGCAAGTCTAACATAATCACCAACATAAAGCTTTGGACGTCGAACTAACTTCAAAGACTGTTCTGCTCTTAATGAAATCAGGCGAGGAACATCTGTTTTAGTTACTTTATTTGGTGCAAGATTTGTGACACGATTTGTTCTCGAATTAATTGCATTGACAAAATCTTGCAATTTGTCAAGGTATGAGTAAGTCCATTTATCCTCCAAGTACTTATAAATAAGATTTTTCAAGGAACGGATATTTCTCTCAGCGAATGCGGACTTTTTCTCGCTCTCTGAGCTATATGTGTTTATGCCTTTCTTTTTACATAATGCTTCGAAGGACCCTTTAAACTCTGTGCCCTTGTCCACCCATACTTTTTCCGGTTGTTTTGTCGTTATCATTAGTTTGAACGCTTCTGCTGTTGTAGTAGCATACTTTGATTTCAAGGGTTGCACTCTGAGATAGCGGGACATGCAGTCAACTGCAACAAGCAGATACTTAACATCATGGTTGTACTGGGCAAGTTTATCAACAAAGGCCAGATCTAATGACCAGATTTCGTCGATATCGTAAACTATGACCTTGAGTCGCGGCGTTTTTCGGATCACAGTTCGATATTTCGTGTAAGCAGGTTCAGTATGAAGGAAATGTTTAACTTTCTTTTGCGACAAATTGCTTGCTTTTATCAAGTTGTTCACACTACCAAATAACGCGGGACCTTTGTCACTGTATTTAGTTTTCAACAATTTTTCTTCAATCTTGGTAATTTTCCCATTGTTTCGTTTGCGCCTTCGTCTTTTCTGACGTTGGAGAATCTGAATCGTTATGGGGCGTTCCGTATGAGTCAGAGCCTTCTTCTGACTCTTTTTCACGTTTTTGGTTTTGGGTTTTTCTATTACCGCTGAGACTTTTTCGTTTGTGTTTTTTACTTCTCTTAAGGTTTGCACTACTTTTTTCCTGCCAAGTGGGCGAGGTTGAGCGGGTTCTTGAGAGTCCGGGTTCTCGTTTCTCTTGCGCGTTAATAGGCGCTGACTGAACCGCGTGTTTGGCATTTCGATTTATTACCAGGTTTTCATTCAAGTTGAGAGCAGTTAAAATGTTAATGAACGCCGGATTGTGTAATTTTTTCGTTGGTTGTTGTATGTCGTATAAAAATATTGTAGCTTTAATTCCTGTTGGTACTTTATCTACATATATTACCTCATTGTCACGGTTTATGGTTACTCTTTCTGAATTTTCTATGATTTCAAGTACGGTTTTTGCTCTAACAAATTTTTTGTCTTCTAAAACTTGTAACTGTGCTAAAATGCTTTCGGTATGTCTATTGTGTTTCTCTTCTAGTATTTCGTCTTTAACACGTTCGACCGGTACTTCTTCATCGTCCGTTAACAGTTTAAGCTGTTCTTGTTGGGGCTCAACATTATCCGTAAATGTTTCCTTCGTTGCAGTAGTCTTACTAGTTTGTGGAGGTAATTGGGGTCTAAGCCGGTTAAGATAGGACAGTTGAGCATTTTTATGTTTAATATTATTATCATGAAGAACACGTGCAGCATATGGCTGCTCTTTAACATATAAGTGTTTCGGAATTAAAATGAATTCTTCAGCAGTCATCATTAAGTTGTGAGGTACTTGAAACATAAATAAAGTATTTGTCGAACTAAATGGAAGCCTTCTTTACTCAAAATAATTGCACGTTTTTTGACAACACTGGTTTTTGGAGTTATTAAGTATTTGTATGCTGTCTCGAATCGTTCGATGTTTGCGATTTTAACGGGTACGTTTCCATTGACTACATTGAGCAAACATTCACAAATAAGTGTTATGATCTCACGATTTGAAGTTTTTCTAATTAATCTTCTTAGCTGGTCAGGTTTCAGTTGTACCATATGCCGCAGAATAGATAAGTTTTTCTTTTTCATTTGTGATTGGAGTAGTTTCTGTTTCAGATAAGGGTAAATAAAAAACTGTTGGCCCAGTTGGTGTGATATTTGAACAATATCTCAAACAATCTGATGTACGGGGGTCCAAGTCGATTGAAAGATGTCCAAAAGAGTCTCTGGTAGCTAATTCGTAACAGTTTCTCAAAAATTTTGATACATTCAATTGTCTTCCTAAAAGATCTAGTTGCTGAACGTCGCGAGGCGATTTGAACAGAATGATGTGTGAAGTGTTCAAATCAATCGTACGCGACCATCGACTTTGTTGAAACAAGTTATGCTTAACATATATTACATCTATCCCTCTATGTCTACCCGCTGTCGCTAACCTAACAAATTCCTTGTCATTATAGATGTCTTCACATGAATCATCGAAAACTAGAAGAACATTTTCTAATTTTCTCACAGATTCGAATCCGTCGAATTTCATGAACTCCACATTCACTTCGCGAGAAGACACTTTTACTGAGAATGCAGGTTGCATTTCTTCGTTAAGATATAGAACGGTTCCAAATTTAGGGTAAAAAGTATTTCCCATCAGAAGTTTCAAAATTAACTCAGTTTTTCCGGATCCTGAAGGTCCCACTATCGCCATAAAAATTCTTGTCGAAGTATCAATCACTTTATTCATATTCTTGGATTTGGTAGTACGTAACCAACCAAGCCTGATAAAATCGAGAACCAATTGACGTTTCTTCGCAACTTAATTTAGTGAAAGAAAGTTTGAGAATGCAGAAAAGTAGTAAAATTAGAATTACTACCATTTGCGCAACAAAAACTAATTCAGACCTTGGCAAAGTTACATTGTTACAAAACTTCCATGATTTTTTTTCACTGTTAGTCTCGTTATAAACAAACTCTGTTACTAATGTTGCGTCAGGTTCATCTACTGCTGTTGTTGCTTCTGACATTTGAGAAACTATTTATTCTACAGACTGTGTTAGACTTTTTCTCTCTGTGAATGAAGCTTGTAAAAAATTAAATTACTTTTGAGAACAGTAAGAAATTTCATAACGTGTGAAATCTCTATCATTTATGTCATGCATTTCTAAAACAAAGTTTGCTGGGATATTTGCAGTTTTTTTGTAGTACATTATTTTCTTCACAGTATCCTCTTTCACAATCGTCTTAATCTCATCTGGCAATTCACTGCTGTTTAGATCCATCTGAACTCCTGGCTGACGTTTGGGTACTAAGACTAGTTCGGGAAGATATACTCCTCGCTTGCTGGCTAACATTTCTGATAAACTTGAATCGCTGGAAGTATACAAATTGATCAATAACTGGAAAAAACCTCTTCAACGTAGACAACTCTTCTTCGGAAATTATTATTTGCTCCTTCCTCTGAACAATTTGGCCACTGCAATCAATACGCTCTATTCTCGTTAATGAAATTTTAATATCACCCTCTGGAGTCATCCACGCACAAAGCATTGAATTTGGTGATAGGTATGTCTCCACTTTCGCTGATCTCTCGCTGTTGTTCATTTTTCAACCAATCATAAAAAACCTTGGTTTTCTTCAGGGCACAATGATTCCTGGAGTTGTAATGTGGAATATGTTTATTGCAACTTGGATAATTTTTAAAATATAAGTTTTCAACCCGAGGACAGCCCAAATCATCTAGGTTTTCAATCTTTCGGTCCAAGTACTTGGCCAAAAATTCTGTCTTTTCTTTTCCTTTAGCGTAAAAAACGGCACCGGGATTTCTCAGCACAAAACTCTGAAGTATTTGATTCAAGTTTATATAAAGATAATCACCGTTTTCCCAATGGAGACCGTGTAAATAATTTGTTAACCAGTTGTAAGCTTTTTGTTCAAGCTTTGGTAGTATATTGAAATTCACTGGAGGTAGGAAAATGAGTCGATCGCTGTAGTCTGAAGTTGTTATTGCTAATATTTAACCACAAAGGCGTTTTTCTTGTAACGAAAGCCTTCCACGTCAAGCACAACTGATCTCTCGCCTAGCATTCTAGTAAATGATAAACTTCTGGTTTTTTCAACTTAATGAAAAGGCAGAACGCTATTCCACTCAAATGTCCCAATAAGCTGTTGTTACAGTTCCAGGGCAACATGTAACAGTACGTGGGACCCTGTTGATAAAATTCGTGTATAAATCCGGCCGCATCGTGCAAAATAGCGTGCAATCGTAAAATTTTGGAATTTTTCAAGTATTTGTCCCAGGAAGAGTTATCAATACCAATCAAGCCACCATAAGGTCTCAACTTAATTAAAATGTCGTAGTTAAGGTTATCAGAACTAACAAAAAACAGAGAACATGCAGCTAGAAAATAGTTGCGTCGGTTAGAATTATCAGGATAAGTTTGTTTCAAAGACGTATAAATTTCGTGAATTATTTTCAAATCAATAGGAGTTACTCTGCTTTTTTGCAATTTCATTATTTATTTTTTCCAACACCTCTCCAACCTGCTGAATTTCAAGCCAGTGGAAATAAAAGTGACCTTGCAAATACCATTTAGTCTCATTAAGATAACGGTGGTAAATAATTAAATAAACCACCGGAAGTTTTTTGTATTTTGATAGCTTGTTGAAACATAGACCGATTTTTCTCTCCAAGTCTTTATCAACCCTTTTTGAGGTAAAATCAAACGAATAGTCGAATACGTTTTCATAATCAGCAAAATTCAAATCGCTCACAGTACCATACTGTTGTTTTGTAGAAATGCACCAAGAGATTTGTTGAAGCTCACTCAAATAAAATTGTTCTTTGAAAATTAACTCGTATTCTTTCTTTGAAAATTCCTTTGCCCTTTCTAGGAAGACGACGTAGCGTTCATTACTAAATTTGAAAAATGAGTTTTTTTCTGCGGTTGAAAACACTCCTAATTGTAAATGCTCATTATCAATATCTTCAGTACACCAAGTTCCCTCTAACTTCATTTTTTTTATTTCAAAATTTGTCAAATTTATCATTTGGTATATTTTGCCCAGAAACGGCCGCCGCCTTTTGAGAGTAATTTCAATTTACTGCCTTTTCACCATAAAATTTAGGTCAAGTTAAGGAATTAGTTTACTGCTGCCAACAGTTAAGCTACGCTGCCAAATTGGCCGGCTCATTTTTATTATATACCATAAAAGTCAATTCCCCGTTCACTAACAAATTTCAACTAGGTCGAAAGTTCATTTGCCCGAAACAAATATAACAATTAACATGATTCATATAATTAACCAGGACCAATAATTAGGACCCAAAAAATTGGAATTAGAAAGAATTTTGTATCGTGTCCCTTGTTGTTAAGCTAAACTTAGCAAGATCCTAACTAGGGGGTCTTCTGCTTTTTGGGTGGAAAATTTCTTTCGCTTACAAAATCCTAGGATAGGGGTCCTCCAAAAAATTAAGGACCCCTTTCCTAGGATTTTGCTTTACGTGAGGACCCCCCCCCCCCCTTAGGAAGGACCCCCCCCCCCCTTAGGATCCGGGACACGATACAATACTACTACGGAAGGTCATAAAGTTACATAATAAAACAAATCACACCATTCCCCAGCAGGAAAAAAATTAAAATTTTTTCAAATTAGTCTATAACTAATTCTATATGCATCCATTTCCATATACACAAATTCTATATACATAAAAATTTTGTGACGATGACTTCAATTTTAGTTGCAATTACTATCAAAATCTTCTAACGCCTTTCTTTAATCTGAATCGATGGTCGACGAAATATCGCTCGCGTTGTCTGTGTCCTTCTCATACGGAGAGCACCTAGGTTTCGGTCTAAGTGGGGAGCTAGTTGTCGCTGAGTCCTAAGGTACAGATTGTACTGCTCCCACTGGGGTGTTTTGGCGGATGAACACGTGTCACGTGAGCGTTGTCTCGGCTAACAGTGGCTGCTTCTTAGGTGAGTCCAATGAAACTAGACTAATAAACTGTACAATTTTGACTTCAAAGGAGTCAAAATGTCCGAGGTTGACCAGCATGAATAGCCTTGAGGAGAGAAGATGGTGACCTTAGTACTCTCATCCGAAACTGTAGCTATCGCGTCATCAATTTCCTTTTCGGCCAAGTTATCATCCTATCTCCGTTCTCTGTAAAATTTTGGGGGTCCCGCGTTTCGTCTGCGTCTGAGCGTTAGTTTTATTGGGGTTTGAACCAACGATGGTTCTTCAAAGTGGCTGCCTAGAAATATTGGATCGGATGGCGTGCCTCTAGATGTGGTTGATCCTGGCAGCATATCGACATGATAGCGACTGACGGTTCGCTTGTATTCGATGTGTCAGTGAAGGTAATTTTCTCTCCACCTGTAATACTCAAGTCAACTTTTTATCGGTTACCAAATCGTTGCAAAATGGAGCATTGTTTCTCGATACGTCATTGCAGTAGTCATCTATCAACCCAACCTACTTTAGGTTTAACGAAGAAATAGAAATAGAACCTGGGGTATTGTGGAGGGTACAGTATCCTTTTTCCAGCTAAACTAGGCAAACTGTTAATGTCACCACCCATGGTTGTCGATATATTGCAATTTTTGAGGGACCAGGAAGTATTTTCACTCTAAAGGCTAAGCTCGATTTACGTGAACAATTGCCATTTTCGAGTGTGATCGTGTGGCCCGAGGTTTCGATGATTGCTTCTTTGACGGGGTTAAAGTATTGTTCTCCATTTTTTCGGTTCGCGATCTTTCTATAAAGTTTACCCCCAGACTTCGATTTTGGTTGGGCCAATCGTCGGCGATGAGCTTCTGGTAGACGAATTGTAACATTTCTTGATTGTAACGATGCCAAGGGAAATTAATTTTCTGAATATGAGGAAGAATCTATATTTGCGTAAGCATACCCGTCATCAGGAAGTTCCCATTTTTTGGCCCGCTGGTCTGACAGGACTGACTTTCCTTGATCTAAACGATTATCAAAGGATATTAGTTTCTTCCACCTTGTGTTAGCGGTTCGATTGAGGTTTTTTTCAAAAGGAGTGCATCCAATAGTAGGTTGTCAATAGTTCTCAAATTCCAAATGATTTTTTTCGATTTAGGTATTTAAAGTCAGCTTTGGTCATTCGTTCGACTTGGCCAATAATTTAGTTTTAACTGTATTACAGTTATCTCCGTTCTCTGTAAAAATATGGGGGTCCCCAGACTACAAAACTGTACACATTTGACTTCAAAGGAGTCAAAATGTCCGAGGTTGACCAGCATGAATAGCCTTGAAGAGGGGAGAAGGCGGCGTTAGTACTCGTATCCAAAACTGTGGCCATCGCGTCATCAGTTTCTTTTCCGGCCAGGTTATCAACCTATCTCCGATAGATCTACGAACTCCAGCTGTACAATAAATATTTTTAATCTTAGTTTTTTTTGCATAAAAGTTTAAAACTGTGAGATAAAAAGAAAAACCCATGATCGTTCTAATTTTACGTTGGAATCCATAAGATGTCAATAGTTGTTAGGAAATGAAATGACGCTGTTTGAAGAAGTAATATCAACTACCAGCGCAGACGTAAGTTTGGTAAAATAACCGATGCAAAAAAGAACGTTCTTCTTCGCTCAACAGAAAGAGTTCAATGGACCGGCAAAGTCTAAAGTTATTTCCTCGTTCGAAAAAAAAATCGGAAGTTAGACCGTGTTCCAACCCAACAAAATTTTGAGGTTCATAGCAGCTTTTACGCACCGATAGCTTGACTTGCCGTGATGGTAATTTTTTCTATAAAAGTGTAGCCACCAGATGATTTCGGCCAGGAATTTGATTCCGAACTGACCGGGGTGGGTTTCAAGTCGCATCGAAGTACCACCAGTTTGTTGTCAGGAATTAAGAGCTCCTCCTTGCATGGAAATCTTTTGCATAGTTCTTGATATAGGATCCAAGAATACCCATTAGTCGGCCGTTTTTAGTTGTAATAATGATATCCCATTCAATCTTGTCCTCCCTTGTCATTATCTGTTGTAACCTGTTTGAGCAATGATTTTCTGGGACTGTGGGAGAGGTCGGTTGTACTAGGAGTGCTTTCCAATGTTTTGAGAGAGAGAGAGAGAGGCGGGCTCGCTGTGTAAGGATTTGTTTTTTTAGGCCATGTTATGCCCTTCTGGAACAAAATTTAAACGTTCGGAAACTTTGATTTTTTCTGATTCTACGTTATTCATTTTCTGGAAAAATTTTTTTTAGGCATAATTAAAAAAACGGGGACTTGTCTGCAGAGGAAATTCTTTTGAAATTAAATTTTGAGTTGTGTAGAAGTGAGGAATTTGATGAACAATTTTCAGAAGTAACATGAGAATTTTTACAGACTTTGATCGACTGAGCAAGACACCAAACAATAGCATCAACATATCTCAGCTTGAAAGCGGTCAATGAGCTCTCGATAAAATTTCGCCCGACGGGAGACTTGTATCTACAATTGCTTTTGCATCGATTGACGGTCAATTAACGGAACAGTTACTTATAGAATTAGAATTGAATGTTTTTGATAAGAAAATTGTTTGATTCTTTGTTGCAGTGAAATGAGGTTGAAGTTTTTCCTGAAGAAAGTCCGGATTAAAGATCGGTAAAGCCCTTTTTCTTCCCCGGTGAAAAATTAAAACCAAATGGTAAAACTCTGTTTACTCAACAGGTTTGACTACTGTGGATCGCTTTAATATTGAGGTTTGCAAAAAACTCTGAAAATAAAGCATTTCATATTGTGAGACGGAAAGTTAGTTTCAAGAATACTCTCAGACCTATACTACATTTAACAGTTCTTTTCGCTAGCCAAAGACTTTATTTCGTCGCTCATTAAAAATCTTAAAGTGAAAGCGTTAAGTTTCTACTCTCCTCATTGGAGTTGTTCAAGGGTAGCACCCAATCCTTTTAGAGAGGCGTCTGTCTTCTATGTTTTTTTTCTTAATGTCAATTTGGCTATTCTCAGTAAAATGCACAATTACTTTCTTCATTTTTATGAAGGCAATAGGTGGTACTCTGGTTTTTTATATAGCAGGGGACGCAAAATTGAACTGAGCAGAGAAAAAATTGAGACCAATTTTACTTAATGGCTTGTCGCTCCGAAGAATGAACGAAGTTCAGAAAGTTTTTTCGGGATTGGGAGGTTTTTGTTTCCTCTGCTTTGACGACCAAAAGTCTGATTGCGGCTTCTGAGATTTTGAAACCCAACCAATCAATTTTCTTCTGGAAAACGCACATTTTTCCCATTCCACTGCCAATAAGCTTTTGTCGTATTTAATCGGTAATCAATGCACAATTGATTGATGTTTCTCTATTGTACCTTTTGAGGCTTTTAGCATATCGTCTTTATAACATTGTGTGAATGGTTTTTTTAAATCAGTCCATGACTTTTCGAACTTCGTTGGGCATATCACCCAATTCGTGAGTTCCCTTTAAAAATCGGTACGAGGCCGTGGTGCTACCGCCTACTATGCTAAAATTGCTCTGATAATTTTTTCTTTTATTGTTTCAGCTGACTGTAGGCAGTTTTCGAATCTAGAATACTGAACCAGACTGACCCGTCGTTCTTTTCTGATAATTGCAATGCGACCTTATCTATGACTTCATGAACATTCGGCATCTGGTTTTTGTTTTTTGAAAAAAAGATATTTCAATCAGAATTATGAAACAACCTTTGTCGCCTTTTTGAGTTTTTCAACGTGCCCCTCTTTTTCCATTCTTTTGTATTCTTCGTTCAAACCCAGTATTAAATGTAAAGCACTCTTCTGTCTTTAGTTTGCAACGGTTTAAAAGAAGAGTCGAAGTGAGTAATTTTTCAATTTTTGGTATGTTGCCGATTCCATTAAATAAGTCTTTAAAATTCGTAAAGAGTTGATTTTACAAAAATGTTAGCTTAGTGGACTTAATCTCTTCCGTTGACTGTATTACTGAACAGATCGACACTGTGTATTTCTTCTGTTTCACTTCTATTCCAAGCTTTGGGAGATTGTCGTTGCGCAAAATAATTCGTTCGTACACTTCCGTAATGAAAAAAAGGGATTCTTTGTAGATCCTACCGTGTGACTGAGTTCTCACTAAGATTTTCTCCAAGATGTTAATTGCGTCGTCTGTCTGTAATTCCCCGATACAATTCTTTTATCCGGTTTTCCGCTGGATAATTTTTCAGATTAGGGTAGCTTAATTTCAGTTCAAATAATTTGCTAGACGAAATTCACTGGGCTTGCTGAAACTACTGGTATAATCGTAACTACAATCATTTCCCGACCGAGCCCTATGTTCAGTTCTAGATCTCTTTTCCCTTCCTCGATTGAAAATAGAATTGATTTCGTTGATTTCAAGAATTGTTGTCCGCTTCTGATTTTCTTAGTCCAATTATTTTTTTCATTTCTTCCTTGATCCGCTTCTCTTCGGCGGCTACGTACACTTTAATCGCTTTCTTGATCCTTGCTTCTTCACTGGCTCTCTCTGTTTCCAGTTCCTTTCCTGCGGCCTGCTGTAAAATGGGAAACTGATTTGCTGGGACCTCCAGTCCGCTGAGATTGTGATTGTCCAGATGCTCTTTTGCTATGATTGCAAATTGAAATTGGTCGCTCCAGTGGGTCCAGGGATGGGGATGTGGCGGCTCCATGGTGTGATTTCGCCAGATTGAAAGAATTCCCAGCAGGTTCGATTCATTTGACTGCGCCATGGTCTAATAAACTAGGTATGTACAAACTAGGTATGTAAATAGGTATGTACAATCTAAAGGAAATAAAATGAAAAAGAAGATTGTTCAATTGAAATGTCTCTTCTAAAAACTCGCACGCACAAACAGTGAATGATTAACCAATGGTCGATTTTTTGTAAACTAGACTGGTATCTAATCAATACCGAAGGTCATAAAATTACGTAATTAAACCAATCACACTATAGACTTAAGCAACCGAAGGCAATACCCACAAAAAAAAACAAGACAAGATTTTAATCGCCAAAAACAAGATAGAGAATTGATCACAGATGAGGCAGGTGGCATCTTTTCTCAATTTTTCAGAAGATGGTTTGTACTCCTAAGATGCTCTCATTGTTTGTATCTTCAAGTCTTGTATCTGCATTCGGACAAATGGCGGAGTTCTTTTGAACTCCAGTTTTTTAGTTTCTGGTTTTGGCTAAGGCTGCAGGGGTGCACCGCTGCGTCCAAAAGCAGGAAGCTCTCGACAGAGGCCTCAACCCCTTCTCCTTGATACTTCTTCAGTAACTTAGTGTTTGCCAGTCTGGTCTCGTTTTCAGTCTAGTTTGCTCGCACGTTGTTTCAATCTTTGCCATTTAACCTCTGTTTTAAAACGTATCACATTATCGGAAGAGTCGCCAGAGTGAAGAGTTTCTACTTTATCGGCGTTATTCCCCATTAGAATTCGCTCGTCGTTGACATATTTGATATATTCCACTGCATTTTCCATCTCCGAATTCTCGGCTCAGATTTTTGTGTCGTCAGCAAAGAGTGACAGCCATTCGAGCGGATTTTGTGAGGCTGTTCATATTTTCTTGATAGTTCTTGTTGGTAAAATTTTTCTTCCAGGTTGGTACTTCAGCAGACTCCAGGTTCTCTTTCGTGGCAATTTTGAGAACGGTTTTCACTGGCTATGTCCTTAAGCAGCTGGTGGTAGATAATGAATAGCACCAGAGATGTTGAGCATCTTTCTCTTAACGTACAAAGAAGCCACTCAGGGTATATAACTGCCTGGCTTTGACACTTTTATTAGTCGATTCTTGGAAGTCCTTGATTGCGTCCAGGAAGGCACCATACCTTCCCAGCCTCGTACGATGCCCCAAAAAGCCGGCTTATTGATCCTCGGAAATGCCTTCCTGATACCGATAAGCCTCACTTGTGATCAGGTCTCGGGTTTCGCGTTTGAGTTGCGATGCTTCAATTCCACCACATATTTTTGGAATGCGCACGATGATTTGACTAACACCGGCAAGAACCCACTTTGGGTATCTGAGAGGACACCTTGGTTTCCTGGCCATTCTCTTAGTAGTTTGGTGAGCAGCTGGGAGCCACAAGCTCCGGTTTGCCATGGTCAGAAGGCAGACAGTTTTGTAGCTATTCGCATCATTCCAATTTTGTTTCTTGTGAGGGGGGACGATCTGTCCGCTTTTAAAGCTGTTTTAAACCATTTTTTATCTCTCTCCTGGAAGAGACGCTGTATTTCATGTTCCTCCTTTAGCTTTCATGTTCCGCCCGGTCTTGAAAATATCCTTGATGAATGGTCTCCTTTGATACCTATTAAAGTGTGTACCGTTTTTCTTCTTGTGTATTTTGCACGATTTTTTCTCCGGAAAATTGACATGCTATTTTTGTCTATTCTGGTAGATCCTGCTGGACAAAATTTGAAGCCAGCACCATATCCAGCGAGACCGGATTACCCCTTTGCAGATTTTTTTTTCTGCAACCTTTCCGATTCAAGAATTAGATACTCATACACTGCGGTATGACATGGCGCAGTCAGCAGGATATTCCTAAAACCCACTGAATTTTTACCCGTTTTGGGAGAAGACGTCTGTCAAAACACCACTAGAGTGGTCCAAGTAGGCATCTATACTGGAGATGGCTGTATTTGCAAAGGATGGAATTGAGGTACGGAATTTATTGAGAGCCAGACCACCACTTGTAGAACCTTCAGAACCTGTGTACGAAGTTGAAATAACGGGCGAAACAGAGGCACAAAAGAAAAACCAAGAGGTTCGCAATCAGGAGGAACGAGTTGGTTGGGAGAACCACGTCATAAAAGGCCGGGAGAAAGGAGTGTTATGCAATTCATATACGTGGGACGAAGCAGACGCGAAAGCTCGCAGCTATTATTTTCTCTGCTTGGGAGCCGAAGGACAAAGACAAATTCAACAGAAAAGACAGGGTTTGGAACTACACAATGTGACCACACAAGAACTCATCGCGACACTGGAAGACATTTTTGTTACAAACAGAATAGTAGCCTTCGAAAGATATAATTTTATCTGTGGGAAACGAAAGAAATCGGAGAGTCTTGAACAATTTCATGCAGACCTAGTCGAATTAGCCTCACGGGCTGACTGTGGGGACCGAGAAGACGAATGGGTCAGAGACATGTTCGCAGCGCAGATGAACAATGACAAGATCGCAGAAAAATTATTAGCAGAAACAGGAGTCCACAAGAGTCCACAAGATGCGTACGAGGATGCAATCCGTCGGGAAAAAGGCATTGTACACAGCCGCACAATGAAAATAAATCCAGGAGGACAAACTACAACAAAACAAGAAACGGTAATTTATATCAACACAAGTGGTCGATACAATTAGTCAAACAATAAAAACTCACAAAGAAGTCGGGGTGTTTTTCGCGGACGACCGTACCCACGTGGAACGCAAGACACATAGAGGACAACATAGAAACATTAATGTAAACGTTTCAAATTAATGCTACAAATGCGGAAACCAATACAATCAAAATGATTTACAATCTTGTCCGGCCAAAGAGAAGATTTGTTCAAAATGTGCCAAACGAGATCATTTTGCAAAAGTTTATAGATCCACAAACGTTAACTACTTAGGAAACCGACAGTTTGAACAACAGGAAGAAATAGAAACAGAGAGTCTGAAAACCAAAAACGACCCTGTGGCATTCGCTGAGTTCACCTCATATAATGGATGGGATGAATATCAAATAGACAAATTCTCGGATTTGGCAATTGCTGAATCCTTCGAGATCAAAAACACAAAAATCTTATCGGAAGATGATCTAGTTGGTCAGATTTTTAAACGAAAATCAAATTCTGAAGAACTATTCGCTCATGCCGATTCAGGTAGCCCAATGTCTTTCCTAAATGAGAAAACCGCACGGCGTATACAACAAAAAGATAAATCAGCACTATTCAAATGCATCCCACCGGACGACACTGCCAGAAACCTGGCATGCTACAGTGGTGAAACAATAATACCGAAAGGAAGATTGATAATAACCATCGAATAAGGAGGCTGGAGAACTCAATCAGCTCCGTTTATCATTGTGAATGATCAGTAAGCAAACATCATAGGACGCAACAATCTACCGCAAATAGGTGAAAAGTTGATCCAAGAAAAACAAAAACAAATTGTGTTAAGTGTACGCAATCAGGAAGAATCAGATCCAGAATTTAAACAATGGGTCTAAGCTAACTTTCAACAACTGTGCATACGTATAGGAAAATCGAAAAGTCATATGATGAGAACTCAGTTCAACCAAGATTTCATTCCAATTCATTAAAAAGGTCGACATATCCCTGTGCATCTACAGGAACGAGTTGAAGGGGAGTTGAACAAGCTGATGGATCAAGATTTCATTCCAATTCATTAAAAAGGTCGACATATCCCTATGCATCTACAGGAACGAGTTGAAGGGGAGTTGAACAAGCTGATGGATCAAAAGTTAGATAAATGCTCGGATCGAAAATTTATTAGCTCAATTGTCAAAGTAGTACAAAAGTATCAAACAGTTGAACTCGCGTTAGACTCTATTAAAATCAACAAATTCATCCACAAAATTAAATACAAAGTGCCTAACATCGATCTACTCTTGGATAATATTATACAGGTGGTAAAATTAGACAAATCCAAACAAGCACTTTTTTCTACACTCGATCTTTGCTACGCATATTCACAAATCCCTTTGGATAAAGTGATCAGAAAACAATGCAATTTCAGTCTCATTGGTGGTAACGCCACAGAGACATATCAGTTTAAAACAAGATTTTATGGCCACACGGATATGCCAGCCAAATTTCAAAAAGCGATCAATCTAATCCTTACGAATTGCACGAGCATCGTTGCTTACTTGGACGATATGTTAATATCTGGATCTACACCGTCAAAAGTTACAATCAGTCCTGAAAAAACTAGACAAAGAAAATCTTGCAATATCAATGGACAAATGTAAGTTCGCCTGGAAACAGTTTGAGTGGTTAGGATTCAACATTAATAGCGAAGGAACAAAACCCCTTGTAAGAAAAAGTGAGGCTATCCAAAAACTATCACCACCAAAAAGTTTTAAACAAATGAAAATTTTATGGGGTCCATACACCATCTTACACGATGTATACCAAAGTTAGCACAAACCGCTGCAGCCTTACGCCCACTGCTAAAAAACACAGAATAAAAAAAAACCAGCTGACTGGTCACTAGAGCATAACCACAACTGGTCACTAGAGCATAACACAGAGCATAACACAGCAGAAGGTTGGGTTGCCGTAGCTTATGCGTCATGTTTTTTAAACTCATTGGAGGAAAAATGTTTCCGTAAATGAACTAGAATTATTAGGGTTCGTGTAGGCAAGCGAACAATTTAAATACTATCTTTACGGATAGCACTTTACAGTCATCACACAACACGCGTTAATCAGCGCTTTAAACGCAAGCGAAGGATCAAAAACACACCAAAGCCGGATCACGCGTTGGATCGACCGATTGAAACCATTTCATTTTGACATCAAACATCTCGCAGGAATAAAGATGGTATTAATAGACTATATTTCCCAAAATCCAGTTGGATTGGCAATACCCCCTGGTGAATACGACGAAGAGTTTGTTGTAGCATGAGTTAGGACATTCATAAATAACTCGAGTTGATTGACAATGTCATTCTAAATAATCTAGCCAATCAAAACAAAGCACCGTATGAGCTGATCAAAAAGCGCGCGAGGGTTATTGGATGCTACTTCAAACATTCAATTAACAACTAAACATTCCAAACATTCAGCATTCGGTCACTTTGAAACTAACAACAATAATCAGTTTCACTCAAAACCTGCTAAAAAACAGTCAGCTCTCTCTTAAGCGAAAAATCAACAATACCAGCCAATCTGCAAAAATTCAAATCACACAATCTCAGTAAATCAAATTCAAATATCGAAAATGAGCCGCAAAACAGGAACAAAAGGGTTTAAAGGAGGTTTTATCCCGCCGGAACTCAAAGCAAACGAGTCGCGGGGCCGAAAAGAGATAACACAAAATTGGCAAGGCTCATCAGACCGCGAAGAGAGTCTTTCGGACCCAAGATGGCACAAGCGACCTCCCACGAAAGGGAAAAAGGGAAATGCAGATCTAACAAAATCCCCGCAACAAGAATCAGTTCATATCGCCTCCACAACACCCGTACGGGATGCCAGGAGTGGTACTGTCGGCTAAAAAGAAAACAAACACAACTACACATTTGAATGTAACTACAAAGACGACACAGGCTGCACAAACTGAACCACAAACAACAACAACAACAACAACAACAACAACAGCTACACAAACCACATCAGATAGGAGAGAAGACACAGCAGAAACCTGTGTAAGCCGCGTAGACCCGAATATCTGCATACAAGACGATCAGACACACAATGTAGATTCACCAACAATGGGAAACACTATACAATTAGAAGCCAGCCATGAAATGGTAATTAAGTGACTTGGAGAAAGCCACAAACACAGCGGAATCGGAGGAAGACACACCGCTGTTCAGAAAAAGGTTACAGCGGGTTCTTTGCGTACGATTTATTGCTGCAGCCACATAGTAGGACCGAAATCTGCGCCCATTGATCAATTTTGTCAAGAAGAAGGGTTGGGAAGCCATCACAGCATCCTACGGACAATACCGGCACAACATACGGAACAGGCTACATGTCCGAGAGGATTGTCTACTCATAATCGTCATACCTACGCAACTCAGACAGACAGTGCTAGACAGCCTCCATTTGACACATCCAGGATCGGCAGCCATGTTGGATTTCTGTCAACATGTCTGGTTCCCACATATTCATCGGCCAATTGTGCAGATGGCACAGAATTGCAAACACTGCAGGGAACAAGGTAAAAACTTAAAACCCTTTATAGGAAAGAAACATTCAATCCAAATGGAACCAGTGGTTGAACCTAATGAGGAAGTCCAATTAAATTTCGCAGGGTGCCTTCCGGATGAATTAAATAGGGACGCAAACATTTTAGTTGCAACAGATAAGTGCTCAAAATTTCCCACTGCAAAAGTTGTTACTAATACAACAGCGGACTTTGCCATTAAATTTAAGCAAAAATACAATTCAATAACGGGGTACCCCAAAGATCAAGATGCAACCAAGCGCAAAAATTTAGAGCTAAAACATTTCAACTGTTTTGCAGTACCAACAATTTAAACCTACTGTTTGCTCCGGTAGACGATCATAGAGCAATAGGGGTAGTAGAAATAATGATACAAACTTTAAAACGAAAGTTAGCGGTAATGAAAATTGATAAAACAAACACACCATACAAACTCGCCTCAGATGTAGCCGAAATTATTAAAACATTGAGAATAACATCACATGGCGTAACGAAGCTTTAATCCTTTGAAGCCCACATGGGCCGTAAACCAAACACACCATTGTCAAACGTAGCAACTAGTAGTTCAGCTAACAACCTCAACTGGGAAAGCGCAAAACATGCATGTTTAGATCGAAAGAACCTTACAAAGCCGCCACTACCCACCGAAGTAATGCTTGACTTACAACGGTGATCGGAAGTTGAAGTATCTATCAATTAGAAAAAACCAAAACCACAAATGCCAAGGAATCTCACAATTACAAATTTCCCGACACAACAAACCACAGGTGCAAGACCAATAGTTTTAGAAATAGTCAAGGATAGGTTAAATGTAAGATAGAACGGGGTACAAACAACAGTAGGCAAACACACGAACAAACGTATAGAACAAGTAGCACGGAAAACGATTAGAATACCAACGAACGTTAAGGATCCAAAAACATTCGAACAAAAATACAAAACCATAAACGGGAAAACTCTAACATATACTCCACTCACCGCATGGGTGAAAACATTCGGAAAGCAACCGAGACTATTTAGAAATTGCGATGCTGCATTTGTCCCAAACCCTTTAATATACGGACCATGCAGATCGTCTCGGCTCAGTGATTACGTTGACTTCACTGTGACTTCACGGTGACTTCACTTGTCAACCTGTGTACGTTTGGATGCTTGTATGAAGCAATAGTTTCTAACTTTTCCTCAGCACGAGCAATCAATGAACTCTTCCTGTCCGAGGACTATCCGTCTCTATCAGTTACTTAACTTATTTCCACGTGCGAACCTTCTTGTTTCCATTCTAACAACAAAGAATGCATCGCCACTTTGATTTGTTAAAGTTCGAAGTCGTCTCAGACATTTTTCCAGGATGAGTGTTTTCAGCTGACCTTGATGAGCCAGTGGAGTGAACCATTCTTATGTGGCTCGACCCACCAGACCTACGTCTAACCCAGGATTTTTTTGTTTTCAGATGCCTTGGACTAAACCATATGCCAAATGTTTTCATCTTTTGACTTGTCGGACAACTTTACGTCAGTTTTCGAGATGACTCCCGGCAAAACATTGTTTCTTATGATCACTCCGGACCCGATTCAAAGCGTGGCTTAGACTGAACGAATTGAAATCTCCTTTTCGGACAAAACTTCAGATTTGTGCAAAATTTCAGATAGAACTCTTTTGACTGGCTAATGTTTTTCTTCTTGTGTTCTTTGCAAGAATTTTTCTCTGGAAAATTGACATGCTATTATTGTCCATTCTGTTAGGTCCTGCTGGACAAAATTTGAAGCCACCACCATATCCAGCGAGACCGGATTGCCCCTTTGCAGATATCTTTTTTCTGCAACCTTTCCGACAGGGAGCTCAGAATTTATCGGTATAGGTTGTTCTGATCTGCCCCAACACTTGGTTAATGGAACTTCGTCATGTGTTCTTGTCTAAGAAACAATAAAACGTCTCTGATTTTTGAAGTTTGTCACGCATCCTATGTTAAACAAGCATATGGAAGCGATCAGGTCTGACTATCGATTGATCAATGTAGCTATGTTTCGTTTAATACGTTTTCAACCATAACAACGCTCGGTTGTCTACTTGAAGCTTATAGGGTCCGCTTCCTCGATAATATTTGAGATTTTCAACAAAAGTAATAACCTCGCGTTTTTCCGCCATCGGCGAACCATATTAATTTCATTTCGGAAACACTGAAGACATTGCTGCCTTAAGCTAAAGATCATACAACCATCGTCCCTTTCCATTTTCGTCCTTGACGTAGGATGCCTTGAATGCCAGCGTGGATGCATTAAGGTTTGGTATAAACATCCCCTTTTCACTTGGTTTTACGTGCGTTTTTTATCAGGCGAATTTTTAGCGCTTGATTTGCGTGATTTGTTGCATCGGGTATGTTATATCTACGTATCTTGTGACAAACTCCTGAAAGTTGTTGTCAAAGCTGAAAGCTCTCATCAGCTCGCCGTCAGTTTTTAGCAATGCTTCGACCGCCAATGGGTCTGGTCTGATATTCCTTGTTCATCTGCCATCCGATTCAGATTTTGTATGGATTTTTTCAGGATTTCAGATTTCGATAACTTGCAATACAACCTGGGTTATTTCATGCGAATGGCAACATCTTCGACTTTTTCTGTATAATCCTCAATCGTAGGTGTCGCAACCACAACGTCGCAAACGTAGCATATTATCAGGCTCCCTTACTTTTTATTACGCTCGTGGGTGATTGGATCATTAATCGTTGAAATGAGGCTGTTGCGTTGCAGAGACCAAAAGGCCATCTTTTCCACTAAAGCAGTCCCGCTCGCATGCGATGTTGTTTGCAAAAAAGAGACGTTCGCTTCTAAATCTTTCCATCCAAAATCGGTTACTACCTGAAAATTTTAGTGAAATGAGCTGTAATGAAATCTGCCTTCATGTACGATTGAAGTGAACGTGCAATTTGTTGTTGAAACTCGCGATGCAATATAAACGCTGTTTTTTTAATGGCTTTTTTCACATTTTTGTTTTGACCATTTGAAAAAGGAGAACTTTGTATTTGGCTGTGTTTTAGTTTTTTTCTTTTGTTTTTTTTTGTTTTCATTGCAAAATCAGCTAAACCTCGGACAACTGTCTGTTATCTGCGTTTGCAGACAATCAGGCTTTGTGACATCAATATAGGTTTTCAATATACATACTTTGACGTGGAAAACTGTACCCTCTGACGTGCACCCACCAATATTCTCCCACGTGACCAGCTAGCTAAAAGAGGTTATCCATAGAGTATATCTGAAAAATTGACCCAAAGAATTTTTTTCGCGGGTCGAACTTGGGCGCCGCTTTAATGTTTGTTTGGCCGCTACAACTACCCCCACTCTTTAAGAAAAAAAAGGAAAAAAAGATTGAATTACATTGCAGCTGGGTCCCCTATACAAACTTTTATTACCAATAATTCTCCGTAAGTTATCTTAAGAGTTGTTGCTTAGAGATGTTGTTAAGAGTTTTGATTTATATCAAGTTTTGTTTAGGTAGCTGTTGACGTTAATGGTCAGAAATTCACCTTCATAAACCATGACAACGTATGGCTGGACACGAACGGACCAAAAAGTATCATCATGAATCCTGAACCACCTGGAAAACAACGCAAGTCGCATTTGTTTTGGCTTGTAAATTAGTACCTGGCCCAAAATACTAAGGCGATGGCGCGAGTTTTCATCAAAAACTATAGCTGTTTTGTTTTTTTTTGTCTCGCAATTATCCAAAAAACAGCGCTTATAACTCCCCTAGCAAAACTCTATAACTGTTTGACAAATATGGGTATCGTAAAGAAACTTGAAAGACTCCCAATTATTAGCAGTACAGAGTAATTGCAGAAATGTTGGACTCAAAACTATAAAAGTCTAATCTCGCGCGGCGCGGTTTTCTTTAGTAGAGGTGAAAAAAGTGAGCCCAAGTGCTATGGATTCTTTTTGCTAGTCTACACGTTGGATTCCATTGGGACTACTTTTTCCACGCTACATTAAATACTAAATTTCATTAACAGCTTCAGGGGTGGATTTACGGGGGAGGTGGTTTGGGGACGCGGACGCCCCCCTCCCCCTCAGGATTTCAATCTACTGCTGACCCAAACGGTCCTCCATTTGCTAGTATTGTAGGACATCCAATTTTGGCTCACCGACGCCAAAAATTCTCTAAAGAAGGCTTTGCCAATTTATGCTAATTTTGAAGGGGAGCGTGCGCCGAAGCAACGCAATTTTTTGGTCAAAATTTTCTCAAAAGTACGTGCCAAAATGCGGCGCAACAAATTTGGTCAAAATGGGTTCTTCATAGTGATTTGGGAGAGCTCAGTAAATCAAAATTTGATCAACCTAAAAAAAGTCCTTAAAATTTTTACGAAAATCCCCCTTCGAGAAAATCTTGGATCCGCCATTGATCAGCTTGAATAAACGATAAAACGATAATGCTACAAGAAGTTGTAAGTCTATGGCATGGTACATTTTCAGCTTGCTTACATGAAGCTCTTGACGCCTCTAATGTCAAACTTTTTTTAGAAATTTTTAGTTTTGTAGCTTTTGATAGTTTGTGAATAGTGAATAGATAATCCTGGATCCGCCACTGATCAGCTTGTGTTAGCGATGAAGCTACTTCTTTATGAAACACTAAGGCTATCGCTTGGTATAATTTTAGCTTGATAACATGAAGCTCTTGAAGCCTCTAATGTCAAATTTTTCTAGAAATTTCCATCTTTGTAGCTTCTGATAAATTGTGTTGATTTAGTTGCTTTTGTCATTGAGAACAACGTAAAGATGGAAAACTTTCAGCGTATTCTGGAAACTTTGAAAGCT
Organism: Symsagittifera roscoffensis; assembly: GCF_963678635.1. NCBI lineage: Eukaryota > Metazoa > Xenacoelomorpha > Acoela > Convolutidae > Symsagittifera > Symsagittifera roscoffensis. Next base: position 46,304,665 of record NC_087067.1, read on the forward strand.
TTTACAGTGCAAAGTTTTATTATTGATGGAAGCACAAATGGGATTGACATGGAATCAATTGAGAAATTCTATCAGGGCCAAGTGAATAAAACAAAGTTAGTAAAAAACATGGATATTTGTGTGATTTTTACAAGTAACATCAGAGGTGACAGGCAAATAATTTTTTTCCTGTTCAAATTCCACTTTATCTCATTGCAAATTCTCTAGTCTTTCAGAGGAAGCTAATTTGTATCACTGATTCATGCATAAATCATAGAAAAATTGCATATAATTTTTACGATATCTCAAAGTTTCTCATTAACTATTCAGTGGTGCAAACTTGTGATAACTTAAAAAAACTTTCCAGAACTCTCAATACTAAGACGTTTTTATTAAAAACTCTCAAATGATAACGTCAATTTACATTTGCGATCATTTACATTAATCTAACTGCTTGTGAAGCTAGGTAACAATATCTGCCTAGCACTCCGGTATATCGTTAGCTTGAGCCTTATTTTTCCGACTATAAAAAAGTGACAAAAAGTTCGTGCTTGGGAGCTTGATTCTTTCGGCCAGACAATTTTTGCCTTTTTAACTAGCCATGTTTGGCATATAACCTTTTTTCTGAAAAATTAGCAAAGTTGGTATAGTAAACGCGCCATATTTTTTGTGTTACTAAGGCGTAAGGGGAAGTAGTAGTAGTTCAAAATTGAATTGACAATTGTTATTTGGTCTATTTAGTACTTAAGTATCTGCAAAATGAATCACTTCGTACTTTACAGAGCATTTGGGGGTGGTTTTCAAAATATCTTAAAATGTTTCAAATGTTTCATTTTTTTCAAACTTTCATCTTTCTAAATTTTCAAAGAACACAACCACAAGAAAATTCAGGGCTCCACCCTAATACGAGCACTCCTTTAAAAAAATTTGCTCCAGATCAAAACTGTTGTTATTTTCCAAACAAAAAAGGTTTTTTGAATTTTTTTGAATAATTCCCCCAACATGCTATGCCAAAAAAAACAATGACGTTCTTAACGTCTAATAACATAATGAAATCAACAAAAACCTTTCCTCAAATAAATTTGGAACATATTATCAACGGACTAAATAGTCAGTAAAGTGTTAATAGCACGAACTATTGCGCGCGTTCACTGCTCACCAAGGTTTCAGATGAATTAAATCACTTGATTCAGAAATGGCCAGTTAAAAAATTAAAATAGATCTCAGGAAAAACCTTTCCCGAGCATAAATACTCCTTTAAACTCGGAACTATATAAGTCTAGTTTATTCCAGCTCTTATTCATGCTATATATGACAAACGTTTGCAGACTATGACAAATTCATGAATGACGTTTGCTGTTTTTTTTTCGCATTACTGTGCTGATTTCTTTTTAGACATCAAACCGGGACTGCATTATTGTTCCAAAATTCAAAGAAAGAGCGGAGTTTTTGTGCTCGGGCTGGTTTTTTTTCTCTTCAGACAAATTTTGACTTTTTAACTAGCATTTTTTGACAAAATTTATTTTATCAAATAAAACGCAACCTCCACTCAGAAGGCTATTGTACGCTTTGTTATCAAACTTAAAGCCGTTTCCGGTTTTAAGTTTGATATAACTTATTTTTCGGAATAGTTTTTATACTGATACACTTTTCTCAAAGACATAAACGATTTTAGTTGAGCCCCTAAAATGATCGACACATATAATATATACATGAAAAAGAATTACTGAAGTGATGCAAAAACGGTTCACTTATTTTTCGAAATTAAATTTCTGTTATTAAACACAGTCTGCAATCATTTTTAAAATCCGATAAATTTTTTTATTGGGGAGGTTTGGAGATACTAAAACAGCAACTTCACTCTGTTTGGTTTTCACTATTTGTTGTTCCGACTTTTGAAGAAAAAGCGGAATATTTGTAAGTGGTGGTTTTGTTCACCAGACAAGTTTCGACTTTATAGCTATCAATTTTTGACGAAACTTTTTGTCATTCGAAAATCAAATGCCCTCTTGAGGTTAAATTTTAAAATATTTGTTTTACCTGGGGTCAGTTTTCTTAATGTTACGGGGGCTTAAACATTGGTGGGAAAGTAGTTATTGGTGGGAAAGTGGTTAATTTGGAACCGTCAATCGCGATATATTTCCTGCGACTACTGCGTAAGCGGCAATTTAATCCGTCTTGGAAATTGTTCCAAATTATTTGAGGCATGCTATTTACTCTAATTAATACTTTGCTATATGCAAAATTTATCAGTTTGCACTTCACATAGCTAGTGGGAAAGTGGTTATGAGTTTTTTCATTTGTCTTTTGAAAAATTCATCAGTATTTTAAAGCGATCATTGTTACTCCATAGTTCTCAAAATGCATTCGAAACGTTCAGCGCTTCGACTTGATACAAGCAATCTTGTTCACTTTTTTCACGACCTTTAATTTCTCACGGAGAGAACTGAAAACGTAACTTTTTTGCCACCCATCTGTTCTTCAGAAGATTTTCAATGACACAATTTCTCAAACGATATTGTCATTTATTATTTTTGTTTCAGAAACTTCGCGCTCGTAGTTATGTGCCTCAATAACATTGTCTCGTCAAATACAACTAGTTTTGACTTAACTACACACGGTGCAAAGACGTTTATTGCTTTGGTTCTTCGGAAAATTGAAGGCGACGTTCTGTTCTCGGCTCCCAATGAAATTGTACCAGTAGTGAATCAACCATTTCGATTTGTGCTTGACGACATTTCTGTAGAAAAAAGTTTTGACGTTCAAGCCCGGTTAGACCAAAATGAAGAAACGTACATAAAAATAGGAGGCTACAAGGCGGAACAAACAGGATCAAGGTAAAAAACGATTTTGTTTTAATTAAAAAATTTATGAATCAGGCAAAACAGACTTAAGTTTAGTTCATTCCAAATTGAGATACGCAGCACTTTTTATAAGCGCAGTTGCTTGGTACTAAATTAAAATTTTTCTTAACACCCTTTGAGTCTAGTTCCTGCAATGTAAAGATAGATGCTCCCACTGATGTAAATTTTTTGTTCGTACTTGTAAAAGTATGAATGACGAGATCATTGTTTTAGACAAAAAATCTTGCACTGAAAGAAAACATCAAATAGAACCCATAAAAGTACATGAGCTTACAATTAATTCAATATGTATAATTTCACAAGGAATAGTGAATTTTGAATGTTTTATTGATATGAATTTTTGTCCCTTGATTTCAAGTTTCCCAAAACTTCTCCAGATGTTTTGATAATTAACAAGGCTAGAAAACTTTTAAATTTGAAAAGACAAAAATAAAAAGTTCTAATGCTATTCTCTTTCAAACTAGCAAATTTCAATCTACACCGAAAGACAACAAGACTGCTCGTATCAGGGCGAAGCCCTGAATATTTTGACTGCCTCTTAAGGTCTATGGAACAGTAGTAACATCAAAAAATAAATGTAATAAAATAAAAGGAAATTGTATTTTTTTTAAATATGAGAATTTTATGTGAAAAAAACCCCCACGCGCCACATAAAGTACAATGTGATAGAGTTCGCTCCTAGTAACAATTAGATTATGGCAAACAAGCTTCCTTCAACCAATTTGTAACCATTTCTACGTAAATAGGGCGATACATATCGCGCGTTAATGTGCTAAATTGGCCAAAATCGCAATCTTTAGACCCATATAATTTTACGAAAGTTAAGTAAATATACAGCATTAGGGTTTGTGCAAAAATTACAAGCGCAGAATTGATCTTTTTACAAAATAAGTACAAGAGCTCTAACTACGTAGTTACACATACAGGAAAATTACACAATGATATAAAAAATGATTAATTAAATTTTAAAAAAATTATTAAGCAAAGATAGCCGGTTACTGTGCAAGTAGCACAGAATGTTACCAGCATAGTCTTGAAAAAATCAAAAGTTTTTTCAGCAGAAATACAGTTTTAGCATCTTCGTGGTGTGATAAAATGTGTTGAACAGAAAACTGGGGGATAATTATATTCGACAACCATACTCGAGTAGGCAAATTGAAAAACAATTTTCGTACAAAATTCATTGGAAATAAAAAAAATCAAAAAAATGTACAAAATTTTTCAAGTTTTTGCAGCTTTTTGAATATTTGAAAATTTTGATTCCAAAAAGGCGCTAAAATACTCAAAGTAAGATAACGTTACCTAAGTAAAACTAGGTTTTTACGTTTTAAGTTAAACTATTGTGAGATTTTAAGCAATTTAAATAAGACCGCTCGCTCGCTTTATTCGCTCGAAATAGGACGAAAAATCAAAAATTCCAAATCGGTTTTTCTCATCCTAGTCCATTCATTATTTGTGGCCCCTGGTTTTGTGTGGAAAATAAGAAGAAAAAAGCTAAAACACACCCAAATTCAAAATTCCTCCCCATTTAAAATGGTCGGAACAAAAATCGTTTGTATAAACACAAATCATTTGTGAAAATCGTCTAAATATTTAATTAGCTCCGGGTCTACTGTAGACGAACTACTGTTTTTTGCCTCTAGGTCACTGATGTCCTGATCTTTCAGTGGAGGAGTGTGAATGAGTAGTTTTGGAAATATTTCGCTCGCCCTAATGTCCGTTTTACCGGTTGTACGGTTCTCGCAGAGGAAATTGTCCAGGAAGGCCTAGTAAAAATCGTTTTTGTGACCAACGAGGAATGATCTTCATGAGAGAGAAGGTACTTACGATGAGGAAGGGTGACCAGGTATAGTTAATTGACGAGAAAAAGTTCAATTGTAGGAGTCGACAAAGTCGACAAGCCTTAAAGCCGAGAATTTCTGGATATATTACGTTTCTTCTTGGCCTGGAAGCTCTCTTTGTCTCTCTGAAATCACGCTGTTGTGCTCTGGGGACTTTTTGACAAAAATGGTTCAATCAATGGTCCGGCTCGGTCCCTTGCGACTGGTTTTACTTAAACCTTGTTAGGCCGGCATACTGTCCAACACTACTATGTCCGGCGTTTTATGTTAAGCGGGGAGCTTCCACCCTAGTCTTCTTTGGAGGGGACATCCTTCGTTTCCCTTTTAAATCTGAAATGTTATTTTTACATGGAAGTTTTTAACAGCATATGCTTTGAAACCGGTAGAAATTGTTCCGAAAAAGCCAAATTCGATATTGCATAGATATGCCCGTTTCCTACAGTGTCAGAGCAATTTGAAGAGTCGATGATATTTTCCCTATCTCGTGTCAAGATTGCCGTTTTGTCGATTAGCAGTTTTCTTGTTAAGATTAACTCCTGCTTATATCTTGCTTCATATTGTATTAAAGATTTGTTGAGGTGCAATGGTGATTGTTGGAGTAATTTTCTCCTGGGGATCAGTAATCGATGAAGTTTGATATAATTCCACACCGAAGTATCCGTCCTCTGCAACGTCATGCAACTCCCAATTTCTCGTCCTCCTTTTGATACGATCGCTGTATCTCGATCTAAACTATTATTTTTTGCATTTAAAAAAACTTTCACTGAGAATTAGCTTAACGGTTAAATTGTTTTTTGAAAGGGGTACACCCTATTGAAAACTGTTTAGCAGATCTAAATTTCAGATCTAAATTTCCAGACGTTTTTTCTACTAAAAAGGGCTTACGGTTTTCAACTGCCTTTGCAAGTAGTTTGGACTTTACAAATCATAATAACCATAATAACATCAGACTGTTTAGAATATCTAAACTTCCAGACTTTTTCTCTAAAAAGTGGTCATACGTTTTTCAACTGCCCTTACAAAACATACTAATACTGCCTTTGCAAGTAGTTTGGCCTCTACAAAACATACTAGTCTTCCTACAAGTCCGTTCCTTCTGTGATCTCTGAGTGTAGATTATATTAGTTTTCTTCGATACTTCTCACGAAAAGTGTTTAGATGGGTAGATGAAAAACAGGACCCTTGGTTGACTCTCATTCTTAGAGGGTATACATGTAGGTGAAAATAATTGTTTGAAATTTTTAAATCGAAATTGAAGATGTTTTGTTAATTTTGCGAGAAGTTTTTGAAGCAATCTTGACAGCCTGATATGAGGCCAGCGGTTCGGCGAAATCTATTTTTAATTTTTAATTGTGAAAAACTTAAAACGAAGGAAGAACTCATTAACAATTTTAATTTTTCGCCAGCTTTGATGCACTGGTACAAAAGCTGCCATGGTGGTAAATTTTGTTGAAAGTAGCAGGCCACCAGATAAACTACGCCAAAAATGTCGCGCCAGAATGTTCTGGATGGGTTGAAACACTCTTCTAATTGCTGCTTCGTCCAAAAATAGGAAGTCGTCCTTCAGTCAACAGCCTTGGCGTTCCCTTTAATGTAGCTTGCAAGAACTTCCAATAATCGTTTTGTTTTTATCGATGGAATTAATTCTGAGATGTTTCTGTCTTTCTTGGTCAAAACTTGTAGTAACTTGCTTGATCTATGATATACTGGTTAATAAATAAAAAAGTTTTTAAAAAATTTAAGCCGGTCTCGATTGTTTTTAGCACAATATGATGATTAGATGGTTACTGATCATCTTCAAATTTAAAATCTATTATAAATTTTTGGGGAACTAGTAATAAAAATTCTGACATTGAAGCATTTGTCAACAAAAAAGACTGTTCTTTGGTTGTTAGTTCTTAGCGAGTTTTTGCAGCAAAATCTTAGGTCTAAATGAGGCTGCTAACTTTTCGCTATGCTCTCGACCACTCCAGTCGCTTTGGAATCTCCCGACGAAGTGGTTTTCTTTACAAATGATTTTACAACAACCGGCGGTCTATATACAATTTTCTGTTCATACTGTTTGTGTCTAGTCTTTTTAATAAAAACTCTTTCTTGATATAGACTGAGGCTACATCAAAAACATAATTGTAATGCGAGGGGAGTAAAGTTTTGCCGAAAAATAGTTTGACAGCAAATCAGTGACGCACATTTCTTTTCCTGCCAATTGTGATTTTGAAAAATCAACAGAAAGAATTTTCTTACCCTATGTGTCAAACTGCTATGCACAGTTACACTTCCGTGGGTTGCTGACCATGCTGAAAGTAGGGCCCTATGATTGGTGAAAATTTGGAATTTAAACCCAAAGTTTGGTTTCTACAATGTTCCGACGCACAAACCAATCTCAGAACTTCCAGTCCGTTCGCCGAGTAAAACTTTTTGTGGTTGCTTAATTTCCTGGATTGCTATTTTGCTTCATTTTGCTCTTGGAAATGTTCGAGCGTTGCGCCATCTCCATTATTTGAAGCCTCATTAATGTCCAAAATTTGATTTCATTGTTTCGGAAGGTAATTTTTGAATGCAACCGAGTGATCATCATTCTATAGTTAGGTTGACTTTTTTGTTCAAAAGAGGTCTAAAAAATGGGTTTAGCATTGAAAAGTTTGCTACAAGTCGTATGTACTGATTTTTAGAGCCAAAAAACTATCTCATCTGGGAGATTTTTTTCGTTAAAAATGAATTTTTGATTGCGTCCACTTTTACGATTAATACGCCTGTGTCAGTTTTCTAGAACCTTAATTTGCGTTTAGAATGATCAGAAAATTTCCAAAACGTTTAGACTTTGTCAAGTGTGCTTTTTGAGGTTTTTAGATTAGAGTCGATATAACAATTATTTAAAAAAATTTAGACCTTAAAAATAACCTTAATTCTTCAGATGATAAAGTAAGTTAAAAGATTCAAAATGAGGTCGGAGGATATTGGTTTGCCCATGTTTCTAAATGCCTGATGATTAAAGGATCTTCTCTCGCTAGTGAGTGCTTGATTTAGTATTTGCGTTCAGCTTTTTGTTAAAAATAGGGTGCTGCTATTTCTGCGTCCCTTAACCAGATTTCTGATCATTTTCTTGATGATACACATACTTTCTAAGTCCATTAGAGTTCTCCAAAACTGTTTGATTGACTACTGGTCTCACTGTTTTCTGTTCGCAAGTATGTTTCTTTCAAATGTGTTATTAAAAGGTTTGTTGAAGATCGGGTTCAACAATTATTAGAAACCGAGGTTTAGGGAGCTTTGAGTCTATTTATCTTTTGTTTTCAAAATATCTAATTTGTTTTCACAATGATAGCCAAATGAAGTTGGTTACTCCATTGGGTCGAGGTTGAAAGCATCTCAATGGTGTGATTATGCGAGAAGGAAGGTAATCTCCGTAAACTTGATTCGTTTGAAAGGGTCTTAATACATAAAATGTTACTATGCTTCAATTAATGCGTACAACTATGTACCCTAAAGATACAAGAAAAAAATAAGTTGAAGAGATGAATTGATTGTAAAAACCCCTGTTCTCAAACTGTTTTAAATAATAAACTTATTGATCAGAAATTAATGCTTTACTTCAAACTAGCAGGTATCTAATCATTGCCAAAACGAAATTAATTAAAAAATAAAATAATTTTCAACAAAATCACAACGCCTCACAGCAATATTGATAATATGGCTTTCATTTATTTAGGTTACACTTGCTTGTTAACAGATTTCAAGTCAAAATTGTTTTAACAGTTTCAAGTCAATTCAAATTTATAAAGTTTTTTTATTTTGTCATTTTTTCTAAATTATAGTTGTTTCTTGATGCACATTTTAAGTTTTTTTTTCACATCCAAAATATCAGCACACAGTTTAGTTTCATGATTTATAAAGAAGACTACATTTCACCAACCGCGGGATTCTTTCAATTAATATGAAACTTTTGTTTAGTGGTAAGATTTTGTGTATAAATGAACCAAAAAAAGAAAAATTATCTCCCTTCTAGAGATTTTTGACAGAAAGAAGATTATGCTCTATTTCAATAGATTATAATAGTTTATAAGAGATTATAAGAGATTTTCCGAAAAATTATAATCAATTACAATTGATTATAATTTGTTATAATGCCACCAAAAAATTGATCATTATAATGGGTTATAAACTATTTGAACATCTGCATTTGGCGCTTATAGTTATTTATAATTTGATAAAACTACAATTATAAAGTAAAATAAACGATTATTTTCTTTTTTTTTTACTGAGCGCGGGTCCCCATCAAAAAAACTTCTTTTTTCTTTTTTTTCTGAATCAATCAATCATTTTTATATTAAGGACAAATACTAACTAAAGCTGATTCTCTTATGGTAAAGGTCTTAAAATCCGATTACCGTGGAAGGGAAAAACTTTTGCGCTGCTGTTATGTATGCCACGAAATCTTTTAAAACTAGAAGTATGGATAAAACTGCGGTAAAATCATATCTCGACAAGTTTCACAGCTTTTTTAATCTCCACTGTAACTTTTAACTTAGTTGTTGTTTGTTTTCATCTTTTCGAAGACGCTCTAAGTTACTTCAGCAAATTTCTTCAAAGTTTCGAATCATAAAACGGGTCTTATGCACTAAACGGCCCAAAATCAGTTTTTCTACATCGTAAGCTGGAAACTAAGTGATCAAATTTGATTGGGTAATTTTAGCCAATCAATTTCAAGTTACACGGTCAGGCATTCCGATCAACTTTTCTAGCAGATAAAAATATAAGCCGAAATTGCCGAAAAGGTGGAACTTTGAGTCAAATTACCAAATTAATTTTGCGTCACTTGTGAAATCTTGCCCAGGCAAGCAAAATTCAGTAAAATGGCTTGACAAAACAAAATTTAATTTTCTTTATCATTTCGGCTAATAATTTTATCTGCATGAAATTTCAATTGAAATGGCAGAAAATGTCGATGGAACTTGGTTGGCTAATTAGCCAATCAAATTCATCCACAAAAATTTCAGCTCAAGAGATGTAGAAATCATGAATTTGGGCCGTTTAGTGAATAAGACCCCATAAAACTTCTCAAAAGTTAGTCGGAACATTCCATGTTTTGCCTTGATTTAAGCAGTTTCCAATTTATTTCATCTTTTTCCCTTTTTCAGCAAGCCATCAATTATGGAAATTTTCCCGCTGTCTTCTATGGTCCATTTCAATTTCCCGAGTGGCTTGGAACTCAACAATGGTTTAGATTCACCTCGAAAACTGAGCGAATATCAGTTATTACGCGATGAATATTTCGAGAACTTGGTCATCGATACATTGCCTGATTCAATTGACCGTGGAGTATTTGGAACAATAAAGTTACTTTTCGTCAACTACTTTCTGGGTTGCCAAAATAGTTCATCAGAAGCATGTGAGACTGGTACAGTTTCGGATGAATTGAACCTACTTTGGGAAGATGAAAAATGCGATGAAATACAAGTTGGTCAGCTCTGTATTATTTGCTTCATGCAACGGAAAGGAAAAATACGGTCAGAAGACAACCTTGACGAAACGTAAGCAAAGAAAATAATTCAAGCATCACATAGACTCAAGCCTCTCGTTTTCAAGCCTCTTCGCTTTCTTCTAATCCTAATGCCAGGAACTTTAAGAAATAGATCCAGAATTCATGAACGCCTATTTTACTTTCTTAATCACAACTGAACGGTTTTTGTACCCAATCAACCAGGTGGCAGATCTAGGTTTTTCTCGAGGGGGCGGTTTTTCAAAAAAATTTCAAACTTTTATCGACTTTTTTTAGGTCAACCAAACTGATTTTCCTAACTCTCTCAAATCACTAAAAAGACCCTATTTTGACCATATTTTGAGATATTAAAAATTGATATCTCAAAATAGTACAAAGGGGGACCGTTTGTGTCGTCGGTCAGGAGGTCGAATCTCTGAGTGAAAAGGCGTCCGCCCCCCTCCCCCAAAATCGCTGGTGCAACAAATATGAAAAAAAAATAGTTTTCAGGCAATTTTAAGAACGAGCGAATTTTTGAAGTGATTCCAGAAAAAAATGTGAATCACAATTGAAATGTGTTCAGCATGAGAAATTACAAGAACCCGAACTGCTTATGGTATCTCAAATTGCGGTTTGAAGGGGAAAGGAAGAAAAAAAGCTCGTTTTTCAGGTGTGGTTACCTAACGACAACTACAGCTAGTACTTCGTCTACTTCGACTTCCACGACTACAAGTAGTACTTCGTCTGCTTCGACTTCTGCAACAACAAGTAGTACTTCGTCTGTTTTGAGATCCACAATTGAGAGATCCGAAGACGAAGCTACAACTAATACGACGACAGATGCAGGTAATACAACTACAGACAAAGGACAGTTGCGCCGGCCATCTTACGGAACGCGTGAAAAATTAAGTCAACTTGACATTGCTCCAATAATCGGGAGCTCTACGATGAGTCACCGGCGTTTCACCAGAATTGTTCCTTTAATTTCTGGATACACGGTGCTTACTATCAGGGATTTGCTATAATTACTATAACTAAAATGATAAATTTTGATGCATGCATTTCACTATGTTGTTTCGGAAATAGTGGAGAAAAGTTTGATTTATCATTGATTGAATGAACTATTTGAGTTTTTTAGCAACAAATAAAGAAATATAATTTACATCTTAAGTAAAAATTGTAGTTTTACTAGTCAAACCAGTAAACTGCGATGTAGTTATTGTGTTTAGGCTCAATTATTATATTCACACTTTTCGCCCCTGAAATTATTGGCATGTTTCGCCCCCATGCACTTTTCACTCGCACCCATTTCGCCTTTGCCCCTCAAATCGTTAACTTAGAAAGCGGCAATTAATTAATTTTAAAGCGAACAAATATTTGTGGATGTGTAAAAATCTGGCGAAACATGCAAAAATTTAGAGGCGGAACGGGTGAGGACGAAATTTGTGAAACTACGAGGGGCTAAACGCATGCGGGGCGAAACGTGCCACATTTCTCAATCATAGACTTAACAACTCTAAGCAAAGACTTGGAAATTCGCAGCTTTTCAACAGGTCTGAGGATATTTTGGGATCAAGTTAACATCTTCCCCCGAGATAGGCCAAGTTAGGATCTTCGACTTCATTATTAAATTCACATTAAATTGACTTGCATGTAAAATGCTCCGTTATGATTGGCTGAAAATTTCCAGCTTAGAACCTAGTTATCATCCTCACCTTAAACCACTTTGGGGGGAGGATGTTAACTTGGTCGCTATTTTGATAAAATTTTTGGGATCAACCATACAATCCTACATTTCAGTTAGATAGAGGAGCGACCTTTTAATAGTCCAAAATTTTGGAAAAAACTCTTGTTTGTTGTTCAAAAACTATAAAGAAACTTGATTGATAGTTTAATTAACGCCGTTTAGTCTCGTTAGATACAATCATCTCGCAATTTCTTAACATAAAAGAATTCACTTTGACTACTTTTTAGCCAAATTAGTTGAACCAATATTTTGTATTCTAGCCTTATTTGGATCAATTAGTTTATTTCTGCTTATTTTAAAATTATTTTTTTCCTCCCCCCCCCACCTGCAAAGTTTTCAAATAATTTTTTTATTCAGATTGTCCGATTTCCGATTGTTATAAAAATTGGCATGCGAATTGATTACGTCATGGCAAACATATTTCAGCTTGATATTAAACCTTGTAATACTTCTCTTGATACCATAAAGTTAATGCTCGTCTGAGGAGGGAAAAAAGGAAAAAGAGCCTTTTAAAAATATTACTTTTTAGTTAGACAACATAAAATTTTGGTTTAAATTGTCACTTAAACAAACAATAGGAATTAGTCTGACGACTTGAGCATATAAATTTTGATTCTTCTAATTTAAATTATTTGGCTGAAAAGTACTGAAAAGTAAAAATTCTGCCATCACTGAGAACTTTCAATGTTAACCTTGATTCTTTTTTGTTAAACGACTGTGTTTGGACTTCGTCATAAGCAGTAGTTTGAAAAATATGAATGCAAAAAAATTTTTAGAATTTTTTTTTAGAATTTTTTTGTTCTTAAAATTTGTTTAGCAACCAAAATGAAAACTAAAAGTCTTTTCATCAGTTTTGGATTTTTGGTATGCAAAAAATGTTTTTTATACAATTTTCATAAATAGAAATTGTAAGATAAGAATTTTTTAACTAAAATTTTGATGATCAATATGTGTTTATTCAATTGAAACCCGATATAAACTCACTTAAGCTTACTTTTTAAAAAAATCAATTTTTCGGAACGACTTCTGAAAAAATGCTTGTCGTACAGTTTTCATTAATAAAAACTGTTTGATATACAATTTTCCATAAAACACATGCATGGAGTAGGATGATAAGCAGTTCTTTGTATGGAATTGAAAGATAGATGAGCGTTTTTGTTATATGTAGGTCAACTCGGACCTATATGAGGACCTTGAGTTGACATTCGACAAAAACTAACAAGGAAAAAAGTGCATAAAAATTTTTCAGGGTTGATAAAAAGCAATTACTTTAGCAAACTTTCGAATCAAAATTTCATCTCAAAATTGACCTTTTTGGCTCTTTTTTTAAATCAAAAGTTACTCCGTTGACCTGCTTGTGAATTTATCGAGACATGAGCCCAAAATTTTATGCTACATAGCAAAGCTCGAGGAAGGTTTATCTCAACAACTTTGCGCTAAACAAATAAAAATTGTTTTTAGTCGATAAAATGGTATCTTGCAAACCAAAAAAAAAACATTTTTGACTATCAAACGAAATTAGAAAATTTTTACACAAAATAGGAGATTAAAAAACCAGTACGAGGCCAATTGGTACCTGTTATGCGCACAAAAAAATGTAACGTACAAAATTTTGGCGCATAAATTTGTCTTAGACTCGGCAAGGAAAGAAAAAAGCACATTATTGAGCAAAAAGATCAAAGCAATGAGCTAAAGTTTGAATCTGCACAGTTCTTAACCATTTGTTTCTTGATTCCATAAAAGCAAAATGATTCAAAAATATCAAAGAAAAGAGTCTTGCTGTCGCAACCGGGACCAAAATCGTTCCGTTATTATTATTGTGGAGTCCGTACACTACTCAGAACGTTAAATTTGAACACGTATTGACTGCTGCCATCAAAGAAATTTCTTGAAAACTTCGGTCCATCTAGAATTTGCTATCAAAAATGGAAAATTATTGGAAAATATATGGCTGTTGCTCAGTTTTAACTTCAAGTTATTACAAAACTTGTTCCGTTAAAACTAATGGCGATTTTGTTGGGCCGGTTAAAATCGCGTGAAACAAAAATTACAAGAGCTTGATTGAATTCATGTATTTTTTAGACAATTATAAAAATTTTCATCCAAAAATACATATAATTTTTTGCTGTACAGAGAACCAATGAATAGTTGATGAAATTGTGTTGCAATGAAGTTGTTGTTTCGAACATAAAATGTATATCAAAATTGGGCACAATTACTTGAAAGCTAAAAAGAATTGGAAAATCTTGTTGCATCTTCGGCTGATTGAGGTGTTTGTAGCTTAAGAAGATGTTGCACAATTCATTGACCAATTATACAAAAACGAAGACCAAAAAAGCAATTAGCAATTGTTGATATTGATGATGGTTCTAATTGATGATATCAGTATCAGTTTCGGCTATACCCGACGCTAGAACCAATGTAGCTTTCTGTGACCTTGAACAGTTTACAAAGCAATTTTGAAATAGTCAATGATAGCTGCGTCCGTTATGTCATGCTTTTTTTGACTTTTGCGACCATGGGACTGTTGGTGGCAGAGACTAAGTTGTGAAAAAAGTATCTTCAACATTTTTTTTGATATGATTTCAACAGAGAATCTAACTTTTCACAAGATGATCCAAAACAGTAGTTTGAGTAAGTTAATATTTTTTTTATCGTTTTCACTAAGCGTAAGGAAAAAGTTAGTGGTATAAAATGTAAACCTATTTGACCAGTTTTCCCGCTTATCGAAAGAATCCAATGTTTTCATTCTGCGAAATATTTCGATAAACAAATAAAGACTGTGAAATTTTTCTTATATAATTTCACAACTTATGTTCTATACATTTTTGTTTCAACTTTCGAAGAGGGTGATGAAGTATTTGTGCTCGAGATGGTTTTTTTTCTAGACAAATTTCGATTTTTACTTTGGTGAAAGGTAATTACCCTGAGTTCAAGATTTAAAATTTTTTTCTCCCTTTATTCCATACTTTTTCATAAATGGGGGTTTAAAGATGACCAAACTTGATAATTAACGCGCGGTTTTTCAAAGATTGCCAGTAGCAAATTTGGAATAATTAATGCGCGATGTATTTTGTGCTGGTAAGGCGTAAGCGGAGATTTAAACCGTATTATAAATCGTTCAGAAACGGATTAAAACGGATTGAGGCATGCTATTTCGTCTATATATTACTTTGCTTTATGCAAAAGACATCACTTTTTATTTCATATAGCGAGTCGGTGGATGATTTAAAAAAACATCAAAAAAATTGTCTGGAAAGTTTTTTTTTAATTCCATCGTTTCTTCTATCTTAAATTAGTCCGTAGAAATTATAATGCAGTCAAAATATTCAGGGCTTCGCCCTAAGACGAGCAGTCCTAATTGATTGGTAGCTGACTTCTTAAGCAATCAGTAAGGGAGGATAGTCTAGTGGTGAACGCGACCCTTCTGGGACCACAAAAACCCTAGGAGCGATCCTCCGATGGAAATATTTTTGAGATTTGGTCTGAATAAAAAAAACCACACCGAGCATATATATTCTCTACTTTCTTCAAAATTCGGAACAATAAATTCTAGTTTGATCTTCCAAGAGGCAGCTTTGGAAAGTAGATCAGTGACTTTTCTTTCATTGAAAGAAAGATCAATGAAGCGTTAAAATGATCGAATTTTATTGATAATCGCAAGTGTTGCATTGTTTAGTCAGTCACATATGCGCTTTTTCATTCAGTTGGAAAAATGCCTTCAACAATATTTCAATTTGCTTCCAAAACTAAAATTATCCTGTTGAGAGTCTTCAAAACACATTGAACATTGCTATTAAAAGGGCCGACTTGTTTTAGTTACTTTATAACACTATTGCTCTAAACTAACAAAAAAGATTGAGAGTGGCATTTCAATTTGGATGGTTGTTTCTAATTTATAATGCGATGGATTCTACTGGGATTGGTGTTGATGGTCTGGGCGTCATTAGTTTCAGGTAAATTTTAGCCGTAGGATTCTACTTCTTGGATTTTTTATCAACCTTCCTACTTTAGTAGTAATGGGAAACGATTTTTGGGGCATTTATTTGTATTTGGATTATTAGCTGAGCAGTTGGGTAAACCCTCTACAAAATGATTCTTACTTACCGTCATAAGGTCATTTTCAAGATTGATAAAGAAACTCCAGTTCTCTTGAAGTAACTAAATCACCTATTTAAGTTTTTTCCCTCTTTTTTTGCTAATTTGCAGTTTCCCAATAATAGCAATGATTGAAGTATTTTCTGCAACATGGTTTGCAACAGTTTAGCGTACTACCATGCCGCGGAGAAACCGCGTTTTTTTGCAAAAAGTCCACTTGTGGATCACTTTCCCGAAGTACATTTTCGAGAATCAATAACAGTTTTTCGCAACGTTTTGCCATTTTAAGAAAGCGAATCTATCCTTTAAACTATTATCATTTACAAATTTTAAACAATAACAGTTAGTTGCTCTGCAAATAGCATAGAATTTTCCGCCCATTTTCATCACAAGTTATATGAATATTTTTTTCAAATCAAATATTTGTTTTTTCGTGTGTGTTTTTAAGAGAAAAGTAAACAAACGCGTACAGTTTTCATGAAATAGAAATAATCGACAAAATTTTTCTATGAATAATGAATAACAAATAATTTTTAAAAATACCGCATCAGAAAAAGTTTTCAACAACTTTTTTGATTTTTTACAGAAAATTGTTTCGAATTAGAGCGTTAAAAAAGAATTAAAACACACCCAAAGACAAAGTTATTCCTTATTATTTATGATCGGAACATTTAGTGAAACTGTGCTTTAAAACAACTTTAGATATATGGTTTTGTCCCTATCCTATAATATATAAATACATAAAAGGAGTTATAAGAGTGTGAGGGTTGGGGTCATTTTTTAAACCTTTTCTATACATTTTACTGTCGTTTTTCGTTTGTCTATGAATCTTATATACAGTTGGATGAAATCACTAATTGACAAATGATATAGTCTGACTATAATTAAAAGCTGAATTCACAGTCAATTTTGTTTCAAAATTTGTCTCAAACGATGTTTGGCAAACTTTGATAAACTCCCGTTGAGCTGAACATAAAAGTTGTCAAAAAAACTTTTGAGCTATTAAGTATCGGAGTTCTAAAATTTTTCTCTTTTTGTGTTTTTCTGAAAAAATGGGGCGTAAATCTTGTTTTTCCTTTCAGTTCAAACAACACTTTCTCAGTCACGGATTGTTAAATTACAGAAAAAAATTTAAAATACCCGCAACAACATTGAATATTGCTTAAAGCACAAAAAAGTTTCGATGGGGCAATTTAGCCGACAAAACAGAAAAAAAACATAATAATTTGTTTTCAAATCGGTATGTTACAATAAAAGATGGATTTATTTATACTATGATGAAGCATCAATTTGGGAGATCATCAGGAGATCTTTCGAAATTTTGAGAGACGTCTCCTACATAGGCCGATAGCAATCAGAATTTTTTGAAATTAAATTTTTTCAGTTCAAAAAAAAATCGTCGTAACCGGATTCAAGCAAAGATTTTTTGAAAATCCAGGCATAATTGCTCGCTTCATTCCATGTAAGTATACGTGAAAAAATATATATATTTCTGTTATTTGGGGGCTGTAATCTAAGAATGCCATTTTGCTTTGCTCACAAATTATCTTCCAATTTCAAATATGCAGCTCGCAAGACTCCTCCAATTTTATTTCAAAAAAGCTTTAAAAGTTAATAAAAGTCAAAGGACACCTGCCCAATTTGAGCTCATTAAATTATTTCACTGCAACGCATTATTTTGCACTAGCATGAGTTTTATCTTGTTTTGGTATAATTTTTTGCATACTTGGTGCCTTTGAAACTTAACTAACATTAACTCGGCCGGTTTTTGTCTTTTTTAGCTAAATATTCTTGTTTTTTTTTTCAGCTGGAGGTTTTTTAGCTAAAGTTTTTCCCTTTTCAGCTGAAGGTTTTTTTAGCTGAAAGTTTTTGTCTTTTTCAGCTGAAATTTTTGTCTTTTTCAGCTGAAGATTATTGTTTTTTTAGCTAAAATTTTTTATCTTTTTTAGCTGAAGAATTCTAGTTTTTTTGCAGCTGCAGATTTTTACATTTTTCAGCTAAAGATTTTAATTTTTTTTTCAGCTGAATATTATTGTTTTTTTTTTCAGCTGAAGATTTTTGTCTTTTTCAGCTGAAGATTGCAACTTTTGCAAAGAAGGTGAAAGAAGTGTACAAATCAAAGACTGCTACAACCAGAATCCAACCAACGGGTGTGGAGCCAGTACGTGGAGTGACACTGCCCTGAAAATACTGGACGCTCTAGTCAATGAAGCCGCAGAAGAGTGCTGTAATGAACATGACAGGTGGGGAAACTCTTTTACATACTATGCTAGACAAATAGTGATAAGTGGCAGACATTTTTTGTCGATTATTGAAAAAGCGAAGTCCATTTTTTCACGCTTAAATATATGTTGAATTCCCCACGTTTTTTTGTGCCAAATTCTAAAAAATCCATCTTTTTATCTGAACACGAAAAGCCCGCTTCAAAAACTCAAGTGACAAAAAAATCGAAGTTCCTTTCCAAACTGCCAAACTCATTTTGTTGTCAATATAAATGAATGAGAAAAACTTCGGAGTTTAACTGTACAACAGCACTTCGCTATGAAAGAAAGAAGAACTAATCTTTTAAATTAACTTTGATTAAGTAGATATTTATGTATATATTTAACTACATAAATCAATTATAAGTTTGCTTGATTGTTCCTCCAACAGATGCTACGAGGTGTGTGGGAAATCATTCGAAGCTTGTGAAGACGAGTTCAGAGAGTGTCTGGAGCCTCTGGAACTGTACCACATTCTGGCATTCTTCACAGAAATAGGCGGTTGTTCCAGCTACAAACGAACACATGGAAATGTATGCCAATGTGTGCCTGTGAACTCAACAGATACCATGGTGGAGGCGCCGTGTCCTTTTGATTCTGATGATTCAATGAAATGAGCTAAATGAAATTACCAAGAGCTTTATCGGATCTCTTTGACAAGTACAACCCTGTTGCAGAAGGCTTTAATAGGTTCAAAGGTTTTATTATATAGTAGATTGTTGTTGCGTAGCCATTCGATTACTAATTTGTATGGATAAGGCTTCGTTTTTTGGACGACTTGTTGAGAGATTCGCTTTAATTAGATGGAGTAGGAGCCAGAAGTAAAAAAAACCAGATTTTTTGTTTGTGATTTTCTGGCAATTGCTTCTTATTTAGAGTGATATACAACATGGGTTAAGCATCTGATGTTCAATAATCCGGTTTTATTCTATGTAACTAGGAAACTAAATAAAGGAATGTGGTGCAACTCAATATGGATTATTATGATTTCAACTTATTAACACTTCCTTGACTCTTTAAGGCTTCATTGATTGATTTGTGTGGAATTTGTTCTGTTCCAATAGTCTGTTTGTGTCATAAATGTCATTTATTCAAAGTCAGTCATTCCAGGTCTCTTTATTTACCCCCTCCGTTTGATATAGAAAGGGGTTGCCTTCCCTATAATGAACTAATCCAACGGTTAAATATGTAATTTGAATTTATTGACGAATTTCTCCCTTTTGAAAAAAGGATGATGGTTAAGGAGATCCATCATGCCTAAGTCATTAGCGTAGAATTGAACTGAACAGGTAAAGAGGAGAAAACCGGAGACAATTTTAAAAATGATGGCACGAGAAGATAAAAAACCTGCAAATAAAGATCTAGTTTTGCCTTGATTTTATTAGAGAAGCAAAAATATGGATATCTTCACATTTCACCAATGCGTCTCAAATTGCCGAAATTTGTATAGTTATAGTTAATGGTTATATTTGTTTTTATCATAGTCAAGATGAATTAAATGAAAGAAATCAAGAAAATACTTTTTCTTATGACATGTTTTAAAACCTGAGTTTCTGCAGCTCAATTTCAAATGGCTGCTTAAGAAATTGCAAGAGAGTGTTTTTAGATGAATGAAATTTTGGACCGAGCTTCTGTTTGTTCCGACTTCGAAGAAAGTGCAGAATATTTACGAGTCTTGTTTTTTTTTGTTCTGTCATCTTTTGACTTTTTAACAAAGCATTTTTGATGTTTTTTTTTTCAAGCCATCTGAAATGTGCCGATGTCTTGAGATCACTTTTCAAAAAATTTTGTAAAATTCGGGGAGTTGAAAATTGATAATTTGGCCAACTTGAGATAATTAACGCTCGATATAATTCGTTCCTATAACAAGCGGCGGGTTAATGCGTTTCAAATGGAATTGAGGCAAATCATTTGGTCGTAATATTGAGATAAAAGACGCTAAATACATCCTTGTGTAGTTTACATTGGCGTGAAGCGGTTATAAACTAAAGAAAGACTGAAAAAAACTTTTCAATCAAAATTTTTCAATCAAAAAGCTTTTAAACCCGCCTTAAACCGCAGTCGAAAATCAGGAGCTTCGCCTGTGATTTACGAGCTGTCTTCGGTCAAAAATCAAATCAAATCGCAGATAATGAAAAGAAAATAACAATAGAGAAAGTAACAATGAGAAGATACTCGAATCGTAGCTTGAAATTTATTCGAGACCCCCTCCCGCCAACTAAAAATTTTGTATGGTATCTCGGATTGCGTAAAAGGAACCGAGCTACAAAGTTTCTAAACCTATGATTATTTTCTTCTTTAAATACAAACTTGTTCGATAGTTTTTGTACCATTTTCACAGCATAGAATTGTTTTTGTTTCTACTAATCATAAACAACTTTAGATAGACTCACGTAAATTTGAAGCCGTTATTTAAGTAAATGCAAGCAATACTTAGTAAATATGAAAGCAAAACTACAAGTTGTTTCAAATTAATTATTTTTTTTGAAAAAAAACTATATTTTTTTGAGAGAAAGTAAATAGACTAATTTTCTGAAATTGAGAGACAACAGACAAAATTTTTGATAACTGCTGAAACTGTTTATAAAATTAATTGGAAATTTGCGCCATTTCGCGCTACACAGACTTTAAATTTTCTGAATATTTTTTGATGAACCCACACAATTCTGGACGGTTATCGTACTGCTAGCATCTTCGACTGTTTGAATGAGCTCCTGAACACTTTGTGGGTTAGCACGAGGTACGATTATCTCCAAGTGACCTCCAACCGAAAATCGAGGAGGTTAAGATCCGGTCTCTGGGGTGACCAAGGTATTGGGGCTTCGCCGATTTATAATTCTGGTTCTTAGCCACCTTAAAACACCCCCCGTACAGTGACATGTCGCCCCGTCTTGCATGAACCTCCTTCGGACTTCATTTGGGCTTTGATAAATTGCAAATAAACAAATAACAAATTTTTCTTCTCCCATTGTAAAAACCAGTTCGCTGTATTCAAAAATGTACGAAAATTTTTTTAGTGAAACGATTTAAGCTTGAAAATGTGAAAAACTTTGAAAAATGCGGGTATTTTTTATCACGCTGATCTAACCAATGTAGTGTTTATTTTAAAACTGTCAATTTTGCAGATTCTCTTCAACTTTGAAGTCAAACGGATCAACAGTTATGAAATGACTAACTTTGGTGAAATAGCAGTTTATTTGAAACGCACTTTAGTTGGAAAAAATTTTCATTTGGTGTCCAACAGATCACTTTTCGCAACTTTTAATAAGGATAAAAAAGCCGACTAGCAATATAAAGTTTTATATGCTGGCATGATTTTTTTTTCTGATTACCATTCAAACAATCAGTTTTGTAAAAGATGAAGCCCGTTTTGAAGTTGAAACCCCACACAATTTTCAACAGCCTAATCATACTTAGGTCGAATTACTTAGAAGGTTTTTTTTCTCGTTTTTTCCTGCGTATAATTTTTAAAAAATTATGTGTTTCCAGAAAAAGGGCAGTTATACATTGTTCTCAACTAAGTAGATAAAACTATGAACAAATTTTTCAGCTCATAGACACGTGACACTGGATCTGTAGATTCAATGATGATCACTTAGGCAGCAGTTTTTTTCAATGAAAGTGTCATATATGGTAAACTTTTTTTTTGTGTCGGAAATCAATTGATTTTATGATTTTTTATGATTCAAGCTGTCATGAAAACTCGCAAAAAATTATCCAAAGAAGAAACCAAATCTTAAAAGCATATTGTAGGAAGAGATGAAGGAGCAAAAGCGGGCTTAAAACTAATTCATGGTTTTAATTATGTACAATATCAAAAAAATTCATTTTTTGTCGACAGCGAGATTTTGAATTTGGAGTTTCAATGCAGCCATCAGAAGCTTTTGTCTGACAAAGTCGGTCGACATGGTCTATACTTTTTTTTAAGCTTGGGTGGACTCAAATTGAGCGCATTTTTTTGGTCGATAAAGTCGAAATATACCCGTTACATCGATACATTCAAAACCCAAAGTGAGTGCCCGGTTTATTGCAATTGGCAGTCTTCCACTCGTGTTGCTAGTTTTTCCATTACAAAAATGCTAATTTTTTATTTCGATAAAGATAATTATGGTATAGTTCCTGACTAAACTACATTTTCATCATCTACTTGGTTAATAATTTTGAAGTGTTTTGAATGGTGTACATCTGTATTTACGAGACCAAGTAAGTTGATATCGGTCAATATAAAAATAGACCTAAAAATGAAACTATATATAAAACACCACTTTTTCTACTGTTGAGTCTCAAAACTAGTTTATTCCCTTTGTTTACGCTTTCTTATGTATGAACCAGCGTATAAAACACAAGTTTCCAATTTGAAATGAAATGCCAGGCAAAATTAATGTAGTATGTTGGCGATATGCCATCGATTTTTCTTTTCACCTTCGCTATATCCTCTATTTATCTAATTTTATGCCCAAAATCTTCTAAAAGTTTTCCAATGGGATTCAATGAGACTATAAATGGAATCGAAGAGCAGGTTAAGCGAGATGGTAAGTTCATTTTCATCGTTTTCCCTTTAACCATAATTTTAAGACCCACAATATCCTAGCTGCTAACTTGACAGGGGGCATCGTGGCACCTTTTTCGACCCAGTAAAAATAAAATTCAGAAAAAAACAACATACTGTATATGTTTTACCAGGAGCTCAACGGCGGCTTTCCGTTATGCGTTGAAAATGATCTGAACCTAATTTGTTGAAGCCAGCCTTAATGACTAAACCTGTATGGTGTTTTGAATTTGCAGTAAATTTCAACTAAAACAAAAACAGTAACCAGAAAGTTTTGAAACTTAATGTCTGTTCAAATAGAAAATCTTGCTTGTTTTTTTTTAGAAGACTGCAGATTTTGTGCTGATGGGCTGAAAAGCGTTCCCATTAGAGGTTGCGAGAGGTCACAGAAATCGAATGGATGTGGTGCCAGCAGTTGGAGTGAAGTCGCTATCGATATCGTAGACTTTCTGGCTTCAAACAGTGCAACCGAGTGTTGTAACAAACACGACATCTGTTACTCATCATGTGAACAGACGTTCGAAAAATGTGAACAAGAGTTTAGGGATTGTTTGAGCGGAGTTTATGATGGGATGTCTTTGCTAACGAAGTTTGGAGGTTGCTCTGCCTTCAAAAACGCCCATAACGGTGTATGTTCATGCGTGAACGAAACGTCACCCATTTCTGAAGTGTATATGGACTGTAACTTTTTGAGCAAAAAAGACGTTAAAAATTAACTGAAGAACTGTTGTTCAACATATTTTGATATTTTGAACAAACTTATTTTTATAATCTGCATTGCTCTCATTAAATTGAAAAATGCTCGCCGACTAAATCTTCAACCCCAAGATAAGTTTGGGTTTGATAACCATTCGTAGAGTTACCCTCAGTGCATGTTGTTAAAAAGTATCAGCCTTGAGAACAATTTATTTGCAAAGAAACGACTAAAATACGAGCTAGCTGTTCATCTCGTTACGTCGAAAATCTTTTATGCTTCCTTTAAACACAGGCAATTGCAACCAGGAAAAAATACATTTTTGTTCCGACCATTGAAAACGGGGAGGAATTTTTATTCGGGTCTGTTTTAGTTTGAGGGCTATTCTACTGCGCGAAGGGCCGAATAGGCGAAAAAATTCGTGGGTGATGGACCGAAAACAAAATTAGCCGAAAGTCAGTTCTTAAAAAGAAACAATAACTATTCAATTAAAATGAATTAAATGAAGCAATATTTTGCTTTTTTCATAAAGAAACCCTCGAAATTTAAAGTTTGTTCCAATTCGGCGATGGTCAGTGTCAATTTGAAAACTTTGCATATTTCTGCCGTTTTTATATTCGCCCAATATCAATATTCAGTCCCTGGAAATGTTTACTTACTTTTCAAGTTTTAGATTAATGAAATCTGATTGGCTGATTTTTATTTTCGCACATGTGGTCTTTCGCGTATGAAGGATTCCACTTTCAAATTTTTTTCTTTTTGTTTTCCATGCAAAATCAGGTACCACCAATAATCATCGGACTGGGTTGAGTGATATATCATATTACAGCCCTTTCAGTCGTGATTTAAACCACATTCAAAAATTCCTAAAACTTTTTTAGTGTCGAGAAAAACCGGTTTGAATTTTTTTGAGTTTTTTGTCTTCTTTTTCTCGTCCAATTTTTTGTTCGCTCGCTTTGTTTTCGAGCTCGAGCGAACAAAGCGAACGAGCAGTCTTATTTTAACCGTTTAAAGCTTACAATAGCTTAATTTAAAACGTAAAAACCTAGGTTTACTTGAGTAACGTTAGTAGTTTACTTAAAGTATTTTAACGCCTTTTTGGGATCAATTTTTCAAAAATTAAAAAGCTGCATAACTTTTAAAAAAAATTTTTTGATTTTTTCTTCATTTTTCCAGCAACTTTTGAATAAAAAAAGGTTTTTCGATTTGCTTATTACACTATGACTGTCGAATATACCTAATCTCCAGTCTTTTGTTCAGTTCCTTTTATCCAACCGCGCCGAAAAAAAACCACAGTAAGTTGAAAAAACTTTGTAGTACTTTTTAAAGACTATGGTCGGAACATACTGTTCCACTTGCACAGTATCCGGCTATCCTTGTTTATATATTTTTTTGAAAATTTCAGATTGTTATGTAATTTTTCATGGATACAAAATTTTGTCGTGTCCTAAAAAAAAGGGCAATGATTCACAAGGAACAGAAACTAAGACCGAAGTGTTTATCTAAATTTCTCTAATTTTGAAAAATGTTGGCATAAACGTAAACAGCTACCAAAAAAGTTTGGTTTTAAGTCAGATGAATGCGGTTTTACGATTTTACCAATTTCTAATGTGTATTGTTTACTACTTATCATATTGGTAAATTTTCGAGACTCGCTTCGTTATTCAATTGTGTTTAAGTGCAAAATCAAAGCTTTCAGATCCAAAGCTACAGAAAAACCATAGAAGCAATAACTTTTCATTCAGTTGTATTGTAGATGCTGGCCTTTTAATCAGCCTTCTAGCTTTCTTAATTTTTTCTTTTCACAGACAGCTTAATAATTATGAAAATTACTAGACTGATGTGTTGTTTTTCTACACATTTTTTTAATATCTTCGAAGAGACTTGTTACAATGGCAGCTAATTTTTAATCAAAGATAGATTTTGATTAGAAAATGGCTTTTATCTAATCTTTAATTATTAGCTTTACTTTTGTGGATCTTGTGATTTTGAAAATGACATCGGGGCTAAAACGTATGAAAAAGGACCAGGATGGTTTCTTGTACGATGATGACCCGGACTACCCTCGCTATTATGTAGTAAGTGTTCTTAGCTTTTAAATTCAGGTCAATTCTGTATTTGAAAACATAACACTGCAATTATTTCAAAAATTGAAAGTTATGACACAACAGAGACCAATTTTTTTGTGCCGGTTAATAATTAAAGGCAGTCGCGGACATCAGGGGGGCTCCCCTTTTCTAAAGACGCCTTTGGCGCTAAAATATACTAATTTTGAGGGGGGGGGGGCGCCGAAAAAACGCAATTTTTTGGTCAACATTTTCCAATAAACGCGTAAAAAAGTCAGGCTTCAGAAATCACTTGCGGTGCAGAAAGTTTGGCCAAGATAGGGCCTTCATGGTGATGTCGGAGAGCTAAAAAAAAGTTCGAGAAAACTTTTCATATTTTTTCAAATTCCCCTTGAGAAAATTCTAGAGCAGCCCATGGTGATCATCGCCGATAACCATCGTTAAAAAAAGTTTTTTTTTGCTGTTTTTTACTTTAATGTTCCGAAGAAAGTGATGGAAAAATTGTTCTCGGTGAGATTTCTTTCTTCAGTCATTCTTTGATTTTTTCTGTAACTGGCTTTTTTGACAAATTTTTTGTTCCCTTTGGGATGATTCAGTGTCCTGAGCTAAATTTTTTAAAAGTCTTTTAAAGTTTAGCTTTTTTTTGAAATTAAGTAGGTTTGAAAACTGCCGATTTTGCAAATTTGGCAGGATTACCGCGCGATATATAATAATAATGGCATCTTAATAATAGCATCTTGTGATAATAATGGACTAACGGTGATTTAATTTGGCTCAAAAGATAGTTGCCTAACAGCGAGAGAACTGGACTTCAAGCCGAACCACATATCTGTGGGCTACAAGAAAATCATTTTAAAATTTAGGAAACTTTGAATAGTTTGGATTTTTACTGTTCCGATTTTCACAACGAAAGTAAAAGAACGTTTGTGCTCGGGGTGGTTTTTTTTGCTCAGACAAAATTCGACATTTTAACTATCCATTTTTAACGACTTTTTTATATGATTCAAAAGATATTGTTGTACTGAGCTTAAATTTAATTTTATTTCACCTGTGATCATTTTTTTTTAAAGTTATGGGGGATTAAAAATTGCCATTTTGGCTAATTTGGGACATTTAGTTTGCGCCATTAACGAGTAAGCGGAGGTTTAATCCGTCTTATAAATCGTTCCAAATTGGTTGAAGAAAGCTTATTTGCCATAATTGATTTTTTACTAGGAGCGAAATCTATCAATATGTACTTTGTATGGCGTGTATGGGAGATGAATTTAACAAAAAAATCTCGAAGTTAAAAAAACGTGCTTTATTTTATTACATATACTTTTTTCATGTTATTACTGCTCCTTTTACTTCAATTTTTACTTTGCTTTATTTTATTTAAAAAAAGATTCATTAAGATTTTTTATTCAATTTTGCATGTACAAAGACTGCATTCCATGACAGAGCTTTATGGCAGAGCAGATAAAGATAAAATAAGACAGCTCGTTTATCAGGCCAAAGCCCTGAGTGTTCCGACTGCCCCTTAATCAATATCGAGTAAATCTTTGGAAAAAGAAAAAATTGAAAATTCATAAATTTTGAACAATATCAAAGATCAAGTGTGCAGACTTGATTCGTATGAAACTAGTGCGACCGATGAGCTAGCCTCAATTCAATTTGGAACAATTTTGTTGAGCGGGATAATTTTCCACGCTTAAATAATTTGAGTTACGTTCTCAGCAAGATGAATAAATTCTCCAAAGCGCGCATAAATTAGTCCAGAACATGGACAAATTGGCAATTTTAAACTTTGCATAAAATGATTGTAGGTAGAATACTTTTTTAAAATTTGAATTTATTTAGTCAATATCTTCAATAGGACAATTTTTTTTTATGAAGTATTATTTCGTTTGCCGAAAATTTACTGAAAAAAAAACAACCCCAAGCATGGATATTGCGTTTTCTTCGAAAGTCGGAACAACAACATCGAACACTCCAAAACGCAGGCGAATTCTGAGAACTAATTGTATTGTATTGACAAGACTAAGCTCGGAACCGAACTTTTGCTTGCATTTTTATCACAAACTCCCGTAACGAACTTCTTCTGAACTTTGAGCGCAGTGCAATGATTTATTTTTCATGGTTACAAAAATTTCAGTCAAACTAAAATATGAAGTTTTTTCGATACTCGGAACAATAAACAGGAAAAGCTTTTGATGGTGGCAAAATCTTCTAGAATTATCGCACAGGAGCATACTTAAAATGGGACGAGAGACGTTTTATCTTCCTGGAGTTCGGTAATCTGATGGCAACATGGATTTTTGTCCCGTTAGACTATCACCTAAACAGCATGGTTGGCGGTTGAAAAATATTTCATCGTCTAAGAAAATAGGGACAAATACAGGGGAGGATTTGGGGGTGTGAGGAGGAGGGGGTAACAATTTTGAAGAGGAACGCGCGCCAAAAAAATGCAATTTATGGTCAACATTTGCCAAAAAAAATTAAAAGCAGCATTTTGACCTGTTTTTTTTATATGCCAGCAGCGCAGAAAATTCGTTGAAACAGGGTCTTTATAGTTTCCGGGAGCAATCAGAAAAGCAATTTGATCGAATTTGAAAAAAAAGTGGACAAATTTTTTTTTAGAAACTTAACTCTAAATTTTAGGTTGTGAAATCTATCAGCATCACAGCTCACCTGAAAAAAATTAAGAATGGAAAAAATCATTCAGTTTGTTAAATAATTTATAACCATTCACAGTGGTCGAATCATTCTGCGTCTTTTTCCTTTAAAACGACAAATCAGAAGCACCCCTCGCTCTATCAAAAAAAAGTTTTCATAGCCCCTCACCAGTCGTGAATTTCAAAAACTCCTGAGCTCGTCACACAACGGATTCGACCCTCGAAGGTTCGACCCCGTGCCGACCCAAAGGGTCCCCCTTCGATACTATCTTCATTTTTAGCTATCCGACCCTAAAATTATTCTAAAGGCGATAAAGTGATTATTTTAGCGATCCAAGTGGTACCCTGTGGACCTGATTGCCCTCTACCCTGAAGTGTTCACGGAGATACTGACGACTAAGTTGAAGCGAGTGGTTGCGAGTGAACAGAACAGATTACGTAAGAGGACATCTATTGCCTCGACTGAAAGTGAAGAGCGAGATGTAGTGGTGGATAATCTTATGCAGCTGACAGAACAAACGAGAAAAAAGGAAATGCATTTCAGCTCCAAGGTTAATTAAGTTTATAACTTTCAGTATTTTCATTAAATATTTACAAAATAAAACAAGGATAGCCGGTTGGCGTGCAAGTAGCGCAGAATGTTCCGACTAGATTCGTAAAACACTACGTAAAACACTAAACACTCAATTTAGCGGCGTTTTTTTGTCTAGTGGTGGTATTATAGAACTATACAAATTCGTGAAAAATTAGCGAATTAGGCATAAAAAACAACAACTTTCTTCACGAAAAAATAACAAAAAAAAAACAAAAAAAAACGAAAAAAAATGTTTTCAAACAAAAATCTTCAAAAATGTTTCCTTATTTTTTGCACTAAAATTTTAAATTTGAATTCAAATTTTTATGGCCGAGTAATCGCTTACTATTATTTCCAAAAATGATTTTTTTTTTTAAATAAATCAGGTTTTGTAGCCTAAATAGCCAAAATTATGTATAACGAACTTTACTCGATCGCTTTACTCGCTCGAAATTGGACTGAAACTTTGGGAAAATTTTTGGAAACTTAATAACGTTCAAATCACGACTGAAACGGCTTTTACATGATATACCACTCAATCCATTCCGATGATTATTCGGGTCACGTGATGTTGCGTGGAAACAAAAAGAAATTAGAAAAAAAAAGAGAAAAAAACAAGGATACCCGGCTGCTGTGCAAGTATCACAGTGTTCTGAGTAGTCTTAAAAATACATTTATTTTCAAATTAATTTAGTTTTTTCTATGTTGTGATCATTATTCAGACCTGCATTGAAAAACTTTTCGGTGGGGAGGGTTCTCATGCTGGAGGGACCGCATGCTGGAAAAAACTAATCAAAATTGGTACCCGTTCCTATTGGCTAAAGGCCTTTCTCACAAAATCGAAGTCAAAATTAACAGAAAATGATAATATAATAAATAAACTAGATGCAGTTATAACAGAAGCAAGTATAATAAATTTAGTTTTTTATTCTTGTATTTTTCATAAATTGGTATCCTAAAACTATTAACGCTAATGGCCTGGTTTTATTTGCTTGCTTTGAGATTTTTGCGATTTCTCTGAGATTTTTTGAATACTCAATTCTGAATGGCTGAAAATAAGCCAAAACAAATTTCAAGCTTTCGGTCCCTTCAGCATGACGGACGCCACCCTTTTCGGTTTTATAGACAGCGTAAATTGTTTCAAGCTTGCGCGACGAGCTTGGATGGTTGCGCGTCTCAAACCATCGATCTTTCGACTGGGAGGCGCCAACAGTACTGTTTCCACCAACAATGGCCATAAAAACATGAACCGCCCATGAAAATTGTTTGCCATATACTTCAGACATACTCAAAAAGTCCTCGTACAAATCGATTATACTACCAATCGAGAAAAACGGTCCTCCTATTTAACGACCTATGTTCTCAAGTGTTTTAGTAATTAACTTATTCAAATTTTTTGAAAAGCCAAGTGACTTCAAAACGAGAAATATGTAAATTATATATAATAATTAAACTTTGGCGTCTAGTTTTTAGCGAAAAGTACAAGTTTATGATGGTCGTTAAAGATGGCGTAGGCATGACTTTTTAATTTGATAAAAAATTTTAATCCACGCATTTTTGGTGAGAGGAATGCGCACCAACTTAGGGTTTTTACCAAAGGGGGACTATTTGAGTGGCTAGGGGGTCGAATCCCTAAAAAGAGGGCGTCCCGCTTAACTTAGGTGCCCCCTTTATTTTGGCTAATTAAGGGGGCATCTAAAAGGGGCAGCCGAATAATGTTTCGGCAGGCCCGAATGATCAGGGAACAGGTAGTGCAAATTATTTTTTTTGATGACTAAATTTTCTAACGCGGATAAAAAATTCATTTTTTAAATCAGATCAATCGCGCCAGATGATTACAAATTAAATTTTGAAACCAAAAAGAATCTAAAGTTATCCAAAGTAGGCTCTACACTAAGATGTGTCCGTTTATTTGCATGACGAAAAAAAACCAAAAACCTTTTAATCTGGTAACAAATTTCTTATTCAGACGTTTTGCATAATTTTCAGAAATAAAAAAGAATGCTTTGTTTCAGTTAAATTCCAAGAAAAAAATCAGTTCGCTGCAACGTGTGAACTCCCTTAGCTCCAAAGATGACGTCCGAAACATTAAAGACTTTTCTAAAATTCACGAATCGCAACGACCAACTTCGCAGAACCGACGAGCAGCAGTGTTCAATTTGGCTGCTAGAGGGCGCACTGTGTTACAAAAAACGCCGGATGATTATTTTGAAATTTCGGTTACAGAAAATGACACTGAGCATGAAAGCTTGCTAAACACAACAATTGATCAAGATTTCGAACCCAACGAGACTTCTGAATTAGCAATACCGAAAAGAACTCGGGACGAATCGCATTCGCCTAACAGTGAAAAACGAAGTGATTCTTCTAGACGCAAAACGAGCGTAATTCCATCGCTTTTCGGCGCCAAGAGAGTTTCGAGAGTAAATTCTAAAAGAGAAAAATTTTCAGTTTCAAAACTAGCGCCAATTTTTTCTACCACAAACTTAATGACCATAGATAGCGGAAAATTAGCTGTACCATTTTTATACAAGGGCCGAACCAGAAACGAATGCTTAAATGAACCAAAACAAGAACAGATTTTGTGTTCACGTTGCCTGAGAATGCTTTCACTTGATGAAGAAATTTTTGGTGAGGCTTCTAGGTCAAGTGCAATTGAAAACAGTCATCTGATTCACGAAGAAACAGGAGCAGAACATTGTGCAAGAAATACGCAAGGAGGTCAAAAATCTTCGTCGCCAGCAGTGCATTTAAGCTTGCCAAAGGTACGAACTTTAATCTATAACCGGAGTTGAGTTTTTGCTTAATTTCTGCTCAGTGTTATCCACCATGGTTGGTGTGATTTGGCGAAATGCGATCCATTAAAAAACTTGCTTTTATTTTTCTCCGCTATTTCTGTTGAAAAAGTTAATCTTAATCTTATTTTTAATAATTGTTACTAAAATAATTTTCTCATTTAATATCAATCAGCTAATATCGATAATCACAATCAACTGATCACAAGAGTAAAATAATTGCTGTATTTGTTTTTGTTTTGCATGATGATCGTTTCAAGGCTAAAAAGGCTTCAATATGATATTTCACTAGACTAATTCTGATTTTTTCTGGGACCTCATTTTGCTTCATAACAAGAAAAAGTAGGAATTGTCAGTTGCTGTGCAAGTAAATACTTGCGGTACTTCACAAGCAGAAGTATTGCAAGCAGGTAGAAAAAAATGGAAGGAAAAAGATTGAAAAAACTAGGTTGTTCAATCCTTTAATGAATGACATCGGGCCGACTTAAGTAATACAAACTCCCGCTGAGTCAAAAACAAAAAAGATGCCATGCAAAACTTGAAAACTGAAAATTTATGTTTTTACGCCCCCCCCCCCGGATATACGCATCAGGATTTAAAAATTTTTAATACAAACGACACAAAATTAAAAAGCCGATAAAACAAGAGCCGAAACAATTGAAGCCGAGAAAAACTCGGAGCAAAAATATAACGAAAAAAGAAATCACCAAAAAACTCAAATTCAATATGCTTACACTTTAAAGGTATAATAAGAAATTTTAGAAGTAAAGCTAAAGTTTACAACACATGAAAATTTCATGACATGGCAACTTTTCACACAAAATAAAAACAGAAAAACAATAGTCTGACGATAGTTTTTAAGGAAATTTTTCCTGTTTGAAAGAAATAAGAAAGAAAATTGAAAAAAAAATTAAAAAATTAGCCGAACCAGGCGTAGTTGCAACCTCTAGACGAGTAGTGCCAAAGAAGCTGAGAATTTTTTTTATTATGAGCCAAGCTATCAAATGATTCAACCGATTTCGTTAAATCATCAGAATAAGTAGAATGAGTTATCTTATTAAAGACCCTTTAAGTCATAGTTCGAACGAAAATAAAATTTTTCTTAAAATTATTCCAGAATTGAGATAAACAGGCTAAACCTTTTGATTTCTAGTGTACAATTGAGCAATAAAATAACACAAAAAGTTGCTAACTAAAATTTTTTCTACAGAAACGTGCTTTTTAGTTTTTTTTACAAGCGTGGTCAATCTGTGCTACAGTACACCTTGTAATTTATACATTGAAAAGAGTGAGAACAAGTCATCGAAGGTGAACAAACCTCTGAGCCTGGAATTCCCAACTTTGCGAGAAGATCATGCTACAATCACTGGCACTCTTCTGAATTATTTTCAGTTTAATGTTGAAATTTTCCACATTGTTCCTTCATTTTACACGCCCACGCACAAAAATTTATGATTTAGCCAGGCCAGATTTTATGGACTATAGGTCTATCATGATGAATTTTTGCCCAAACAAATGGGTTGACGCAAAGTAGTTTTTATCATACAATTAGGGCATTTATCCAAAAAAAACTATACAAACAAATCAGTACTTATAGTTTTTATCACCGGTACCAAGTGTTTAAACATATTGGTTTAATTTTTCATTATTCAAAAAAACATAAAGGGTGATGGCTATTAGCCAAGTCCTTTACGCGTTTTCAGTTGCATTAGTTAGTGCAAATCTATCTGAGAAAACTTGGGAACATTTTTGACACATTAAATTGTTTTTACTACTTTAGATGAGCTCAAAACAAAGTTCAAATTAGGAAGCCTAAAAATCATTCCGTTTGAAAATGTTTTTTGAAGTTCAATCATGCCAAAAATAAATGTAATATACTAAGCTCATTAGCTTTTTTTGTTATACACACTTGACTCTGTAAAATTTTTAAAAAACCGTTCTGAGCAAATATAGTTTCAGAGCATCAGTATATAAACTAATTTTGACGACAATCTTTAAGCGTTGCTGTTTTTTTGTTCGGCTTTCTTTTGCCGAGATAATTTATCAAACGGTCAGAGTGACACCTTTGTGACATTTTGACGAGCATTTAAGATTTTGTTTAGAAGCTCAAAGATAATGTAATTGCCATGAAAAAGCTTAAATCAAAATCGCAGCTTTTATACACTTCGCAATTGTTCGCAAAAGTTTTCTTTGATTTTCTACAAGTTATGTTACTAGGAAAAATGACTGACTGCTTCAAAACTTTGCCACATTGATAGAAAATTATTGTTTAAGAAAAAATATTGTTTAGCAGTTAAAAAATCAAATGAATACGAATGAAGACGGCTGGCTTAAATAGTAAAACAAGTTGGTTTATAAAATTCTGAAAAGATTCCAATCGTTTGCGATTCAACCTTAAACAAAACTGAAAAGCATGAAGACAACTAGATTCAGGTTTTGGCAATCTCACAAGTGATATTTTTGTAAAAAGAATGCTTCTTTTGAAATTTTGATTGTGTAATGAATTAACATAGAAACGATTTATTGTTTTTCTAATAAAAACACTTTAAAGGCTTGTATCAGGGCGAATGTAAATAGCTCTTGTTGTTCCATTATCATCACCTTGTCAAAATCTGAGCTTTTTTGGGGAGCAATTTTGATGTGCGTGCCTTAGCGAGTATTTCAAATAATGATTCTATGTAAGATGTTTTTGCGTGTGCTTAGATATTGCTTGGATTCCACGGAAAAAAAATCGACGACTCAGAGGGTTCAACGAAGAAATACAGTGGTAAGTTTGCTTCAACAAATTTTAATCGCATGCTAACGTTTTTGGTGAAAACTATTTTGATTTTGAGCTTCTATTTGCAATTTAGCTTTATTTTTTATTTTGTGAAAAAGGCTAACACCATTATTGTCTTACCATCTTTTCATTAAGCATTGGACCAATTTAAAAATTTGCCACCTTAAACGAGCGATGTAAGATTTAGGGACAAGTTTCCTTAATTTCGTAAGAGTTCGTTGAGTTGCTTGGATGCCATTTTAATCGGCCGACTAGAATTTAATATTTTGAATGTTGACTTACAATTTAGATTTGCTGTTCAATTGTATAATGCTTGCAGTGAATTCAGAAAAATTTCAGCAAAAATTAATATCATTCATTAAAAAGAGTTATTTGTTTATTTAAATTTTTTGTCACTTGAATAAAATTGGTCACTTAGAAAAAAAACTTTAATGTTCAGTCTTAGTTATTTTTGACAAAAAATTATTCCCAGCTCCAAAAATCCAAAATTTTGGATTGAACCGGTCAATATCTTTATTTTTATTGACAAAACAGTCAATAAAGTTACCTTCAAAGTCGGCAGACTCTTAGAAAATTACATAAATAATCTGCAAAAAAACATCAACTACACAAATCTAAAAATCAATTAATGTTAAGCACCTCAAAATTTTCTTATCAGGTGGTGAATTGAATGAAACAATTAGCTTAAAAGGTCTTTGAATGAACTTTACTGTCAAATGGTTAAGCATAATGATATGAGTCAACTCAAATGATCGAACGTCATAAAAACTATCTATCTGAAATCAAAAGTGTGCTTAATCGCATTCATGAGCCAAATTTTTCATCATGTTTTATTCATTTAAAGCTATCAAAAAGTTCGAATTTTTTCTATATCATTAAACTATTTTTTGTTTCAGGTAAAATTCAGCGTACAAAAAGCAACCCTAATTTTCTCTTCAAGTTCTTGGGTAAGTTTTAAAAAAATAGTATAAAAATTTTATTTTAAACTCTCTTCGGCAAACAATTTTGGTTCTATTTTCAAACTATTTAGAGTTAACAAGACGCAACAGTACACCTGCAGATCTTGAGAAATTTCATCTCGAAAAAATCACAATATCGCCAAATGAATGTATAACTTTTGATACAACTGAAAGCTTTAAATATCCTCAAATCGAATTGGAAACAGGAATTCCAGAACATCAAACTACAAACGTGAGACTTCAGATATTACATCAGATTTCTGCTAGCGATGTAAAAGAGCCAACCAGCTTTGAGAAAGCTTTATTAAAACCTTCCGACGTCATTCAAAGAATTCCGAGCTCCGAAAAGTTGAAGAAAGTTCGACTAAAAACTCAAGACTGGGAAGTGTGCAAGCCTTTTGTCGATTCGATTCGCGGAGAGTTTTTTCATGTGGAACAACCAGCTGAAAGTGTTAAACTTTGGACCAAGAATGCCCCCGAAAAAGCAAAACGACATGAAAACGACATATTGGTCCGTGATCAAACGTTAAACAAATGCCGAAGACTTGAACTGAACTCACCTTCGTTTGACCAATCAAAATTGGCTGAGTTAAATAGGAGTTTGAAAGCAGTTTGTTACGTGAGCCCTTCAGTTGTCTTAGAGAACCAGCAGGGCATTTTGGAAGCTAGAGTTTCTGAAAGAACGCGCATAGATTTTGAGACAGCTAATTGGATCGATCCTCCATCTAAAATTTTGCCAAGAACTCAGAGCATTGTTGTGGCGTCGAAAACCTCATCCGAAAACAATTTTGGTTCTTCGGAAATTGTAGAAAATGTTCAGTTTGAGAAATGTGATGTTCACAAGCTACCGAAAGCAACGATAAAAGCTGCAATTGAAGTTCGCAGAGTGGCCTCGAAAACCTCATCCGAAAGCAATTTCGGTTCTTCGGAAATTGTAGAAAATGTTGAGTTTGAGAAATGTGATGTTCACAAGCTACCGAAAGCAACGATAAAAGCTGCAATTGAAGTTCGCAGAGTGGCGTCGAAAACCCCATCCGAAAACAATTTCGGTTCTTCGGAAATTGTAGAAAATGTTGAGTTTGAGAAATGCCATGTTTACAATATATCAAAAGCAACGAGAAAAACTGCCATTGAAGTTCACAGAGTTTCAAATAGGAAGAAACGGTCACGATTGGCGGATGCTCTCATTGAACCAAAAAAGTTCGAAATTGCGAAAAGCCACGAAGCCGAACAGTTTTATAGAGCCGGAATTTCACTTCAAGAAGATTCGAACGAGTCGTCTAATTTTGAGTCAACAGATATACTTGAAGATGGAGTTGCAGAAAATATTCATCAAGAAGAAATTGTTGTTCAATCAACCGATGATATCAGTGAGTCGATGTTGCCACAGTCGAGAAGCAGTGAAAACGAAATTGAGAATTCGGCTAATACGAACACTAGAGATGCATCTTTCAGCCAGTCGGTCGAACATTCTAGAAGAAACTCTATGGACAACATTGAAACGGTTCAGGAAAATGAACTGAAAAATGACGTTAGTTTTTCGAAAAACGAGAAAAATTCTCAAAGTACTGATCAAATTTCTCTTGAAACGGAGAGTTCGAAGCTAACGGTGGAAACCTTGAAACTACAGGTTGGTTATGTATAATTTTACCAAAGGGCTTTAAAAAATTTCCTTTTCTGAAAGACTCAAATTTTGTCGTTTTAGCTGGAAAATGCGAAAACAATTGAGGAGAAACGAATGATACGACGAAAGATCAGCGTCTTAACAAGATAAATAAAAAAATTTTCCTAAAGAAAATCATTTTATTTTACTTTTATACAATTAACTACAATTGATTAGATTAATAAAACTTTTTATCCCAATGCAATACCCAAATAATATTCTAAAAATATTGATATTAAGGGGTTATAAACAATATATCCATCCGTAGAAATAAACACAAGAAGTTAGCACTAGAGCTTTCTCTTGAAAATTCTGAAAATCTAGTTTTGCTGCATTCTGATTGGTCTAAATTTCGACTAGTTTAATCTACTTAACAATTTTCATCCCTTTCTTGAAAGGGGGGACATTGTTGAGAAGACCCCAACAGTCTTACACCACACAAAAAGACCTTCTTCGAAGACTTTATTTTAAAAAGCTGCATGACATGTCTGAGCGATAAATCAAACCCGAGTCAAAGTTTTCAGCCCAATTCCAAACAAGATTTGAGCGGTTTGGACGATGTTTTAGACAGTTATGCTCAAAATCTTGCTTAAGTAATTAAGACTAGAACACAGATTATACGATTGCTGAATCTTAACTTTAGAGAACTTCAAATCTATAGGAGCAACATTGGAATCATTCCGTTGTCTTATTTTCTTAAGAGAAAACTGGTTAACTGAATAATGAGTTTGATTTGATAGAACTCAAGAACTATTCAAATGTATTCATATAATTTTTTTATTATTTATTTCAATACCAACTGTTAATAAAAAAATTTCGCAACATCGCCTGTTAAAACCTGTGTTTAATGAGATTTCTAATCATCTGAATCTCTTACTTAATCTAGGGCTTGTTCTATTGCACGCGTAGATTTTATTTTACGCCTCCAGGCAAAAAAATTGAAGATTCTTTTAACCAGTTTTTTGTCAAAGTATATTTCCAAGATTGATCACAACGTCGACATTATACAAGTTTTTACTACACCATTCCAAGATTAAGACAAATTCTCATAATAAAGGCAACAAAACAAAGACAAAATCAAATGTAAGAAACTATAAAGTCGTATGTTTTTGTGAAAACAATTTTTGTGAAATAAGTTATCACAAAATTTGTGAAAACCTGATACAATTTACTTTAAACGCTAAATAAGGAATACAATTGCAATGAGGTATAAAACTTAAACTTATTTGTGCTAAAATGAAAGATCAAGATTTTATGAATAAAAAACATCGAAAAAACTGTGTCTGTACAAAACAGTCCCATACAAAACAGTCCAATACAAAACAGTCAGGAAAACAGTCCCAAGTAATAATTGTTTCAACAAGCCGGTAGGCCGAGAATTGTCATTTGTTCAACAAACATATAGAACAAAATAGTGACCGCCGCAGTCGTTTTCGGACTATTTTGCATTGGACTGTTTTGTATGGGACTGTTTGTATATGCACCGAAAAAACCGTAATTCAGACTTGTATTTTGATACGAACACTTAACCCTGCAATCTGCTCATATATAACGGCTTGATCATTTATTCGATTAACGAGAAGTAAGTCTAAATAGTGTGCTTGAGACTTAGTAAAACGGTCACAATATACAAAGGCTTGAAAAACCATATGACATATGAATATAACATATGACATATAAACCATTTCTGCTTTTACCAGTTTTTATCAAAAAAAACTCGGCCGAACAATTTTGACAAAAAACAAGAAAAAGTTTGGTCAAATGATCAACTGTAAAATGCAAATGCGGAACTTTCCTAAGCAAAAAAAATGTTTTTTAGCAGAACAGTGAAAAAGATCTTTGCTCTTTCATTTGGTTACCAACAATTTTGACAATGTAAACTATGATATACTGCTCCAAAAATATTCAAAGTTGTGGCTGAAAAATTTTTTATTGTAAAACCCTCATTTGAGAGCCATCAATTGAGAGCCAAAAATATTGAAATGAAAAATACACAGCAAAATCTGAAATTGATAAATATTCAGAGATCAATTCTAATTTTTTTTGTTGCATCAATGATATCCCTAAAATACACAAATTTGAAAAACTTGATAATTTTGGAAACACATCTTCTTTGTTGGAAAATTCTCTAACATGGATTGATAAACTGAACATAAAAGGAATACTGGTCAACAAGAACTTATGTTTCAATGAACAGAAAAAAAGTACGTTTTCTCTTATGATTCAAACATTTAAAAACTGGCGGCAGGTATTAACAAGGAAGGCGGTGACTTTACTCGCTTAAAAATTGACTGATATTTGACAAACTTGAAACAGGTTTTAAAGTCTAAAAGTTTTTAAAGGTTGTTCAAATCACAACTAAAAAGGGTCCACATGGTTCATCACTTGACCCAATCCGATGATTACTTGTGGCAACTAATTTTACGTGGAAAAAGAGAAACAACTAAAACACATCCAAATACAAAATTTTTTCCCAATTTCAAATTTTGGAAAAAACAGAAAAAATATATTGGTGTTGAAGGCTTAGGTTCTGTTATAAGTATTTTTATTCTGCTTTATCTAATATAAAAATTTT
This sequence comes from Symsagittifera roscoffensis, assembly GCF_963678635.1. NCBI lineage: Eukaryota > Metazoa > Xenacoelomorpha > Acoela > Convolutidae > Symsagittifera > Symsagittifera roscoffensis. The sequence goes on from NC_087067.1 coordinate 46,344,242, forward strand.
AACAAAAGAAGGAGTTTGATGCAAAGGATGTTTTTTTTCGACGTGGTACGATTATTGAGACTTTTTCCTCGAAACAACTTTTATTTTTCAAAATCGTCAACTTGATAAGGCATTGATCGAATGAAAATCTCAGTTTCAAAATTAATTTGGGAAGATTAAGCAAAATGGGTAGACTTTGTTTTCATACTAACAAATTGTTTTTTAAAATGTTAAACTTTTTTGCAACTTAGCCCGTCTGTCTAAGAGAAATTTTACTGGTGCAATAATCTATCAAGTTTCTAATTTGATTTTCTAGTTTGAAAATTAATTTCGCAAGACCAGCATAATTGAGTAGGCTTTGGTTTCATTTTAACAAATTTACAAAAAAAGAAACGAACATTTTTTTTTGTGAAACTTAGTTTGTCCGTCCATGTAAATTTTTTAGTTGTATCACTTCAGTTTACAAAAAAAACACCTAAAACATCTAATTTTGATTTATAACACGTCGACTAAAAAAGCTGAACAATAAAACTCTGTGTTTTTGTTAAAGAATATCTTTGTCTTTTTTGATATTGAACGATTTCTAACAAACTTTTACTCCACTGTGATAATGAAGTATGAACAAAGGATGATGTTGCTGTTTTTTTTTGAAAAATTAAAGTACTGTCTCAAAAACTTACTGCTTTAGTTTACATAACGTAAGCATACCTCACTGGCGGCCTAAAATTAAAAACAATCAGATTTAAAGAAAATTGCAAAGTTGTAAATTCAGCTTCAATCACATCTGTTATGATTGGCAAAAAGGTGATTTAATCGAATTAATGATATTTTTATAAAATTTACTTGATTTTGGGCAGAAATTTTGCCATTTGGAGGTCGTAGGAAAATAATGCCCAATTTGACCAATGATCTGACCTTGTCCGGTCCATAATTTAGCCTTAGATGTCTAATTTTTATTGTTTGTAGAGTTTTTCAGACTTTGCAGACTGGTCTACAGACTTTGCTGCTTTACGTTTAGACTCTGCAGACATATGTTCAGACTTTGCAGCCAAAATTCAGAATTTGCTAATTCTAAATTTAAATTTTGCAGTTTTTGAGCTGTCTTGCAAGTATCATTTTTCAGTCCCAACGCAGATTGACTCAGACTTATAAAATCTGAACATAAAACCGACGTAGAACTCGACCTCGACAAGGGATTAACTCCAATTTCAAACGTTCGAAAAGAATGACTAGGGATTTTGTTTATGTCATGTACTGTTGTTTTTTGTTCAGCTTTGTATCATTTCAATTAAGAATGATTTGCTAAGCCCTAGTTCGGTAATTACCTTTTGTGCATGTAAGAAAAAACAAAACAGGAAAAATTAAAAATTAAAAAAAGTGTTGCGGATAAAAAATTTGATTTTAACCGATGTTATTTAATTTCTTCTTTGAAGGTAAAAGCCATAACCTAAGCCACTGCGGAACATTCTGTGCCTAATATAGACAGACCTTGTTATTATTACAATTAAAAATGGAGAATAATTTTGTTGTCGGGTGCTTTTTCTCTTTTCTGTTTTCTTCCCAAGATTAATCAGATATCACAGAAAATCATTGGGCTCGAATTGAAGGGCTATTGGAAAATAATTTTAAAAATTCTGTACAAAATAATGGAAAAAATTTAATTCAATTATTCTGTGATTTTTTTCTGTTTTTTTTTCAGTTTTAAATCCAATTTGTCTATCATATTATGATTGCCATTAATGCGTAAAATTTATCCTACCTCGTAATTTTTTTATAACTCTTACGCGTAAGTTGTTTTCATACATCTTTATCACAGCCCACACTATGACTAAAATTTTGAAAAAAAACTATGTCACTTTGTTTTCAATATTATGGTCGGAAAATTCTCTGCTACTTGCACAGCAATCGTCTTTTTTGTTATTTGCAATACGATTTTTCACCTTTGCAATACGATTTAAAGGGCGGTTCAAAGGGCGGTTGAAATAAAGTTGGAGATTTAGGTTCCTAAGACTCTTTAGGATTTTTCATAGTCAAAATTATTGATTTCAGCAAGAGGACAAAAATAGTTCATTTCTGATGAAGAGAAAGACTTTATCCGACACAGGTACATCACTGAAACTTTTGCCTTGAAGATGGTTTCACGACTCAAAATTTTTGAAACGATACATCAAGGGGCAAATAAAAGTTTCATTTTCAAGTTTGAGTTCACAGGATTGACGCAAGTTTACAAAAAATGTTTGATGTTTTATTAAAACTTTGCTTGATCCATAAACAAAGATTTGAAACATATTTTAATTTTTATTGTTTCAAGTAAATTGACAGAAAAAATCATTGATTAAGTTAATTTTATATTATAAAAGGACTGCTCGTAGCTGGAAATTCTGACTTTACATAATTCTTTTCAAATGTCTATTTCAAAAAAATTGTGGAGTGCCTTGAGTTTCCACCACAATTTTAATTATTTCAAATCATCATGTAGTAAATTCAAATGGAGTATCACTTAGAACATTTGAGCTGTGATTCAAGTTCCAGAAAAACGGATTGGAAAATTTCAATTTTACTGACTACTTTTTATTAAACCCGGCATGAATTCGATCAACAGCTGACCTCGAAATTCATGTCTGCATTAACTTTTAAGTTTCGACAAATAATGCTTTAAAAAACTACATAAATTCAACACAGAGGCGAAGCGAAGTTAAACTAACATAACATGAATCCTAGCCGCCAACACCATTTAAAACATTATCTGATCATACAATCGTTGAGTAAAAAGAGTGTTTTTGTTAGTAAGAAATATGTTTTTTGCTTATAAAATATTGCTGGGAAAAGTTGAGCTAAATTCCATTTCGAAACTAGAAAACGATCACGTTTATCATTGCCTTCACAATTTCGCTGTTTGATGTAGTGGTTTTTGTCTTCCTTTCAACAAAGGAAATGAACAGTTTAAAAGTAAATTGCAAAAAAGTGAAAATTTTTGCTTCTAACATTTACAGCATTCTGAAAAACTTTTTCTGCAAGAAGAATTGAAAATGTAACTGCCTGGTAAATGGTTTACAAGTTATTTGTAGCTCGACGATTTCAAAGATTTATTTACCAGCAGATACAACTAAATACTAAGCAGCCTGATGCGTTCGCAGTTGAGAGACAAAACAGATTTGAGGACAGGTTTTTTGGAAAATCTCTGAAGTTTGGTATCCCAAATTGTTTATGCCAAGACCATTAACACAAATAGCCCATTTTCCATTGCAGATGTTTAGAATGTCCTTTTCTCAAAAACCTTATATAGAAAGTATATAATATCGCGAAGAAGTCATTACTGAAAAGTGGGAACAAATTTCATATGGACTACAATCTTTTTTAAGTTCGAAATCTAACGGCTAATTCTGCTCAACGCCGATTTTACATGATTTTTACAATTTTTATAACACATGATTCTCTACGGTTGAGCTAATGTGACTGAGAAGAGAAAAGAATTAATTCATATGGACAACTTCCTGATCGATGACAGTAAGAAACTGAAACCGGAAAAATCAAATGCCAATTTTTGAACACAAAAGCCAAAAACTCCTAACTCAGCTCGTAATTAGATATGATAGTTGTTTATCTTAAAAAAATTACCTGTAATTTTTATCGTTTTCTATGCCTAATTGGAAGAAATATTGCTAGAATAATTAGACTTCTTCCCGAGTACAGTATTTGCATTTGTTAAAATATCGAAAAAGCTATTGAACTATATGTTTTCAATAGGAAATGCGGCAACTAATTTAGGTTATTATTAAGAAAAAAATGAAAATTAAAAGAATCTATTCTATGAATTCACCAATACATAAAATTTTTCAACATGAGAGGAGTAATGTATTGTAATGTACTTTAATAATAATGTAATGCAATGTAATATTTACATACAGCTCAACAATGTCAAAACCGAACGTCAGTGTCAATTGCGCACATCGATAAATTCAAAATCAGCCGATAAAACTTTTTCGAAACAAATGATCGATCACTTATTGGGACTTAAGAAGTGCCAAATCCAAAATTAAGTCCAAAAGAGTTGAGAAAATAGGAGGAAAGGAAGAGCATGATTAAATACTATGTAATTAGTCGAGTATAAAGTAAGAAACAAGTTCGCGGGTTACTTTTTGGGCATATTATGAGTCACTCAGTGAACTTCTGCTGTGTAATCATCGCATCACGTGACTTACCATCAAACTACACAGTTGTTGACTAGGTATTGTATTGTCTTGTTTAGGCGGCGGCTCAGAGGAGTAAGACAACCAATATCTAGATACATATAATCTCAGTTTAATTCACTCGGTTTAGTTGAAAATGCTCCAATAAATAGTTAGAAACAACTTTACTTGACGATATACTATCAAAACTGCAGAATTTGTTTCACTGAAACGGAATCGGCCACAAACAGGGATAAATTATCAAAAATCAGCTGAAATAATTGTATACTACTTCAGTTAAAAGTGAAAATATAGAACTTTTACTTAATATGTTGAATTTAAATCACTAATAAACTGAGTTCAAGCAAACTGTTATAAGGTAGATAAATTGAAAATTCATTGAAAACTTCACATTGGTGATAATACACGAGACGAAATTGAAGCATCAATTTTAGGCTAACGAATAAGTTTGGACGCCACTGAATTAAATGGCAAAATAACAGAATAAAAGAATTAGAGATTATTTAGAATTTATATCTTCGTCAAAAATCAGTTAGGCTTAGTTGCGTAATAACAAGATTAGAATAAAGAAAACGCATCCAAAACATTATCAATTGTTCGTCAGAAGTTTTTAAGTTTTCCTGTCTCCCATTCGGCTTCCTGGGCGCTGATTCGTTTTTGCTCGTTTTTCATCGGTCATTTCGAGGGCAACTAGTCAATAACTGCAAAAAATTGGAAAATTAAACGAATTGAGTGCAAAATTTAAAACAGCTCCTTATTCCTTTTCTTGACATGGTTTATGGTTTGGGGCCTATAAATCTTAACTAACAAATTTTACAATTCATCTAATAATTACAGCATTTGATTGTAATCTAATGGCGGCGAACTCGTTTCCACGGTAAACTCATTTCCATTGTACTGAGCGTTAAGTTTAACAAGCTACGTTAGAGTTGGGTTCATCTTTGGGCTAATTCATCCATTTTCTACATGCAGAGGCTCCACAGTTGCAGGGAATTTTGTCGTCATTTTCGAAATCGATTTTGTAGTCATATGTCAGTTCTTCGCCTTTTGTTATTCTTCTAATAGAGGTTATGATGATGCGCTTTTCTTTCTTGTCAACTCCCCCAGCCTTGTCAAACACTACCAACTCGGCTTGACAATTTGGGTCACACGAGTGATTGATGAATCTTGCCGGACCCCCGTGAATCGTAGCGTCGATCACCCAATCGTCATCAAGTCTGAACATGTAGATTCCTCGGTTCATTCTGTCGTACTGCTTCTCTCTCACTTCCGCCACTTCAGATCGGATTAATAAACCAATGTACTCGATTATCATCGTTCCTTTTTCGACCTCTCGTGATGAGTACATGCCGAGACCTTGGATCCTGGATCGACTCAAATGACATAGATTTCTCCATTCTTGCTTCATTCTTTTGTACTGCGAGCTCTTCGTATGCACAAACTGTTTAGAGTAGGCAACACCCTCTGTTTCCGAGGAACACGTCAAAGATGGTATAGATGATCTTGGACCCTTTTTGGGACTACTTGTCAGACAATGCGGACGCTTGATGTAACTCCTCAGTTTGGCTTCGCTCCTGCAACAACCCGATGGATTGATAGCAAGTGGTAGATGGACTAAAGGCGACCTTCCAAACTTGAAGTTGTAATTTCTGCATAATTCAATGCTAGGAAATGACTCCAAAATCTTCAGAATCTGGACGTCGTTTAGGCCAAACATTTCTTCGCCTGAGCAAGCTTCAGAGAACAGCTTCAGAGCACTGGAGGATGAAAGTCGTAATTTATTCACAGCTTGCAATATTGCTTTCCACGGTTCTCGCGGTGTTGGTCCTTTGAACACTTGAATTTCAATTTCACTAACTTCACTTTTCTCGTTCCCTAAGCTGTCCTTTAGCTCTTCGGTTGATTTTAGCTCTGCTGACGTTTCTTTTTCAGAAGACTTCAGACATGAAACTGAGAAGTGAGGTTTGCCTTCTTCGTCTGCAATATCACACGAGTACTTGCATCGCTTGTTCACATCATCCAGGCTCCAATAAAACCTTGAGGTCTTGAAACCGACGGGGTAGATGGCAGATTGAGTGTGGAAAGAGTTCATCTGATGAGGGAATAGCTGTCCAATATTAGTCACCTCAGTGCTTCCACACCTGAATGTGAACTTCCTTTCTGTTTGTTCGACCACACGAGCAATGATTTCGTGTTCTTCTCTGTGAACGAACACCCTACGCAGTGCTTCAAAATTTTCCAAAACCGTTTCTGTTTTCGTTCTGTATTTATGCTGCGGACACAACACTGTTTTGTCGACAAAGAACATACAACCAACTAGCAATGCACATGGAAAATGGTACTCCATGGGACACTTGGTCTTATGGCAGGCCACTGTTGCTCCGTAATAGCCGCACCGACTGCATTCTTGCTCTAGGCCTCTGATAAAAGCAGCTTGTACATTGATCAAGGCCCCGTTAGTCGTCTCGTACACTTCTTCAGACCAGAGTGCACAATTAAGGTGAACCCACTTGTCACAATCGTAGTTCAGCAACCTTCCAGGTCCGTTCGGTTTGCCGTCGCCGATCTGTTGGCAGAAGAGACATTTCCTGGTGTCGATAGAATGATCGCAGGTTAAGCACACGTCGATCTCGTTTATCATCTTAATGACCTCCTCTTTTAAACCTACATTCTGGGGATGCGTCGTTGAAGAGGATGGTGCTGAAATCACCACTGGAGAACTATCTGAATCTTGAATTGCTACACTTTCAATGGTTTCGATGGCAACGTTGGTGTCTTCGTTTGCCACAACTGCGGTTTGCTGGGTGCTCGGTGACGGAATGGCGGCATTGGACCTCTTGAACCGTTTCCAACGAATGTTCTCCCATCTTTTGGCAGTTTTGAGCGCATTGCAATTTCCATCGCCCTCACTTGGTCTCAGTTTCATTTCTAACTCTTTCATGTCCAGTAGCGAAAACCCTTCGAAGCTTTTATCTCCTTGGCCGGCCCGAAGTTGACTTCGTTTGATTAAAATGGCCATTTGGAGGAAACAGTCATTGGAGCAAAATTGCAATTCCTCTGATTGATCGGGTAAGATTTCATTTAAATTTTTAACAATGATATTCTGAGCAAGAGGAGCTTTACACGTTGTGCAGACCTTCGCGGAAGGGTTAAAAGGCATGCCAACAACTGGGGATCGTCTCGACATAATCTTCGCGTCTCTTCCGTTAAAGAACGCTGGGTTAGAGGCCAGAACATCGGATCCGTTAAGGTGCAACTCCAGGACTCCATCCGACCCAACTTGAAGTCGGTTCTCCTTTGAAACATTTTTCAGGTTGTAGTTATCTAGGGGTCCAATGCAGAGCATTTGTGACAGCCTTTTCAGCAGACTTTGTAAATCGGTTAGATGACCAGTTGTATTGCGCACTTCGAGGGAAATTTCCAGTTCTTGTGGTGCTTGGACGGACCTGAACTTCGCATTGTCAAGGTCAAAGCGCTTCAGAACAATTGATTCTCCAGGACGATTTGATTCTGTCTCCGTATCTTCCAGGTCCTTGGACTCTGCTTTGATTAGACTCTTCATGAACCAATCAGGTTGCAGTAAAGGCGACATTGCACCCGATGGTCGCTTAGACGCCAGATCAATTCGACTCAAAAACTCGAGCTCAATTTTGTTGCTATTTTGCTCTGAAGCGAAGTTATCTTCAAAAGTTTCTAAGCAAATTCCTGAGTCAGCTCTATTCTTAGAGTCGTCACTAGACGTCGAACACTGTGCCTCGCGTTCTCTAGTTTCTGATGATTGCCTTTCAAGTGCTTCCGACTTTTCGTGTGGCGAAGAGGGTCTTGAGTTCGCAGAAGATGGAGAGGGCGATTCACTTGAAGGCAGGGGTTCCTTGTTGAGGAATGCGGTATAATAATCCTTCCTTCCTGGTATGACTCCTTTACCAAATTGACCAGTTAGCAAACTTGGTCCTAAAGGCTCCGAACTCCAAGGAATCTTTGGACTTATTAACGACCATTCTATTTTCAAATCAGGTTCCTGTGGTTTTAGTTCTTGTAACTGTTTGATCGCGGAAATCAAAGTATCCTGGGCCAAAATTTCCTCGCTCTGAGGATTAACGGGTTCCAAGAAGGCTTCTGCAAACTGGTTCTGATCAGAGGAGGAAAGCAGACGCTGCGTATCTTGAGGCATTACTCCTTGGTGTTGCATAGCCTCTTCTTGCTTTAGCTTGCGTCTTTTTGAACTTGGTTCCAAAATTGAGGAAGGCAAATCACCACCACCCATTAGTCCGAAGTCTTGGTCGAAACAGGACTGGTTCGAGCTCTCATTACTTGCCAGTGAGAACGCATCATGATGGGTAGCTCTCTGAGTTGTGTCGTTTTTCGCAATCAAATTGACCAATTGAGAATTAGCTCCCGTTGTTGAAATATCCATTGCAGGTCTTTTGAGCCGGGGCGAGTTTAAAGGGATATTATTGGCGGATGAAGGTGGAAGTTTCCCAGTCTGGTAAATTCCGGTAACCCCTGGTTGCTGAGGTGGTCCCATGTTGCTATTGCGAGACTGAGATCGGTCTCTCTGGCCCTCATTTTGACCCGCTGATTCACTTGATCCTGTTGCTGCTGTTGAGTCGCTTGCGTTTCGAATTTTTCTCTTGATGCTATCTAACTCCTTAGCTTTAGCCGATATATCGGCTCCCAGTTTTTCAAGGTTCTTTCGTTCTTGTTCACTTAAATCGTTGCCGCTTTTCTTCGCGACTCTCTGCTTAGACGCCAACTGCTTCTTGGTTCTTCTGAGTTTGCAAATTTCCTCCTCCGCTTTTTTGAGTCTAGCAGCTAAAGGGTCATCAGTGTTGTACATTTCAGAGGCGTTTTGGGGCTGACTCATTTGTCTTGAGAACATAACCATTGGGTCTCCAACCTGACCTGGACTTTGTAGTTGATTTGTCGGATCCAGACTCATTGAACCAGGGTTTTGCCCAAATCCAGAAGCATTCTGAGCATGTTTTTGAGCCAATTGAGTGGGCGAAAAGAGTTGCAAATTTGGCGCATATCTATGATGACCCATTGGTGCATTTTGCATGACAGGTGCTCCGTACACGTGAACCATCGGAGGCTGACCCAATGGACTTACTTGAGCAGGAAATATAGGCATTTGCGGATTCGCTCGATTGGACACTGCCATTCTTTGCAACATCTCGCTGTGTGGAAACGAAGGCGAAACTTCCGATGATTTCAAAGACTTGGTTGCACTGGAGTTTGACTGTTGACTGCTTGGACTATGCAATGAGACACTAATAGAATTTTGATTCCATTTCAGCTCGTTTCGCTCCTGTTCCAGAAGATCCTCAATCAGCAGAGGTTGTTCAGAAACTAACCTTGACTTTGCTAGGGCCTCTTTGCTGTCATTTACCGCATTCATTCTCACGCTTCCGAAAGTAGATGTTATTTGTTGTTCATCGCGCAACACCTTAGATGACGTGCTTCGAATCGAAGAGGTGTCTTGAATGGAACTGCTGACGCTACTTGATCTCACAGCAGAGTGACTGTGAGTCAAGCTACTCATGGGAGTAGAAGTGCTTACCTCTTGTGCTTGATAGTTGGCACTGAGTGTATCGACAACATCTGCAACTGCAAGCGCAGCTGCCTGATTCAGGGCTCTTCCCGCCATGACCAGGGGAGCATTGGATCCCGGAGGACGATCTTTCATTGCCTCGTAGAAATTAGCATCTAGTTGGTTCACATCAAACAGTTCTCCTCTCCCTCCTGAAAACTGCGGATCCAGATTAAGACTATCAGTCTCATTAGTACTCGCTGCCAATGTATTTGCTGCTTGATACTCCTGTCTGATTGAAGACCTTCCAGGAGTAGCTGATTGAGGCCTCGAGGAGGAAGTCGCAGAGTCTTCATCTGCATACCGATCAAAGCCAGTTTCGTTCTGGACACTTGGAGGCTGATAAAAATCGAATTCAAACGTCTCTTCGCCGCTAATAACAGGAACTGCTGTTTTTGGTTGTTTATGTTGCATCGGATCCATAGTAGGCGCCGAACTCATCATTTGCTTGTCATTTGGAGACGCCATCGACTGTGAATGGGAACCTCCAGATGACGAAGGGGATCTTTGCGGTACCGTTGACATTGGGACTACCGAGTTTGATATCTGGTACGTCATTGCCGCACCTGGTGGTGCTCCATAATGCTGGGGTTGCATGCGCATGGCCTGAGGAGCAGCAGTTGCGTACATATCTCCGTAATGGGGTGATCCGGAAACATTTCTAGCTTGCATCGGCCAATGTTGCACTGGCATTTGAGAGTGCACATATTGAGCATGACTAATTGCTGGTCCTTGGCCTCGATAGTGGGGAAACATAGGCTGTCGCACCATGTAAGCCTTTCTTGGAGCTCCCGGATAGTGCATTTGACTGGGTCCCCACTGCGCAGGAGCACCAGGGCCCATCATTTCTGGATTTCCCCACCTGGTGTAAGGCCTGCCTTGGTAGTAGAACGTTCCAGCAGCTCCTGGCTGCATCACATATCCCGTTGGAGCTCCATGCGGTCCCGTTGGATAGAACTGGGGCGGATGCACTGCTGTCGGTCGCATTGCCATCGGCGGCTGTCGATACATGGCGGCATGGGGAGAAATTGCCGAGGGGTTGTTTGAAGTAGCTTGTGCCGGCGATAAGCTAGAAGAGGCGTCTGACGGGGGTCCGCTGTGGTTATTTGTCGGCGTGCCACCTGCATTGATTTTGCATGTCTCGTTGAAACTGAGTTGGCGCTGTGACGGGTGCGGCGGCATTTGTGGAGATTGCACGAGGGGTGAATTCTTTGGCATGCTTCCCTGACTGAGGGCGGGAGAATGTTGTTGGCTGAAAGAACCACCAGTCATTTCTCCTCCTCCCATCGGCGAATGGTTGAATTGCTCAGAGCAGGATGAAGGCACTGATTGGCGATGTTTATGCGACTCTGAGTCTGACAAACTTTGGCCATCAGTCATGGCACTGGGTGGTATCCCAGAACCAGCTCCCACTTTGCCAGGCGAGAAGTTCTTGGAAGGAGTAAAGTTCTGAATCGAATTATCGATGTCTAACATTTGGGGAGCATTCGACGGTGGAAAAGTTGAAATTGTTCCCGTTTGTTGGATGTGCTGCTCTATGAATTGCTGCTGATGAGCTAGTTGCTCGATCATTTCTCCATGTTGTTGCAAAGGTTGTTCCATGACGTGGCTTCCAGAAGCTTGGCTATTTGAGGCTTTATTTGGAATCGTGGCTTTGTCTTTATTAGCTGGACTGCTTTTCTTTTTCTTGTTCGATCTTTGCTTTGCCCGGTTGTCTTTGGCCATTTGCGAGTATGGGACTTTGTCCGATTGAGGCGCTTTTCGCCATAGCTTGTGGATCTGTTTCATTCGAGCGTTCGTGTTCGGAAACTCTTCTTTTAGATTCGGGTACTTCTTGACCGAATAGAGCACAGCAGCTATGCGCGCGTCCTCGCCCAGTTGCTCGTCAATTTCATATCGCTTATAGTTCTTATGCTCTTCCGATTCTTGTGCCGACTCATTTGATGCATTTGGTTCAGTCGGTGCAATTTTCTTCGGACCATTGGTCTGTTCACTTTGATTCTGCAGAACAGGAACTGTGGCGGCATTTGCATTGACCCACGAATTACCAGCAAAACTTCCCGTTGTTTGCAACCTCGGTGCCTGGTGGTTTGCGTTTGTGAGCATGCTCGAGTGGTGATATGGTTGCTGCATACTATTCGATTCCAGCGATACTGGTGGCGGAGGCGCATTTTGATTTGCAGGCATCATATTCCCGTCGGATGGATGCTCGTCTAAATCGTCCATGGCCAAAATGTCATCAACATCCTGAGAATCGATTTGTGGAAGACTGTCAACGACGTTCAGATACCCTGTAGGGCCTCCGCAGTTGAGAAGACCGTCAACGTCGAACAAGTTAGGCGCCGAGTTGTGATTTTGCACAACTTGATTTTGGTATGCTGCAAACTTAGAAGAGTCAGCTGGTCTTGCGTGAATTTCCATAGTGTCTATGTTGTTCGCGACAGGAGTTGCGGTCATATGATGCACGGCCGGAGCGGTAGAATGCTGATTTTGGTTGTTCTGGTTGACCCGAGTTTCGTTCGGCAGACAATTCACTGTAGTTGGCATTTCGACTTGATGGTTCAGCGTCGCTTGCTTGGTTTTGCTCGTTACAGAAGGCACTGAAATTGTTGGACGAGCAACATTATTATCGCCGCTTAGCTCGGCTCTAAGTTGGACAGCTTCTTCAACCGCAGAAGAATCGGTATGCGACGTGAAAATGTTCTCGTTCACTTGATTCAGAATGCTGTTTTGCTCACCGGGGTTCGCTTGTTGCTGGTTGGTTGCGGACGACAATCCTGCGTTTGGAGCAATCACGTCTTCTGCTAGTGCGCTGAACTGATCATGATCGTTGTTCATAAAGATATCGTATAAGAAATCGTCCACAGGTAGATTCAATTCATCGTCATTCAGCAGCAGATCATCATTGGTTGCCTTATCTGACTTTTTGTCTTCGATTAATAAGGGGTGGTTATCATTGACTATATTAGTCAGTTTTTCTTCCTTTGAAGCCATTTCAAGCAAACTTTTTCCGAAAAACGATTCTTGGGCTACCGAAGAACCTTGGATATCGATATCGCAATTAGAAACAAAAGAATCGTACGTCAAAGGCTCGTTGCTTCTGCCGTCGAAGCAACTTTTTGACTTCATAAGTTTTCCCTGTTTACCGGGTTTGGAAAGCAGTTTACCTACGTTTGATTTCATCTTCGGTCTCCTCTTTAATACTTCATTTTGGGCTTGAATTTCAGAGTCAGATAGGAGCTCATCATCTGAGTAATCAAAACTGTAATCTGGCTTGTCGTTGAGGGATCTCTGACTTTTATTCCTGGGAGGTCTCGAAGCCCCAATGGAGGTCGTGGCTCGAGTAGAATGACGTCTTTTGAATTGATTAGTAATAAAATTGTTGATTGATTTGATATGCTGTGCTCCTGATTCGGACAGTTGGATCCCGTCATAGACTTGTTCTCTCTCCAAACTATCTCCGCTTCCTGATCCGAAAGATTTTAGCTTGGGTCGACAAAGAATACACTGGTAACCTTTCGATACAGCCCAGTCTAGTTCTGACTCGGAGCCGATGTTGTCACATTTTGCGTGCAGCCATCGTTGACATGTACCGCAGCACGCTAGGAGATCCTCATCGGCGTAACTCTGGTTGCAGATGGGGCAATTAGACGACGAATGGCATGGACCACATTCGGTATAGTTACTCAGCCATTGACAATTTGTTCCAGGAGTAGTTCTTGAACATTTGGTACAATGAACACACCACTTACACTTCCAACCTCCCACTGGCACAGTGTCAAGAGGGGGTTCCAGACAATACGTGTGGTAGCTTATATCACAATCGTCACACAGAAGCAGTCGAGCTTCATCATTGGCGTTTCCACAACTATTGCAAACTGTGCAATCCAGACATCGCCATCCGGACTCAATGACCTTCTTCAAGCCTTCTTTTGACAAATTCAAGTTCGTGCAGTATAAATGGTACGCCTGGCCGCATTGGGCACACGCAATCATTTTACCTTCCGTGTCTCTGCCGAAACTTCCACAGCTGTAACACACATCCTGTTCCGAAACAAACTTGTCGTCCGAACTGTATATCACAACATTGTAATAATTAGTGGCGTCATCTTCGTCTTCTTTTAAAGCATCGCCATCAGCTAACCCGAGTGTTGTGATGCTGTTACTTCTTCCTAATGACCTCTTGTTTCCACTCGAGCAGCTGGTTTTCTTCTTGGGACGACCTCCTTTCTCACTTGGATAACCGGGCTTAGCAGACTTCTTTTTACTTGCAACATGCAAATGATGGAAAGAATTTTGCAACGGCTTCACAGCAATTGACGGACTCAGAGCTTCTTGGGGTTCCGACTTCCCGTAAATTCCATTACTGTCGTCCGATTTAATCGAAACTTCGGTCGGCGTTGACAAACCACTACTATTGTCATCGCTATTGTTTGAATTCGCATAGTCTACTTCAAAACTGGATCTTCCATTGTTCTTAATTAGTTCCCGCTGGTCTTCGGTCAAAATAGTCTCACTCAAATTGACTTCTCCTCTGCAGTACGGACAGAGGTAGTTCGATCTGCAATTCTGAATCAACGAGTCTGCGTTTGTTTCACATTCACCGTGTACTGCTCGCTGGCAGGAGCTGCAAGTTAGCATTGCGACCTCGATAAAGCTATCGTGAGCTCTACAACAAGCTGGACAGAAATCACCTTTATTTCTCTGGTTGAAGCACAAATCACAGAGCGTGTAGTTCAGATGCCATTTACTTGTGGTCGTTGCTCCTGGAACTGTTGCGCCACAGTCATCGCATAACCTGCAATTGGCGCATTTCCAGCTTTGCTTTGGAAGGGAGGACAACATGGGTCTAAGACAGAATGTATGGAATCCTTTGTCGCATGCGTCACACACTAGCATCTTGCTTCCATTTGTTGACATGCCACAGGTTTGGCATTGCTTGCAGTCAGGGCATTGCCAACCGGCTCTCAGTTCTGGGGAGGGGGTGATAGAAGTCTGGAGACATTTGGAATGGTAATGGTTTCCACAAATTGTGCAGAACATTTGGTCTTGGCAATCTCCCATGCTCTTGCACACTGCGCATAGGACTTCGGAGGGTTTGGCTTGGGCTAAGTGGTCAACACAAAGCAGCGACATGTCACTTAAAATTTGCAGGGTTCCAGCCGCTGCCGCACACGGATAGTGATAGAATTTCATGCATTTGGGCACTCTGCAACCGATCGACGCTCCATACCGGTTACAGAAGTAGCATTTTTGTTTGGTTCCATTATTTACAGCTTTATCCACATTCAGCAATTCGTAGTTGTTGTCCTGCAGTACTCCGTCTGACCAAGCTGCGCAACAATGGTGAACTACAAAACACGCCTGGTCGTCTAAAAGGTCTTCGGGTTTGGGTGCTTCGGAGAAACCAATAACGGCGAGTTCGCCTTTGCCTAAAAAACGCGATCTTATAATCTACTTGCTAGCACGCAATATGGAAAAACCTTAAATATAACATAAATACACCGAAAAAACGAGTGATCTTTTTCGTTCACTTTTTCTTTTGATGTCATCAAAAACACAGAAACTTAAAATTCATGGAACTCCAAGAACCTTTTAAAGTGTGCACTTTTCCGATAAAGCCAACAAAACTAAATCAATGGGTTTTTCAATCAATCAATTGACAATTCCAAAAAAAATAACGTATTTGTTACATTGAAAGTCAATCACGTTTTTATTTTACGCCATTTCAGCGTTCGTTATTGGAGATGGCAATTTGCCTTCTTTTCGTTAACAAGTTTCAAGTGAAATCGAGATGAATTAAAACACAGATCCGAAGCTTCGCTTCGAAAAAACTAGCGAGCTCACGACAAAAAGCAGCTCTATAAAATTCAAGAAGAAAAATTAGAAATAAGCCTCGAATTAGTAAAAATTCGGCTATTTCTGAGATTCGAACTTGCGACCTAGAGATTCAGTCTGACACACTAACCACTCAGACACGGACGCTAAATAGGCACCAAACACTGGTCACAATCAAAGCAGAGAACAGCTATGCAATTTCCAATGCTACAGTGAAATTTCCAAATAAGTGATCACTTTTAATGAACACTTTTATTTGCGAGTTAGGTTAAAAAAAAGAAGGTTCATAATAATACGCTAAGCTGATCGCTAATGTAAAAAAAAGATAAACAAGGATAGCCGGTCGCATTACAAGTAGCCCCAAATGTTTCGACTACATTCATGAAAACTAAAAAAAAAATTCTTCAAATTAGTGTCATTTTTTGTGCGTGGTATGATGAGAGACAGAGAACTTTCCATAAGCGAAAAAAATTAGGAATTAGGCATAATCGACAACAGCTGTCTTCAGAAACAACAACACATAAAAAATAGTCGTTTTCTTAAAATGGTATGTTTTCTTAAAATTTCTTACAAGGAAGCGCTAAATGAAGCTGTTAAAACTAGTTTCCCTTCTAGTAAAATCAGGTTTTCGGAGCATAAAGGACCTATTTTCATTTCACTGACGTTACTCGACCGCTTCACTCGCTTGATATTATACGAAAACTTCAAAACGGTTTCCGCAACACTGGGACAACTGTTTTTAACAGTTATTAACGTCGTTCGAATCATGCCCATTCAGATGATGATTTGTGATAGCTGATTTTGCAAGGAAAAAACTAAAACACACCCGAAGAAACAAAGTTCCTTCTCATTTTCAATGATCGAAAAAAACGGAGTATAGCAAAAACAGCAAGCCCTGTGCAAAAAAAAAATCAAAAAATTGGATATCAAACAAAATATTGTTGCAGTGCCAAGAAAAATAAGTCTCACATAACTCACATTCAAATTTGATGACCCTTAATGCAATTGAACTGCACTTTTACTCTAAATTAGCAATACAAAAACTCTCACTCTCACATTTTTTTAACCTAATTCAACTGCTCTTTGCTAAGACAAACAAATGGAAATTAATAAACCATGTTTCTGATTTTGACACTACAACTCAAATCATTGTGGTAGGAACATACTGTACTTCTTGAACGGCAATTGGCTACTCTCGTGCGGGTGTTGACTTTAACTATAGCGAATTAATAATACAATACCAAATAAATAATAGGTTTTGTCTAGCTTGAAAAGGACTCCCATTAATTACGGCGGTTTGGCCATAAGAGAACTGATTTGCGTTAGTCGGTACAGCATACATATAGCCGACACTCATAAAATGTTCTAAAACTTTTATATACGCCAATCACTACTGAGAAATCTTTGATACGATGCTTCACTTAATCCCATCTGCAGTTCATTTGCGGTGACTAATTTTTCAAAAAATTTGATGACAAAAAAAAAACAAAAAATCGAAGAATTGAAAACATAGCCAACAGACATTTGGGAAAGTGTCAATAAACGCAAGGAAACTGAAAAAAATTACCATTTATTTCCTAAAAACTTCAAAGAAAAAAAAGAGATGGCGTTGAACCTCTTTGAATTTCAAAAACAGTTTATAGTTTATACTTTTTTGATTGCATCAGCCCAATTTAAGAAAACTGGATCAATAGATGAATTTATAATTCCGCTGGTAAACCTCAAATTATAAAATCCCCTTTCGAAACTAGAACTCGTTCCATTTTTTTGCACTAGTTTCGCTCTGGTAATTTGAGAGTAGATTGACTTGTTTTTAGCAAATGAATTTGAATTGAAATTAAAAAGATTTCACAGAATTTAAACCGCGAATTATCAAATATGGTTCAATTTTTTCTCAAAAAAAAAACAAAAAATCAACACCACCTATATAAATGTCTTCACTACGTCCATTAAACCTTAAACAAAACCAAAAGAAGTTTGGAAAAGTGTCAATGAGCTCAAAGAAACCAAAAAAAAAGATAGCGATTTTTGAAGAGAATAAAATCACGCTAAAGATCTTTGAAATTCAAGAATATTCATGGAGCGACACTTCTTGTTGTAAAACAATCCCACTTAGAGAAAACTGGATCAACAGTTAAAACGCTAATTCTGCTAAACGTTTTTTTGCGCCATCTTGACAATATTCACTTTTATTATTGAAATAAGTAATCTTGGGTACGTTTTCATTAAACAAAAACCTATTAAACAATCATATTTCCTATTAAATAATAATAATAATAACCGTGCCAAAAAACCCAATTTTATGTTAAGCCTCTTCAGTTTCAAATTTTACAAAACCAACGACATCATATTAATTCTAATTAATCTTTAATGATTTTTTGTCTTCATAATTTTTTTCAAAACTAATACTAATTGATAATGCAAAAATAAAACACTTGCGATTAGAAAAAAACTAAATTGAAAGAAAAAATCTTCCAGTAAGATGTCGCCCAGTACACAAGCTGGATACAGAAATCTCAACGCAATATGAATGCGGCAAAAAAGGTTAGTAACTCTTTGGTCAACTTTGATAAAGTTTTGAATATTTTAATCAAACTTTTCATACCCACACAATCTTCGATGCCCATATAACATACTTTGCACAATTGTGAAACTTTTAGATCAAAAATTTTAATGCTTTCCTAAATAAGCTTGTGAAATTTTACCTCTAAATAAATTCTTATTGTTTCATATTTGTCGCTGTTGTACTCAGAAAAGCATAACAAGGACAAATAATAAGAGTAACGGGTTGCAGTTCGAGAAGCATAAAACTCTAAGCAAATTTCAAAACAAGGATAGCCGGTTACTGTGCAAATAGCACAGAAGTTTCCGATCATAGTCTTAAAAAAAACAAAAAGGGTTTTTCAAACTAGTATCTTTTTTGTTTTGGTAGAAAAATCCAGAAAATACTTATACTCGACTAAAATTAATTTTTCGCGGCTTAAATCAAGCGCAAACCGGCAATTTTAAGCCTGCTAGCTAGCCTTTATTCAATCGCAATAATAACGAAAATCAAAATTTTCAAACCAGTTTTTCTCGGCACTAGAAAATGTTGGGAATTTTTCATGTGGTTTGAATCACGACTGAAAGGGGCTTCCATATGATATATCACTCAACCCAGTCCGATGATTATTTGTCGAACCTGATTTTGCGTGGAAAACAAAAAAAAAACAAAAAGAGAAGAAGGATAGCCGGTTACTGTGCAAGTAGCACAGAACGTGCCGACCATAGTCTTTAGAAAACTACGGTTTTGCAAGTTTTTTTAAAAAATTAGTGTAGTTTTTTCTGCTCGGTGTGATAAAATAATCTGACATAAAATTATATTTTAGGCATATTAGACAGTCATAGTAAAAGAGGCAAAACGAACGAAATTTTTTTTTTTCAAAATGAAGCTAAATTTTTTTTCAAAATCAAGTTTTTCGTTTCCAAAATGAAGCTAAAAAACCCAAAAAATAGTTTTAAATTGTTAAAATTAGGTTTTGGGGTCTTAAATTATGCATTAATCAATTGTTGTAAGCCTGCTCGCTGGCTTTATTCGCTCGAATTAAGACAAAAAAATCAAACATTTCAAACAGGTTTTTCTCGACACTGGGAAGAATTTGGAATTTATTAGATGGTGCGAATCACGACTAAAAGGGCTTTAATATGATATATCACTCAAACCAGTATGATGATTATTTAAGGTACCTGATTTTGCGAGGAAAACAAAGAAAAAAAACTAAAACACACCCGAATACAAAGTTCCTCCCCATTTTCAATGGTCGGAACAAAAACTAACACATCCGAACTCAAAGTTCCTCCCCATTTTCAATGGTTGGAACAAAAAGTAAGCGATGAGATGAACACGAAGAAAGCTTGTTATGTTTATAAATTAGGCTTAGATGGCTTCAAAAAATGATTCAAGCAAAAAAATTCACAAATTTTTTGCAGATTATTTTTTCCATAGAAAAAAATTCCAAAGAAGCGCTAAATTAAGTTTCAAGGGCTAACTTTCCTTAAAACTTTTCCTAGTAAAACGCCTACTTTTCGCAATCAGACACCAAAAATTTCAAACAATTATGAGTCAATTTTTTAAAAATGATACGTCACTCGACCCAATCTGATGATTATTTAAGGCCCGTCACTTTGCGAAGCAAAATAAATTAAAAACTCAAACACATGAAAGCCCTATTTCCTACTCATTTTCAGCGGTCGGAACAATAACACAGATGTTTTCTGCTGGGAAAAGTGAAACAAAAAACACTTTCGAAATTAGAAGTCGATCAAGTTTTTCGACTTGCAGCTAATTGGAGATGGCAGTTTGATTACTTTTCAGCAGATGAAGTTCAATTTATCTCAAAAAGTGCATAAATACCTTAGCGCATTTTAAATGCAATAATATTTATGAATGCACTTCATTAGTTATTAGAGCGAGCATTTTAAGACTTCCTGGAAAAAATCATCACGACCTAAGACTCATTACTACCTTCAAAACGTCATTACTACTCTTTAAAAAGTTCATAATAACACAAAAGAAGATCAAGCCACTTTCTCATCCTTGAGAATCATAAAACAAACTCAAATCAGGCGAATAAAACTTGGCAAGGAAAATCGGAACATTTTTTACGCCGTAGTTGTCAAAATTTCAAAAACAAAAAAAATACGAGAAGGCGCTATTCATAGCTTTCTTTTGAATAGAAAAAGATTCCAATGACAAATGAAAATATTCAAAAACTTTCAAGTTTTTTTTGAATAAAGTATGAGAGAAATTTCCCACACCCTGAATCCATTGGAAAGATTACTTGCACATAGCCTGAATCGACTGTAAAGATTCCGAAGAAAAAGTACATTACGTTAAAACTCTTTGAATTTCAAGAAATTTTTAGGATTAACAAATTTTTGCTTAAAATTAATCCATATAGAAAAAACTGTCTCAAAAAGTCAAGCTGCAAAAAAATCACGCTTTAAGATTTTCCTTTAAAAATCTTCGTTCTTTTACACTACATTATTTGTTGAAACATACTGATGAATATTACTGATCTTTGAAAAAACGCATTATCGCAGGATTGTTTCAATTTGATAATTTTCATACTAGATAATCTCTAGACTGGCAGTCCCTTAATTATGATTTTCCATATATCAAAAAAAGTGGTTTAAAAACATCCTATTTCCACTTCAAATTGGACAACGGCTCAAACTTTGCACGATCGCAGCATGCTTTACAGTCCAATTTCATTGTTTTTGAAATAATATTATTATTAAATTTGTTGAAAATCCATTCATAAGAATAGTTGGATGGCGTAAATGACTGATGACGAGTGGTTCATACAAAGCCTAATTGAGACCGGTTTCTCGATTGATTGAAATGTTTTTATTCGACACCCAATTTTTCTCAAAATCATTCTAACTTCTTGAAATGTTAAAAGCTAGTGAAGAATTTCTTCAAGGCACTTAACGTCAATTGAATAATTGATAGAATACTATTTATTTATATAGTGATATTTGATATAATACTAACCATCGTCAAATTCAGAGATATGGTTGCTCCAGCGGGGTTTGTTGTTATTAGTTGGGAGGATTGACTTTTCTAGCAAGCCATCTGATTTGATTGATTCTGTTCCGTGTTTACTTCGCGGTTTTTTAATAACGTGATGATTCGGCGAACGACATTGAATAAGTTGGCCTTGACCTAGAAGAGATTCACGACTTAGACGACAAAGAGCACATCTCTCGCGCAAATTTATAGATTCCGTGTCACCGTCTTCATCCTCTGAAGGCAGCATGCCACCTGAAAAAATACATATAGCTCGCAACATATAAAAACTATACGTTTCTTTTTTTTTTAACGTTTTTCACAATGACCAAATGCCAAAAAAAAATTCAAAAACAGGATTTCAAAAAATTTCCGAAAATTTTACAAACTGCGCCGCTCTAAAAAATGGGAATGTTAAAAATCAGGATAGCAAAAGTTAACGTGGGACTGCAAAGCTGCAGTCATAGAGAGCTGCAGTTCGACAATGGCTGGTGCTGCCAACTCCATCTGATGGGACAGAGACAGCACCATGATCAAAAATCGGGTCTGATAATAATATTGACTGGCTAGATATACACTAATCACCTTAAGCCGGTATGAGTTCACCATCTTTGTGAATGGCGAACTGATAAATAATTAACAATTAGAGAGCTCTAGGCATCTTATTCTCAAGTAGCCTGGTTATTTTGAAGGGACCAATCTATCATAGTAGTATCAAAAACATAATCAGAGTAATAATAAAAACGATTATAAGAAATATCCAGGGGAAGTGACTCCCTATCAAGTTTTAGATCAAATCAAAAATTTAGTTTTCTAAGGTTTATACAGTTTGTTCAATTGCATTCCATCTTCCATGAAAACGGATTTCCTCCATGTAATTTGTCTTGGAAAATTCTGCAGTATAAACTCGTAAGTAGTCTTCGATGTTTTCGCAGTTCATGATGTCATATTTCAAAGTCATATTTCAAACAGTCGTTATAATTTATATCCAGGGTAAAAACGTAATAATAAAAAAATAATTTTTTTTGAAGAAATTTTTGCTAAAAAGTAAATTTCAAACGTTTTCGCAACTATGTGCATCGTCAGGATTTTTACAATAAACTACTCTAAATGACGATAAAACATCAATTTACAAATGTTATTTACAATAAATCACATACAATTTGGTTCTAAACCATCATGATAAAAAATTAGCCAATCACAGTTGACCTCTAAATTACTATTAAGATTAAAATACTTTTAACCTCTAAAATTAATTAAACATTTTAAAATTAATTTGTCTGGAAGTTTCTGAGTCATAATTTCGATTTAGACATGTACGTTTTGAATAAAAAACCAAAAATATTTTGGGACTAAATTTTCAGTGTTAACTCCCTGCTCCTAAACTCATCGCGCGTGTTCAAGCCCGGTTTCTCTTTCCTGATATGTATTGCCTCTAGTGTTAGCAATTTTGTTTGGTTGTTTGACCTATCTATAATTTCCCAACTAAGATCTGCGCTATTTCCCTCAAGTTGGCATTGCTTAAGGTGGAGGCCTACCGGTGAGTCTGCTTTCTTATGTTCCTCAATTCTAGTGGTCAAATGTCGACCAGTTTGTCCGACATAGGTGGAAGTGCATCCACTACATGACAGTTTATAAACCACTCTTGACTTGAGGTCATTAGAAAATGCTGACTTCAGTGATGGTAAACATGATTGTAGTTTTCTTGTGGTGAAAACCACTTGAACGTTCGTTAATTTTCGTAACCTGTTAGCAAAATATTGGCTCTGGTTACCTCTATATTGCACCATCAGCATTGGGGGCTTCTCATCCTTTGGTGATTGAACTGACAAACCCCTGTCACTATCCAGGGGCTTGCCTTTATCCTCGATGATCTTGCACAAGGCGTCTGAAGCCACCTTTGCGGACCAATTTTCAGGGTACTGATTTGTCAGCCATTGCGCCCTATTAGTTTCCATAGCCTTATCAAATTGCTCCCAGCTAGATGTACTCCTAAAAACCCTGTGTACAGTGCCTTGGATAACACTACGCTTATACTGAGTTGGGGCGCAGCTTCTATAGTTCAGTATAGTCCCTGTATCTGTTGGTTTTTGATACCAACTGCAAGTTACACGCCTATCCTGCGATACATTTATGTTCAAATCCAGGAACGGCAAATTCCCCTCCGAATTAGTTTTCTCTAGAGTGAACTGCAAATTTGGATGAAGAGAATTGGCGGCATCGAGAAGACAACTCGGCTCCCCTCTGACTGTTCTAACAATGTCATCCACATACCTGAGGAACAATTTCACCTGGGGAGTATCCTTCTCCTTGTTCTTAGCTCGGCAGCAGCTTTCACAGTACCAGACTATCTCGGTTATTGATGTGTATACGTCATCGGATATTTTTCCGCATTTTAGATGATACCAGTTTCGGCAACTCTCGCATTCAACCCCCTTTGATCTATATGTGACTTTCCTGTTGCAACCTGGGCACAAGCCGTTTTTGTCATTAATTTGCTGTACCCCCGTTCCCACCGGTATTTGTTGTCGTAGAGCAAATTCGTATTCTTTCAGCCATAAGTTTCTCTAATTTTTTTTTCTCTTCTTTAAGGTAATCAGAAGGTCAAAAGTATCATAGTAACCGAGGTTACAGTAAATTAAAATACTTGGTATCAAAGGACCAAGTATTTTAAATAAAAATAATAATTTAATACTAATTTAACAATAATTAAATAATTATTTAATAATTTATTAGTAATAACAAAATAATAATAATTTAATAATAATAATAATAATAATAATGAAGAAATTTTTGCTAAAAAGTAAATTTCAAACGTTTTCGCAACTATGTGCATCGTCAGGATTTTTACAATAAACTACTCTAAATGACGATAAAACATCAATTTACAAATGTTATTTACAATAAATCACATACAATTTGGTTCTAAACCATCATGATAAAAAATTAGCCAATCACAGTTGACCTCTAAATTACTATTAAGATTAAAATACTTTTAACCTCTAAAATTAATTAAACATTTTAAAATTAATTTGTCTGGAAGTTTCTGAGTCATAATTTCGATTTAGACATGTACGTTTTGAATAAAAAACCAAAAATATTTTGGGACTAAATTTTCAGTGTTAACTCCCTGCTCCTAAACTCATCGCGCGTGTTCAAGCCCGGTTTCTCTTTCCTGATATGTATTGCCTCTAGTGTTAGCAATTTTGTTTGGTTGTTTGACCTATCTATAATTTCCCAACTAAGATCTGCGCTATTTCCCTCAAGTTGGCATTGCTTAAGGTGGAGGCCTACCGGTGAGTCTGCTTTCTTATGTTCCTCAATTCTAGTGGTCAAATGTCGAA
This sequence comes from Symsagittifera roscoffensis, assembly GCF_963678635.1. Lineage (NCBI taxonomy): Eukaryota > Metazoa > Xenacoelomorpha > Acoela > Convolutidae > Symsagittifera > Symsagittifera roscoffensis. Next base: position 46,368,734 of record NC_087067.1, read on the forward strand.
CAGTTTGTCCGACATAGGTGGAAGTGCATCCACTACATGACAGTTTATAAACCACTCTTGACTTGAGGTCATTAGAAAATGCTGACTTCAGTGATGGCAAACATGATTGTAGTTTTCTTGTGGTGAAAACCACTTGAACGTTCGTTAATTTTCGTTATGTTTAACGTAATTTTTATTGTTAAACATAATAATAAAAACGATTTTAAGAAAAATCCATGGAAGAGGCGTTGGAAAAAATCCGATTCAGATTTTTCTAGTCGGAATTTTGTGTTTTCATATTTCTTCAAGCTCGAATGTCTTGTTTGTTCTTTATGCTTAAACTACTGCCATTATGCCTCTACGTTGAAATGCACGATCTTCTCATGTATTTATCCTTAGTAAATTCCAAATATGACATATCAATTGCTGTTGAATCTTCTAAGAAAGAAAAACTCGCCAACACAGCAGAGGAGAACATGCAGTCAACAAAAACAGACCGAACAATTCAGGCGAAAACTTTTTCCACAGAACGAAACTCTTTCACAACATCGTCATCAAACACTACGAAGAATATGGGAACCAACTTGACAAAAAATCAATAAGCAAACTTTATTGGGATTACTTTGTCAGAAAATTCAATCACTAAACAGATGCACTTGGAGAATTATCTGCAGATGCATTCACTGTAACAACTGGAAAAAACTCGAAGCTCAAACTTAACTTGATGAAAACATGTAAATGACGGGACTCATGAACCCTTGGCAAGCGTGACTTCCCAGAAGCCTCAACTACTACTACTACTACTTTCTCTTCGAATAAAATATATTTTTTTCCCACTGCAGGTCTGTTTCGCTATTGAAAATTTTAAGCGGTGGAAGTGGAAAGCGTAGTTCATGATTAAGGGACAGCAGTGGGGTTTTAAGTTGAATCATTCACTCCTGATGTCAATGCTGTGTGCGTGTAATCCTTGTTGTTTCTTTCCTGTGCACACTTTCGATCATTTCAAGATTGTTTTCTGATGGTTTCCACAGAGCTGAATTATATCTCACATACTTGTTAACGAAGTTATCCCTTTAGAGCTTAGACTGATTTTGTTTTTGAATTTTCTGTCCGATTCAACATATTAGTGACTATAAATCCGAGGGTTTTCATTTTGTTTACTTCCTCGATTATTGCAGTATTGACTTCCACATTCAAACTACCTTCGATACCAAGTATTTTAATTTACAAAATAATTACTTACTTAGCCAAAGTGCACCAATTTCAAATTCATTTTGCGTCAATTTTTGTTGTTACAGGGTTATCCGATACCTTTTTTGTAATCATCAGCATAATCAAAGCTTTCTGTCATTGAGAACTCAGTAAAAGTCATTTATATAAAGGATAAACATCAAAGGTCCGAGATCCGACCTATTAGGTACATCAAAGTATATGGCCAAAGCATCAGAGGTTGCTCGTCCGATTCGATCGGTTTGTTAAATATTACGAAGGTAATATTCTAATAGTTTCAAGGATGGGCCTGAAAAGCCAAAACACCCAAATCTAAATAGAGACAAGCCAGGCATATTTTTTTCGATGTTATCGAAGTCAGTGTATACCTCATCCAGATGTTCAATTAGATTTGTGACTAATGATTTTTTTTTGTCTAAAACCAAGCTGAGATTTTGGGATAATGAACTTCAATGAGTTTATCAATTTGTCGAACACTATTGACGTTACAGTAAATTGACTTAGAGGGGGTTGGGGCGGCAATTGGAAGCTAGTTAATTGACTCCTGCTTCGAAACTTGGGACAACTTTATTTTTTCCACGTTGATAGCAAGATGCATTTAGTAGCTATCGTATTAAGCAATAAAGAAAAAGGTTAAGAGATGTAACAGTTGAATTTTTCAAAAAAAGAATTCGGTGTTTTTGGTTCTTTTGATTTATTTTTATCTAAATTTCTGAGTCGATTTGTTTCGATTTCATTGATTTTAAAAAGAAAAACGCTTATTTTCTTTTTTTTTTCAGAGATTTGAGCGATATGGCTGAAAACAAATGGAATGGACGTTTTGTCGTCAAAAAAAATTCAACAGGTATGGACTCAGATTTTTGCAGTTTTGCGAAGTTTTCGTCCTTCTTCATTTGATCTATCATCTTCGATGAGCTTCTATGTTTAGTTTTCTCAGGAACGCGTTTAGAGATTATGTTAAGTAGACATTTGTACCACAAATTGAATAGCCGATCGACATGGCTGTAATAATACTAGTTAAACGGCTTTTCCATGATATATTGAATTATGGCATCGCAGTTTTTTTCGAAAATGAGATTGCGCTGAAGTTGACATTGTTGTTTTTTACTATTTCTCGGACAAGTTCGGTTTGCAAGCTGAAATTTTGTTTCATGCGGTGAGGAGGATAATTGATGGTGTATACAGACTTCAGTCGGTTGTCCACCTTCACAGATGTTACAATTTTGGGTTGATTACATAATATTATTTTAATTTGAGATTTTTGTTTTCCTGTTATTGTTTGTTCAAACTTCAGTTCCACTAAAACACCTAGAAAAACCTGCTCTCCTCATCAGTGGTCATTATGTTCGACCAGTCAGCATCAGCAAAAAATTTGTCTCCTGCAATGAGCACATTTCTTGCTTGTTTTTTTTTTTGCTTTTTTTAATGAAAGACAAGGTTTTTTAAAGATATTGGTTGACCATCAATATTTACTGCCCTTTGGAGCGCAGTAAATACTTGCTATTATAATTAGATTTTTCAATTGAAAATTTATGATCAAGCAGTTGTCAAAGTTTGAAGATATACAGCAGTGTGAAATTTTTTTTATTGATTCCAATCAATATACTTCCCTGTTTTGTTCTGCCATTGACGTGTTGTCTGCGCGTTTCGAACTTCTCGAGAAAAATTGAACCTTTGTCCACCTTCTCTGTTAACGATGTTTCCGTCATGCAAATGATGTGATAGGTGTTTTTAGTTTGCATAGCATTCGAGAAAAGCATTCTTCTCCCATATTCCAGATTGTCGTTTATTTTCAGTCAATCTGTTTCAGTTTCAACTTTCATTGGTATCAGATTCCATTGATTTTTGTCTCTGTTGTACAATCTGCCGTCTCTACCTTTCAAGTTTTTTTCCATCTGTACTTGTTCTAAGAGTTCCAGTCGGTTCTTCAACGAAGGGTTTTCTATAGCTGCTTTTTCATTTATCAATTCTTTACTTCTAAACACGGGTGTTCTATAGATTTTCATTTTCCTAGCCGATGATAATATCAGCCGTTTTTGCCAGATGTTTGGTAGTTTGAGAATTGTTGTTCGGTTTCGCTCGGTTCATCGTTGGCCTAGTCTGATTAGATCATTGAATTTGCATTCAACATCAATGTGTGTAAAGATTTTCTCAACTTCAAAAAACTCGTGTTCCTGACTTTTTCCGACATCCTTGTCCTTGTACCGTTATTCCCAGTGGTGCATTGTTAGATGCGTTTGTTTGATTTGGTGATTTTGTTTTGGCTTTTTTTGATCTGTACTTGTTTTTGCAGGTTCAATGGGGTTTGAAACCATGTTTCTAATTTTGGATACAGTTTCTTTCAGCTCCTTCATCTCGTGTTCTACTTTTCCAGTTTGCTTTTTAATCAGGACTGGTTTTGTTAAGAACATTATTGATTTGAGGCGCTGTTTCAAGCGATCTAAAAAATAAGAAAAATACATTCATGCCGAAGTTTTTCAAGCAGGTCACTCTTTTGCGATTAAACTCGCTGCACTTTTCTGTTAGAATCATTACTCATCCGCATGATACGCGTTTGGTTGATTGTTTTCGTGGCCATAGGAAAAAGTTGGAGAATCTGCATGTATTTGTGTTTTCGGCCAAAATCAGGAGCTGCGCACAAGTTTCAACCGGTGGCGCCTGAGGATACATTTGGATGAAACAAGAACCCGGGGGGAAGCTTGTTTTAACCGATGGCACCTGAGAGTACTTTTTGATAAAGCGAGAAACATAGGGCGATGCTAGTCTCCACCGGTTTCACCGGTGGCACCTGAGGGTTTCTTTGAAAAAAACTAGAAATTTTTGCTCGGTTTTCGCCTCTTGGGCGGTGTGACATTCGACCAGAATGGACGAAAATGCAGTTTCGAGTTTTTTGCAGCGAACCTTCCGAAATGGCAATTTTGAGGGATTACGAGCGTTATTCAGACGATTAGACAAAACGTGAAGACTGAAGGATTCGGAAATTCCTAAATTTTAAAAATTCGAAATGATGACGTAATAATTCTGAGAAACGTCAAAAACGGCCATTTTGGAGAAAAACCTGAATAAAAACACAACAACGATAGTTGCGACGACTACAACAACGAGAAAATTGAGAATCAGAATCGGAGAAAAGCAGAAGTAGCAGAGACCGCTCCGAGTTGCAACTATTGTGCCGCTACAATAGTTGCAAGGCCCTTGCAAACAACGGTGAAGGGTAGAAGACAGCCTTCCGGAAGGAAAATAAGGGTCTTATTTCCCCGGATTCAAGAATCCGGAAGGGTCTCGGGACTGAACTCATATCATTTTATACAAACTTTTAGCTTCCCTATTATGTCCTGAATTGAATTTAATTAACATCTGAATTCATTTTGCAAGGATGAGAAGCTAAGAGTTGGGGGAAAGGGTTGATCCATCTTCGATAGAGATGATGAGTTTTATCTACTGAACAAAAACAATAGTAATATAATAAGTAGTAGTAGCCCTGATTTTAGGAGTGACCTCGTGGTCTGAGGATACTGAGACCCAGCCATGAGCTCACTATTTCTTCATGTAATTAAGTTAATCTGAATGTTTTGACCGAAGCCGAAAGCAGTAACGTTTTTGTCGATCCGATGTTAGAAAGACCACCAAAAGAACTGGCTTTGGTAGAGACGGTGAAAAGCATGTAGAGCTCTGTTTAGACGTTGGCCAGTCGTCTTAGAACCTAGCTTTATTTTCCGTCGATATGTACTTCCGGAAGAATGTAACGCGGTAGAGATTCTTTTGGCCCTTGCTTTGAGGCACAGTTGCTCTCGCTCGATTTTCGTCTCTTTCAGGAATTGAACAGAAATATCACCTCAAAAGGTCCTTCAAGGGGAAAATTGAATGCGTACTCAGTGCTGGCACTTGGAAGCGATAAGATACTGAGGTTACCAGCTCTCAAACTTTTCCCATAAAAATCTGCTAGAAATAATTCATTTGCCTGCGCTTTTTAAAAAAAATGACATCTTGATCTCAATAAACTTGACATAAAATTAAATTTTGTCACTAACTTCCTCCCATTGGAGGCCTTCCTCGCCTTCCTCACCCATTTAAAAAGTTTGACAATCAGAATTGTGAACAGGTTCACTCGAAAGTTGTCGAACATGTTCCGCAGTTAATTCAAACGTTTTTGCACATTTTGTGCATCATCAGGATTTAAAATTTTTTTAAAAAGTTTACAGTACAAATTTCAAGATCTAGAAAAATGGCACACATGTCTCAAAAAACTGTTAAATTTTCTGAACAACCAAATTCAAAAAACTGTAATTACATTAAAAAAAAATTACGTAATCATTATATACTATTCCACTTAATTTCTGAGATTTTTTGGTTCTTTAATTGTAACTTTACCATTTGAGACGATTTTTATTCTAACATGTCAATTTTTGTGAATTTTAGCCATGTTATAATTGGACTACAATATTAGCGATAGTTCCCGGCTTCTGAATTCATCGCGCGTGTTGATTTTGGGCCTTTCCCTCCAAATATGCAAAGCCTCTGGTGTGAGTAGCTGCTGTCTGTTTGGTCTACAATCTTTGACTTCAGCTCTGCAAAACCGCCCATCTTCTTCTGCATTTTAACAAAGGTTGTCCTACTGGGGACACCTCTTTGCGAAGCTCATCAACCCTCGTGACTAAATGTTGCACTGTCTGATCGACATAGGTGGAGTTACATCCACTACTTTTGAAGTTACACACCACTTTGGATCTCGGTTTACGTGCAAACGAGGTTTTGAGGAATGGCAAAGGTTTTTAAATCCCTTTTTCTAAAATTTATTTGTCTCCTGGATATTTGCCGGACCTATGCAGCCTGCACTTCCGATGGATTACCACAATTTTGCATTGTCAAAAAAGACTGAGTCTTTAAACCATTTTATCATTTTTCTAATTTGATGCGGTTTCTCTCAATGATCTTGTTAAGAATCTCAATCACTACCCCGTACAATCATTGTTTCGGATACTGATTTTAAATCCATTGTATCCAATTTTTCCCAATGCCTGGTCAAAATTTACCCAAGTTGAGTTACTTCTGAAAACCCGAATGACCTTCCCTTCAGTAACGTTTTCCTTGTAGTGCAAAGGAGCCAAGCCTCTAAATTCAAGATTGGTACCGTTATTTGTGGGTTTTTGGAACCACCCACGTATAGTCTGTTTTCGCGGGTCCACCTTTATATTCAAATCCAACCGGCCAATTTACCGTTACTATTTTTTTCTTGTATTACAAAATGTAAGTTAGGATGCAACTTATTGGCAGCCTAGAGGGCTACAGTTAGGATGCAACTTATTGGCAGCCTAGAGGGCTACCTACTCCAGCGTTAGTTACGGGCTTCTGAATTCATCGCGCGTGTTGATTTTTGCCCTTTCCCTCTAAATATGTAAAATCTCTGGTTTGAGTAGGGAACTAACCGGGAACTAATCTTTTTCTGATATCCAGGGCAGACTGCATTGTTATCCTCATTTAGCAACGTCAATTTTGTTACATCTTCGAATAAGGCAGGTTCGTATTATTTGAGCCAAAAATTGGTCATTATTACTGTTAGGGATGCGCCCATTGCTAGATCGTCTTTTTGTACATACTAGAGACCATTTAACTTTAAGTGTACATTACTCACAAACAGATTTATTAGATTTTTCATAGTTTTGCGAGATAGTTCTGGAGTGATGGTTTTCACATACAAGCTCCTCATGGCTATTTCAACAGCTTTCTTGAAAGGGACCTTAGTTTTCAAACTCGTTGCACAAAATAAATTCTACTCTCAACAAAAACCAATTGAGTTTTTTCCAAAATCTGTTTCGCAATATGAGTGTTCGTTTTTATCTTAGCCCCCTCAATTTTTATCAAAGCTTTTTGCCAATGTTTTATTTAGATAGTCATATGAGCTACCAGGTAAAAAAAGGACTGGGCGAAGTGTGTGTGCTTCGTTTGTACAATTTTGTCAACCCTTACAGCCTAGCCGGCTGCGTCCCCTCTGATCTGAACCTACTATACGGCGCCTTGTTGATCTCGTCTTTCTCTTTCATGGCAACAAATTTTCTTATGTCTTTAAAAAAAATTTGACAACACTGTCAGTCAGACGTTTCCTCTCACCGAATTGTTTTGCCTGCAAAAAATCATTCAAATTCCTCTCAGGTGTCTTCTTCCTTGTTATACAAAAACTCACCCTCTAATCACACGAAAGTGCTAGAAGACCCTTGTCCTTCTAATAATATCTGGCTTTTTCAACTGCTTTGTCAGAGGCTGTCCGTTTCACTTTTTTAAACAATTTCTTGGCTGCTGCTTCAATCTCGCATGGTTTTTCTTCGGGTATTTTGTTTAATTTCAGCTCAGACAAAAAACTATCAATATCAACAAGGAAATGAATTTCAATAAGCTTGTCCCGTACCGGATGTTTTTGAAAAACTTCAGAATTCCCGCACCCACTGCGGCAAATTTATTCCTTGTAGTATTCTGCCAGACCCGTCATCCAAGTATTTTAATGGTCTATACCACTTTTCTGAAAGTTTTTCAAGCTTTTTCTAGTGTCGGCTGATCAAATTGTTGACATTACATCTTGCTTGCAGGTTTAGATTTATACAGAATGCCACAACTTGTCATCTTTACCCCTTCTTACTACCCTTCTTGCATTAGCTAGTTACTATCCGCCTTCGCCTGGCTTAAATCAGATCTCAAAAGTCTTAACTGAAAACTCTGCACCAATTGATCCGAAAAAACATCGAAAAAAACGTCAGGCACGCGAAAACAAAGAAAATCTGATATAATGTCGTTATCGAGATTTTTCTCAGAAATATAATTCTATGGAAACTGTTTTTAATTTTATTAAAATGTTTTAGGTAACCTTAAAAAAACTTCCAGGTGAACTTATTTTTTAGGGCGAGTCTTAGGAGTGGTAACAGCAATGTTGCGGTCATCTCTTCTTTGCAGGTCACGAGCTAAGCAGAACCCTTCTTTGCAGCACTCAGCAAAGAACAAAGAAAAAACAAACCCAACAATATCTTACCACTTACTGATTTTTCGCCTCCTCTTGAAGCTCCATAGCCAAGTCCTCCGCCTCCGCGGCATTGCCCGGCCGCGTCCATGCGATTGCTTCTTAGTCTGGACCCGAATGTTTGAGAAAATAGCGGGCAGGTGGTCTCGATGGGACAGCACCACCCGTAGTGACTTCACTTCTAATCACTGGACTGATGCAGTTGGATGTACTCTCTGAGAACCGAGAGATCCTTAGAAAACAATGCTCTTTGTTACTTTGTCTAAAGAAAAAAAAACAATAATTTTTTTTTCAAGAAATGAAGTCCTCCTTCATCACGCTTTCTAATGGACAAATATAACAAAACAAAACAGGCAGAGAATCCTATCTGAATCAATTTAAAATTCAAATAGTTCAATTTGTTAAATTCATTATTTCAAATGAACGCTAATCGTGAAATGAAAAATTATGAAATAATTACACGGTAAGTAATTCCAAAATAATACACTTTTTTAGTACTCATAGAATGAAAATATAGTAAATGTACATTGTTTTAAGAACAAAAAGAAGCGGCTTGAATAGATCTTGTCAGAGCCGGCAAAACTGAAGGCTGCGGATAAACAACAAAAGGACAAGGCCGCCACACAGTTAGGTATGTTGCGTTCTGTGATTTGCCCTGTAAATGCCTACTAAAATTCGTTCTCTCGTGGCCAGCACTGCAAAGAACAGTAAAATTACCAGCAGCGATCCTGAGGTTTTTAATTCAGATGGAATTTTTTTTGAAAACTGTGTTGAATTAAGCAAAAAACTCGAATAAATAAAACAATAGCTAAAATCGACTTAAACTTCTGACAGTTTGCCTGAAATCTGACGTAAAAAACAGTGTTTTGCAATTAAGTGGCACAATTTTTTTTAAAATGTTGGGCAGAAATAACATCAATTAAGAGGAATAATCAGAAAGCAATGACATGCGAGACAAGAAACCCCCGATGCTCATGCTTCAGTATCGAGGTAATCAAAATCAATTGATTGAATTAAATTTTTGAAATAATTATTTCAACTTTTTCGCTCTTACGTGCCTTATCAGAGCTATGAATTCTGAAGTGATCAAAGACCATAAGAAGAGAAAAACATGTCTGAAAATGCTTAGAAGTTTCTGACCAACCAAGTTTATTCAAGTCTAGTCACATAAAATTTTAGATATTGTTTCTTATAATTTGATTTTTTTTTCGAGGTTCTTTCAAATTCATTCCTCAATTTTTAAATTTTTTTATTTTGGGATTATTTCCAATTCTGAAATCTCAAACAAAGTTAAGCCATGTTTGTACATAGACTACAATTTTAGCGGTAGTTCCCGGCTCTTGAGCTCTTAGCTTCAATTACGCCAAGCCTCATGTGGGGGTAAATGATGTGTAATATTTTTTAGTGTTAAATTCTGACTTCAGCTCGGTAGTTTCTAGCACATTTTGACAAATCTTGTCCTGTCCTATTGGAAAAACGTTTTTTGCGGTCTTCATCAATCCGTGTCGCTGAAAAGCGCTTTTTCTGGCCAAAGGCCGCACTACATCTCAGCTCATAAACTAAAATGGATTTCAGTACACAGGCAAAGGAAGTTTTAATATTGGCGAGCGTGTATTAAATTTCTCTTAATCAATTCTTTGAGCCCCAAATATCTGCCGCATTTTTGCCAGTAGTAGTTGCGATGGATTGCCTCGAAATTGTAATGTCAAATGGGATGAGTTTTTCCATCAACTCTCTTTTTTCTGTTTTGATTCCTGAAGATCAATTTTTTCTTGCCCTCCATAGTCTTGTCAACATTTTAAATGATTTTACTTTCCGACTTTTTTTTACCAGATATTGATTCACTATGCTTTATTTTTTACTTTTTGCCAATGCATTGTCAAAATTGTTGTTTATGAATTAATTCTGAATACTCGATGGACCATCCCTTCAAGGAAGTTTTGTTTATTATGCAAATATGCCCAGTCCCTAATTTTAACAATTGTTTTGGTAACTGGAGGTTTTTGATACCATTCAAATATTTCACCTGAGTTTGCGAGTCACCTGTTTGGATATCACCATGTCAGCGGTGTTTCCGAGTCCAATTTCATAAAGAAATCGATAAAGGCCAAATTACTGTTACTATTCGCATTAAAATGCAAGTTTAAATGACTGAATTAGCATCCTTGGAGAAAAACCTAGGATTGACCCTCACAGTACTAACTATGTCCTTCACATATCTCAAAAAGTTTAAAAACCGTCCTCAGAACGATTCTTTTTCTGTCGTTTTACGCATGGGCTGCAATACAAGACTGTTTTGGCGACATTTGCGTATTCGGGTTTCTAAATATTACCAAACATAAGGAGAATCAATTCAAGAATGCGACAGATTCGATCTCCTGCATTCGGTATGTAACATTTTTTTGATACCCAGGGCGCAATCATTTGACATTTTGCATTTAAATTGTAATCCTCATTAAGCAACCTCAATTTTTTTTATTAGTGTAGGTTCGGATTCTTTGAGCCGCAAATTGGCTAGTATTACTGCAAGCTCAATTTTTTTTTATTAGTACAGGTTCGGATTCTTTGAGCCGCAAATTGGCTAGTTTTACTGCAAGCTTAACATCGTTTGGTGCATAACACAAACCGTTTGATTTAAAGCGTATCTTTTTCACGGTAAAGGCCAGTAGCTTCTGCATAGTTTTGCGAGACGGTTCCGGACAATCAGTTTGCTCATACAGCCCCCTCATGGCTAATTCAAAAATTTCCTTGGGCGGAAATATATTTTACAAGCTCTATCAATGGAATTTCTACTCTCATCAGAGTCCATTGTGTTTTTTCCGAGATCTCCTCGATTGAAAGATGTTCATCTCTTGATCTGATAAATACCGTTATCTGGAACTCTAAACCACATCAAATTGGTATAAAGTCTTTATCGAAACATTTTCTCACAATTTTCTTATTCAAGAAGCTGCTTTTAAGTTTTTAAAATTGGTTTAGATAATACAACGCAAGTTTCCAGCCGAATCTTTTTTGATGATCGATCTAAAGAGTGAAGGTAGCAGCAATGTTGCGGTCATCTTTTTCTGCGGGCCACGAGAACTTAAGTGCATTATGCACTCAGAAAAAAAAACCATGCGGTTTCTTATGACTAATTTGTCGTTTCTGTCCTCCTGAAGATTTCCAGCCAGTCTTCCCTCATTCGCGCCGCTGCGATCCATGGGATTGCTTTCTGATCTGAACCCATAGCACCGCAGATTCTCAAAGATATCGGGAGTGCCCGTAGTCCTGCAGTAGACAACGTTTTTTGTTGTGGCTTCGACTGCAAATACCCAAGCAATTTCGATTATAAATTTCCGATAAAAATTTTTTCTTCATCGGCACCTGGAAAAGTTATCTCTAATTTCCAAAGGGATCCCAATCTGTTCAAATGAGTGGACAACGATTGTCTTTGGACAACCATTATCATTTCGTACTTCTTCGCCAAATTACCCGCTAAATTTGTTCTGTACAAGAACGTCTCTACGTTGAAACAGAGAAGATGATGGTGATTTTTGTTCATTTGTAATTGTCTCAAAATTAACAATAGTCAACTGTTAGTTCAATTTTTATGACTTTCATCATCATCATCCACGTAGTTTCTCAATTGGTCGTTTATCATTACTTGAACTCAATGAATGATTTGAAAACGTTTGACTTTGGCTGTGTAGCACTAAACTTTTTCCAATGATTTACCTTGTTCAGTTTTCAGAAGTTTCAAACCATTACTATCGTTGAAAAACAACATTTTTTTAAAACTAAAGCAAAAGCAACCGTTTTATGATTTCTTAAAGAAATTTTATTTTTTATCTCATTTTGTTGATTGACCAAGCTAACATGAATTCAATTACATTTTTTCGATATATTGTCAAATAAATTTCAACCCACTTGGTTCCAAAGTTTTGCACCCCGTATTCAGGCCAAAATGCGGTCATGCATTCAGGTTGTAAAATTAAAAAAAACTTTTATCACACCTCCATTTATTTTTTTTTTGCTGAATCATACTGTCTATTTTAAACAAAAGCAACCAATTCTTGTTATCAGGAGTACATGAATGATTTGTTTCACTGATAATTCAGTTTCGCTGATTATTTCATTTTTCTGATTTTGTTTGTAATATGTGCAAACAACGAACTTTCTACACCTTTTACTCCTCATAATCTAAAAAATTGTATTTAGGATTACCGGGCTGAGGTGCTCGACTCTTGATTCGACCGAAATGGTCGAACGATGTCCGTTTTTGACTTTTTGAGTCGACGATGTCCGTTTTCCACTTTGTTCGTCTTTACCGGACATTGTTCGACTTTATTCGACTTTGCTCTACTTTGTTTGACTATACTGAACATTGTTCGACTTTGTTCGACTTTGTTCGACTTTATCGGGAATTAGCAGAAGAGTCCTGAACTCTAACGACACTCGGATATCATTGGACTGTTTCTGTCAAATCACCTTTCAAAAACCTCAACCTGGGCAGCCACAAAATATAATAGAAAAAGCCACAAAATTGAGCATCGTAGATTCGTAGAGCTCGAGTTGAGTTGTTGGACTTTTTAAATGTTTTTAAAGAATAAAGTGTTCGACAGTGTTTGAAGCCAGCCAATTAGCTTTGAACGGACTCAGCCTACTGCAGCCCATTATATTTTGAATGACTCGAAGAAAACAGCGGTGTTTTGAACGTCTCAACTCAACAAAAATGTTTTCAACTGTAATCGACGCAAATTAGTTTGGATTAGAAAAAATTAATTAGAAAAAAAATTCCAGAACAAGGCGGAGACGGCGCAATTTTCCAGGCTAAGGCGGAGACAGCGCATTTTTCTAGAACAAGGGTTCGGGAAGGTGAAAATTTTGTTATTTTTCGAATTTTGCGTTTTCCAATCTTCAATCTCAATCAATTGTCTTATATTTCACACGCGAAGTGTGCTGCGCCTTTTTAAATGCTTTTGGCGATAACTTTAAACAGATTTTGGAAACAGTCGATTCGAGCATAGGGTACTAAAATGTATTTCTATTTTTAGATTCGTGGTAAGTTTGTTTCGTTTAGTTTTCGCTTTTTGTAATTTCCATTTAACTTCTTTGATTTTTGTTTGGTTTTGATGATTTCTAGCTTTCAGTTTTTGATGTACCGCTTTTGTTGTTGCCCTAAAAAGATTGCTTATATTCAACGTGTAGGCCTTCTCGTGGCGGTCTGGTATATGATCAGCAAATTTGTTGATCTAGCTAACTGCACATTAAAATTACATATATACTGGATGATTTTGCGATCTGCATCTGTATAACAATTATGCAAGCAAAAAAATCCGACAACAATTCCATTACTTCAGCTTTGCGCGACCCATGTTGCGACTTCGCGCGACCCAAATTTATGTTGCGACCCTGTTCGACTCATGATTCGACCCTGTTCGACTCATGATTCGACCCTGTTCGACTCATGATTCGACCCTGTTCGACTCACGATTCGACCCTGTTCGACTCATGATTCGACCATGCTCGACTCATGATTCGACCCTGCTCGACTCATGATTCGACCCTGTTCGACTCATGATTCGACCCTGTTTGACACATTATTCGACACTATTCGACTCCTGATTCGACCCTGTTCGACTCATGATTCGACCCTGTTCGACTCATGATTCGACCCTGTTCGACTTATGATTCGACCCTGTTCGACTCATGATTCGACCCTGTTCGGCCCATGATTCGACTTTGTTTGACTATAGTGTATGTTCGACCGTCTTAATTTGCGACGAAAATCGGACTCCGTTCGACCGTGTCGGTCGAATCATGAGTCGAACACCTCAACCGGGTACCAGGTGTTTACTTTGAGTGTAGTGCGTAAATTAAATTTGAGAACGAAAGTACACCACGGTCCAATCGTCTGATATCAGTTTTGGAATATCCACATACTGCATACCCGTGTTGACCTCCATAATCCGAAATGCTTATCTTACAATTCCATGCATCAAATTGTATGAAAAAATGTTAATCATAAAATTTTCATACATTTTCAAAAAATCATTGAAAGAACATTCGAAATAGTTTCTGCGGCTATTTGAACCAAGTGAAACAATCTGGTGATGAAAAAAGTTATGTTTCTTTTTTTTTGGAAAAAAATGGTTATTATACATTTTCCAGGTATGAAAATTGTATGATTAGCATTTTTCTGATGGCGACAAGAAAAATTTTTCCAAGTAATATTGAAATTGCCCCGAAAGTTTTGGTTTTTTTTTCAATCTCAAAATGAATTTTTTCCAACCACAAATACTCAAACAAACAATTTCCAAAAAATTGTTAAATTTTTTGTCTGCATAACGTAGTCCTGGATACACAAAAATTGGATTTTTTCCGTTTCTCTGGATAAATTATTTTCAACCAGGCTAAAATTTTCAATTTTTTGTATGGCATGTTTGTATATGCCTGGATCAATGTCTGATAATTTGAAAATTTCAATTTTAAAATAATCATCTTTGAAAATTTTTGTCAAAACTTAACAATTTGATGCTTTCAGTATATGATTTGTGAAGAGAACTCTAACACAATTGAGGTAGTTTCCAATGCATTGTGAATGCCAGACGATTAACCCTTTGGGAACTAGTTGTGAGTAAACCATGGTTTCAGTCACTTGTGTTCGGTCATGGAGACATCCCAAAAATTTGAGAAGCAAAGTTAAAAAAAATGCTTATATTAGAGTTTTTTTAAAATTTTTGTATCTTTGTATTTTTGAAAGATTGTAACAGTTAATAAAGATCTGATCATTCGTACGAAATGTATAACCGATCTTAAATTATCCTAAAGTTTTTGTATTTAAAAATCAGAGATTAAGCGTTCAAAAGATTGAACACCTTTTCCTTGCGTGACAAAAATATCAAAATTCAATTTTTATGACTAACTACTGTAAAATTGTATTGTAAAATAAGTACTGTAACATAGAAAAGTTATGGCCGTTTTAAATCATGGGTTTTTTGAAAGTCCACTCATGGATTTACCCAGTTTTTGAGAAAATAAATTCTCTTCTTCTTTTTTTGATCATATGCCACTTTAACGAGAATTTGCTTGTTTGTGTTCCATATGCTGTAAGACAAACTTCAATGCACCTGTTTTCAACAAACCTATCTAGGTCAAAATGCAGTTTTGGGTCCGTAGCTAGGTATAAACAACATCCATCACGCGTGCTTTTTTGTGCAACATCTATCACGCAAACAACATCAATTTTTCCTACAAGCAATTAATTTTTTTTGCTTAAAAAGAGACATTATATTGTTGTTTCGCTGAAGATAAATGACGCTGAATCTTGGAAATTATATCATTTCTCATTCGTCTCCTAAACTTTATTGAAAGGTTAACAAACTGCGCAGTGTACGGCAGCTCTAAAACGCTTAGGCAATTTATCGTAAACACACCACTTCCCTGATTTTGGAAAAATATTTTATCAGAATAAAACATCATCGTGTAACCATCATCATTGGCATCATCAATGTTGGTTCACGACTTAGACGACAGAGAGCACCAATTTATAGATCACGTTTAACCGTTTTCCTCTTCTGAAGCCAGCATGTCATTTGAAAATCAACTACAGACAGCTAAGCACTTGACATATGAGATGAGCTCATTGCTGGTTATCTATCAGGAAAACATAAGTTGTTGTTTCGCGGATGACAAGTTCAGCTGAGTCTCATAAATCCTTCTGATAAAAATTTTCGTGAGGTTCGGATACTGCAGAGACTGCGACAGTTAGAATTTCATATTTTCGTTGTTTTTGTATCTCTTAAATTGCTTAGCTACATCAACAGAAACACACCGCAGTCAAGGTGATGGTAATTTTTATTCACTATTTTGTATCACAAAAATGATAGTCAATTTTTATTTCTTTTCTACTTTCAACATCCGCGCAGTTTCGTAAATGGTCATTCAAACCGTCATTTCGCGTATGATTTTTCTAAATATTTTAACCGTATGTTCGAAGGGCACATCAATGAAGAATATGAATTATGTTTTCTCAGCATTTAGTTTTGAAGAATAGGGTTTCAATAAATTGTCAAAGCAAGTTTGTAGACGTTTTTCTTGCTTTTAAATCTTTTGTTTTGCTTTCATTTCATTTAGACAACTCATCATACACACACCACGGCCCAATTTTGTGATATTTTTTGTAATGTTCACATACGAAAATTTGTAAGAGTTATTAAAGGTCTGATCCTTTGTACGAAATGTTCAACTGATTTTTAGTTTATTCTAAATTTTTGTATTTAAAAATCAGAGGTTGTAGGTTCAAAGGATTGAACACCTTTTTTTGCGTGACGAAAACATCAAAATTTGATTTTTATGATTACGTATTGTAAAACTAATTTTTTTGAAGTACCGAAATTGGAACTTAAAAGGATATGCAACCTCATGAACTCGTTTTGATTCAAATTTAATTGATTTTGATAGGAACGCACTAAAGATTTTCTATTTACTCATTTTCGTTATTTAATCAGAAAGGTTATGGCCGTTTTAAATGATAGGTTTTTTGAAAGTCCAATCATGGAGTTACCCAATTTTTTGAAAAAAAATAAATCTCTTATTCTTTTTTTGATCATAAGCCACTTTAACGAAAATTTGCTTGTATGTGTATCAAATGCTGTAAGATAAATTTCAACCCACCTGTTTTCAAAAAACTCGACTAACCTATCTAGGTCAAAATGCAGTTTTGGGTTCGGTCGCTAGGTATAAACAACATCCATCACGCGTGCTTTTTTGTGCAACATCTAGCAACATCGCAAACAACATCAATTTTTCCTACAATCAATCATTTTTTTTGCTAAAAAGAGACCTTACAATGTTGTTTCGCTAAAGATAAATGTCGCTGAATCTTACAAATGATATCATTTGTCATTCTTCTCCTAAATTTTTTTAAAAAGTTAATGTTTGCACATTGTTTGCAGTTAGAATGTTGTTTTTTTAATCTAAAACGCTTAGGCAAGTTATCGTAAACGCACAATTTCTCTGTTTTTGGAAAAAAAAATCCAATCAGAAAAAAATCATAATGTAACCATCATCATTGACATCATCAATAACGATTCGCAACTTAGACTACAGAGAGCACCAATTTATAGATTACGTGTAACCGTCTTCCTCTTCTGAAGCCAGCATGTCAACTGCAAAACCAACTACAGATAGCTCAGCATTTGACGCATGAGATGAGCTCATTGCTGGTTATGTATCAGAAAATCATAAGTTGTTGTTTCTACCTTCAACATCAGGAAAGTAAGCATCATCAAGAAAACATGATTAATAGCATCATCACGCGTAATGTTTTAGATTTTGTGACAACGTCTTTATCCTCTGAAGGCAGCATGCCAACTGAACAATAAAAGCAGATAACTCAGTATCTGCAGCATTTATACAATTCGTTTTTTTGGTTGTAAATAAAATAAACGAGCTATAAATTTTTGCCTACAAAATTTTGCACTTTCTTTGTAGCGAAAAATTTAACAATGTTTAATGGATTTGATCTTTGAAGCACAATGTTCAAACCAAATTTTAATTGTTTTGATTTAAAAGTTTTCTTGTTTCCTTATAATCACAAGATGTATATTCCAAAGCTGGTACACCTGTTCTCGCAATTTTAATGCTGACAAAAATGTGACAATTTTGATCATTTTCTAAGGATTCCAAAAACGAATGATTTTCCCATTGAATCAAGTTCGGAGATATAATAGATAATGAACTCATTGATGAATGTAACATTATTTGGTTTGAATCTGAGGCTCTGACATTTTTTTAAAGAATCATCTTCAGTGTTACTCAGAAACGTTTGCACATTAAAAAAACACGAGTTTTTTTGAAACTTTAGCCTTAACCAATTGATTGATAATTTTTTTGAAAAAATCAATTCTTTAATTAGTATTGTGATCATCGGCCTAGATCACAAGAATTTTTTTCTGTTCCTTATGCAGTAAGATAAAATTTAACTCATACGTTTTCAAAGTTTTTTAACCGACGTATTAGGTGAAAACGCAGTTTTGGATTTAGGTTGTTAGGTCTAAAATTATCCTTAACGCCTCTTTTTTGTGTGTTTTTATTGATTCAACTTTTCTAACTTCACTAAACGCCATAGTTTTTTTGTTAAGAAGAGACAGTATCTTGATATTTCGCTGATGATAAATTTTGCTGAATCTAATAAATTATTTTGTTTCTTAATTTTTTATATAGTTTTTGTAATGTGAGAGACTGCGAGAGTTAGATTATTAAACGTTCGAGTTACTTTTGAAGCTCTCATTTTCTATGGACAGCTCATCATCACACGCCTAGACTTGAAACAATCTTCTAATAGCATAAGAATAACGGCAAGCATCGCAATGAAAGCATCGAAAATACCATATTCAATTAGGATTTTTTATTTAGACAACAAAGAGCACATCTCTCAAAATTTTAGATTACACGCCACCGTTTTCATCATATGAAAATGGCATGCTACCTGGAAAATAAACTAGAGAAAGCTCGGCGTCTGACTCATTTATGCGATGAGCACATTGTTTGTTGTTCATCAAGAGATCAAAAGTTGTTGTGTCGCTGGTGATAAATTTCGCCGAATCTCATAAACTGTTTATTTTCATAATTTTTTTGTAACTACGACAGTTAGAAAATTAATTTTTTAAATGTTTTTTGTAGATCCTAAAGGGTATAGACAATTCATCATAGGCACGCCACGCACTTGGATTCGGAAAAATCTCCCACTAGCATCATCGACAAAGCATCAACAATAGTATCAGCAGGGAAAATTTCACCTCAGACGGCAAAGAGCACAACTCTCGCGCAGCATGCCGCTTAAAAAAT
Source organism: Symsagittifera roscoffensis (assembly GCF_963678635.1). Classification (NCBI taxonomy): domain Eukaryota; kingdom Metazoa; phylum Xenacoelomorpha; order Acoela; family Convolutidae; genus Symsagittifera; species Symsagittifera roscoffensis. The sequence continues at coordinate 46,387,779 of NC_087067.1, forward strand.
AAGCTACAGACAGCTCCAGATAAATTTTGCCGTATCTAATAAATTACTTCATTTCCTAATCTTTGGATAAGATTTTTGTAATGCTCGCAGAGACTGCAACAGTTAGACTTCTAAACGTTTGTGTCAATTTAGTGTCATTTTCGCCGGATTTGGTCAAGTCACCGCGGCCCTGGATCTGGAAACATCTCTTATTAGCATCATCAAGAAGGTAAGCATATCATAAAGAAAACCTCAATAAAAGCATCATCATTCAAGATGTACTGATTAGACGACAAAGATCCCATCTCTCGCGCAAGTTTCTACATTACGTGCCACCGTCTTCATTCTCTGAAGGCGGCTTGCTACCTTTTAAATAAACTAGAAAAAACTTGGCGTATGAAGCTTTTTTGCGATTAACTCAATGTTGTTTGTTTATCAGGAGACCATAAGTTGTTGTTTTGTTGATGATAATATTCGTTGATATAATAAATTGTTTTATTTTTCTTTCTTCTCAATTGTTTTTTGTAAAATTTGCATAGTTCAGGGACTACGACAGCTGGAATGTTTTCAATGTAATATCGTAGCTTTGAAAGATTTCAGTCAATTCAACATAAACACAACACGACCGAATCTTCTGTTATCTTTTTTCCATTATATACATACGCATAGACTGCGATAATAAGAAGATTCTTTTTTAATGTTGTTTTTGTTGCTTTTACATTGTGAGGACAACTAGCTCATCATAAGCACAACAGAGCTCTGGATTCGAAAAAAAAAATCTTTTAATTTGATCATCAAGAAGGCAAACATCCCATTGAAAACATTAACAATAGGATCATCAAGTAAGATTCAGATAAAGAAAAACAACGCTGAATTTTAATTGAAAGAATTGATTTGAAACCCACAAGTTCCAACAAAGAGCAAATGTTCATACAAGCCAAAAAGATTTTAAAGCCTACTTCGTCATAGATGGAAATTTTAGCCCAAACTAGAATTATTTCAGTGCAGCCCGCTTTTTTTAACATGATTTATTGGTAAAAAATAATCACGATTACTCGTATCAGGGCAATCAACCGCCATTTTTACTCCTATTAACTTTTCGGAACAGGTTGCGACAATTTTTTTGAAGTTTCGCACTTTGTTTATACCCCAACGTCCAAAATCAAGTAATAAGTGTTATAACAAAGGAATGAACTCAATTACCAACCCAATTTGGCTAAGGCATCTGAGAAGGGATCATGAGGCACTGGAAGAACAAGACAATCTCCAGATGACCCCCTTCTTCTCAATAATCCCGAAAGATAACTACAACTGTCCAGCTGCGAGGTGCAAGAAGCAGTTTAAGACGCTCGGCTGGTTAAAGAGTCATGTTGCCCTGGCTCACCCTCAGTGCACTTTAATCACAAGCACTGATGTCGTTGGAAACGATGACAGTGAGGATCTTCTTGAAGGTCAGACTCACCGAATCGACCAAGATCACGACGAACGAGATCAAGATGAACGAGATCAAGGTGTAAGAAATCAAGACGAACGAGATCAAGAGGCGGTTGCAGAGGATCAGATACTACCTGCAAGTGCGCCAGGCATCTATCAGTGTCCGAAGTGTCCCAGAAAGTACACGGTGTTGAAGAGTGTACAGAATCACTGTTTGCAGAAGCATGCCTGGTCGTACAGCCGTCAGCAGCCTGTACGTGGAAGAGAGACTGGAAGCTCTCAAGCCCGAAATACTTCCACCCGAGATCGCCCCTAATCGGGGGTCTGACTTTCCTTTATGCCAACTCCTCAAAGGTCTGTAGGCTAAATACCTGTCGATTGGAGTAGTTTAGTACTCTATCAAAGGGAGGGGCACCAACCCAATTGTTTATATTGAAAAAAATGGCATTCAGTTTTGCTATTACATTTGAACGCAAGAAGCCAGTTTTGTATTTTATATTGATAATACCCCAATTAAAAAAAAACAGATTGACCTCAAAACTGAAAATAGGCTTGTCAAACAATTAAATACAAGAAGTATCACCCAATTCGATAACGGGATTGCGGAAGAATTGCTTTTCTTACAGTTTCCGTTACTGTTTGATTAAGCAATTCTGCATAGATGAAAAAAAGTTAAGTAAGAATTTAACATTTCAGGGTCAGTTTTTTTCTTCACAAAAACTGAGTATAGCTTTTTTTAGGTAAAACTAAATTTTTCGTTGGTTTTTATTATCAATGGTTTTATTATAAGTGCTAAAGTTTACTTTGTCAAAATAGCAGGCCACATTTATTTTTTCAAGTAAATTTTTTAGACAAGTTTTTACCTATTACTCTGTGCGAAACATATATTAATCCCTAGTCACCAAGGCAGTTTATTAGAAAAATTAGAAATTATCTGACACGAACTTTTTTTTAAGGCATAGGTATGTTTGATTGAAAGATTTTCTCCACCCGGGTAGTTTGTGAATTTCAGTATCTTCAGCTATTTGACAACAATCACTGTAGTTTAATTTTCAAGATTAATGTCCTTTAAAACATTAATTTTTTGATTTGAGAAGTTTATTGGTTGATGTTTGTAAGGCAGAACTAAAGTGACAAAGTGAAACGCATAAAAAGTATCTGTTTCTTTTTACTTAGATTGCTTAAAATATAGTATAAGGAGCACTATTTCCTTCCACAAATGATAATTGTTTCCTTTGCATTTTGGCTAAGTCACAGATATAAGAAACAGCGCAACATCACTTGAAGCCTTAGCTGAATTTTTTCAGATGAAAAAATAATGTCCGTTTTGAGATGATCTCACAGATATAGACAAAGTCGTTTAGACAAAGTCGTTCACTTAGACAAAAATTGGACTTCCGAATTTGTAAGACTAATGACAGAACAAAGTCTGGGGTTAATGAAAAAGTAGCTTAGGAAAAACATAATGGTAAAAATTTTCTTGTAGGCCGCAATAAAGTATCTTATAGTAGAACTTCTGGTGGGTGAAGCAAACTTAACCAAGAAAAACATCATTTGACGAGTTGTTTATTTCATTCTGCGACTTGCTTTTTTTCTGTTTTAGCTGCTGGCTGTTTTAGACTGGCTTTTTTCCAATTAAAACATTTGTTGTGGTATCCCATAGTCTGCTTTAAACTATCCACTTACATTCCGAGGCCAAATTGTGTATTTCGTGAATTGTAAGCGGATTCCGCGACTTGGACGCTCTCTTTTTTCTTCTTTTGCTCTTTCAATTTCTTTGATCGTTTCCGACAAAATTTTAACATGTTTGAAGACTTGTCTCTTGATTCCAGAGACCTACAAAAACTAAAATTTGCTCCTGTCTAGTGCCCAGTTTGGCCTCGTAATATATCAAAAACTGCCAGAGATTTGGAACAAACCCTACAACATTTAGTCCTCCGCAGCAGTCTGAGACAGATTCCGATATTCGTATGATTTCTTTCGTCCATTGATATCGCAATTGAGACAGTTTCTAAATTCATCAATCAAACGAAAATTTCAGCCATGATTTATCTTTCACTGCGGGAACCAGCTCAGTGGTTTTTTGATTCCTGCGCAGCTTACCGATACCTGCGCACACATAGCTCAAACTTGGACAACTATGCGCATCTGTGTCCATAGATTCAATTGCGAATTAAATTTGTAGTACCGGATCAGTAATCGGTAAATGTTTATCACCAATGCTTCAATTTAAAAACAAATAAGAACTTTTCACTTTCAGTTATACCCTTTGTAAGGGTAACATGCGTTAAGAAGAGGCTTTGAATATAGGCAGAGTCTAATTTTATGCAGTTTGCAAACAAATAATTATCTGTCTGTTCATTGACTTTGATCATAGGATTCTAATAGGACAAATAGACCATTCCACAACTTTAGTTATTGACAGTGCCGCGTCTTTAATTTCGACCAAGCGGCGATTTTTTTTTACCATGTCACGATTTTTTTTTCAATCATATTACGACATAATTTTTGACCTTGCCACGACTGGTACTGCAATTAGGCCGCTATTTTTTTCGACCATAGCGCGTCTTATTTTTCAAACATGTGGCGACTAGTTTTTAGACCGAGGCAAAATTATCTCTGATTGTTACTTCGCGATAGTATCAGTTTAACAGAGTACAAATTCTAAAATATCAGGGGGAATTGAGTTTTGAAAGTTGAGATTTTTCAACAACGTCAGTGTTATTTTTTAAGGTTTACTTGCGTTCATTACTCCTTTGCAATCTTCGAGTCTACTTGCGTTCATTACTCCTTTGCAATCTACAAAGGTATAAGTAGTCGATCAAAATTTGAAAATAGCTGCCTATCACAAAAAAAAGTTTTTAAAAAAAGAAGCTTTCTGGGGGCAACCGCCTAGCGGGCTGTGTGTATGTATGCGTAGCTAAGATTGCTTCCTTCTTCCACGAACGCTACTTGGTTGTCTTCGCGTGTAAAGCTGTTTTTGCCCAAAAAAAATTGTATCTTTAAAGATCTTGCAAAAAAAAGGTTATCTTTAAAGGAGGTTATCTTGCAAGATCTTGCAAGAATCTTGCAAGATCTTTTAAAGAGATGCATCCTCTTTAAAAGAATCTTGCAAGATTCTTGCAAGATCTTGCAAGATAACCTCCCTTGATCGACTAGGGTAATGGCTTGCATTGTAGGTTTAAACACAGTAGACCTGAGTTCGACTCACCCGCAATCCGAAATCGGAAAAGTTAGTATATCGCGACTACTTTTTCTATCATGACATTAATTTTTCCATCATGGATGCTGCAACTGATTTTTCGATTATCGCTACCAAGATGCGCTATTGCCAGACTTTGTCCGCGGCTAATTTTTCTATCGGCGCGACCGAAATACAGTATTTCCAGATTTTTCCACGACCAAGATGCGCTATTGCCAGACTTTGTCCGCGGCTAATTGTTCTATCGGTGCGACCGAAATACAGTATTTCCAGATTTTTCCACGACCTAAGACCCTGTCCAGTTTATGGATTTTGGTCAACTGCGTGACTAACCCAGTCGAAAAAAAATCGCGGATCTCAAAATAGTACTGAAACAGTACCGTAACTGAACTGTGAGTTTTATCACTAAGTTCATTGTCCAGAGTCTGACATCGCAGATTCACTCACTCAAACATAACTAAAACAGAACTTATTTGCACTGCGAAACAAATATGACAAAAATCACCTTTTATGTGGCCTGTGAATATTAATAAAACAAGGATAGCCCATTGCTGAACAAGAAGCACAGAATGTTGGGATCACATTTTCAAAAAAAATCTTCAAAATAGTGACCTTTTTTTAGGTCATGTGATGATACAACTATACGAACGCTTAGAAATTTAGTGCAACATACTTAAACTAATCTAATGGTCTTCAAAAAAGAAAAAAAAACCAAAAAACAGATCGAAAATGTTTGCCAGAGAAGGGCTAAAGGAAGCTTCCAAAATTAGTTTTCTTTTTAGTAAAAGGGTTTTAGCCTAAATTTTATAGTTTTCATAGATAAAAAACTTTGCTCGATCGCTTTACTCGCTGGAAAATAGACAAAAAAATTTAGAAATTCAAACCGGTTTTTCTCGACACTGAACTTTTTTTTGAAACTTCATAATGTCATTCGAATCTCGATTAGACGGGCTTTAAAACGGTATATCATTCGACCCTGTTCGGTGAATATTCTTCGTACTGATTTTGAGTGAAAAACAAAGAAGTTGAAGAAAAGAAAAGGCTAAAATAGACCCGAATACATTTTTAATGGTCGGAAAAATAATCCATCGGTATGTTCTAAAATAGTTTTTAGTTCTTTGAAACTCTATTCAAATTAAACTATTTTTATTATGAGGAAATATTCAGAACTTTTTCTTTCATAATAACAATAACATCAGTTTTTATGAAATTAAGCTAAACCAAAATTTATATAAAATGAACATTGTGATTCAACGTTATGATTCGAGGATAGAAGAGGTTACAGCAACCTATGAAATTAGGGGGAAAATTTGGACTCACTAGATTCTTTCGTGAGCTGTCGTGCTTTGCAAAACCCAAAATAACCAGTTATACATTGCTCACTTTATACAAGCTCACTTCATTTTCTTTCCACTCTGTGATAGATTTAAATGTTGTCATTCGAAGATAACTCCAATAGTCACATTAATTGTCGTAAACTGGTTGCAAATCATGAAAACTGTGTCTAATGGAACTCAGTTGCATTGGATGTCCACTGGTATTGACTCTGAACGCCCTCCGTCCATCCGACTCTTGTCCGATATCGGGATAGTATCGCTTGACATCACTTTTGGACAATCTGATGTAGCATGCCATCTTCTGGTTCCGCCACCTATTGTTTGACCCCTTTCTGAACAACTGGTACCGCAGTCTGTGTGTAGGTGTAGTTGGAGCACAGTCGCTCACATATACGCCGTTGCCTAGACTACCAACATAATGTTCGGGTGTCGATGGAATAAGTTGCTGAGACGTCTCAATTCTACGTCGTCCCTCTTCTGTAGTGTAATGATAAAAATAGTCCTAAAAGTTCCAATAATCGTGAGACACTCTCAGGTCATTATTTTTTGCACACACTGCTTGGACAACTATGTTGTAAATTGTTGAGTTTTATATCATAAAGATTTTCTCATTTTTCTCATTTTTACTAAGATTCAGATGCAATCTTAGTAATAACTTTGAAATCGAGGCAAATTGATTGTCAATTACGCAATGTTGAATAATTTCTACTGGGAATTACTTCTTAATGGGTGCTTTGCGATAAGTTTCAATGATAACTATTTGAATTACGTATTTATTTGTCGAGATTTATTGCTCCTGAATTCTGGCGAAAAACTATCAAAGAAAATCTGTTATGCTGTTTTTGAGTTCAACTTTGGTTTGATTCCATTTTATTGGCCGATTTTTCAAGATTAAAGTTTAGCTCGGGGATAAAAAAAAACTTCCTTGAGGGGGGAAAAGGCGGACAAATTAAACGATCTTTGCCCTAAATCAATTTACTGGGGAAGATCGTTCACTTGGTTATAAGTAATATTTTCAGTTATTCAGATTTGAGTCGCTTTACGGTTTGAAGATTGTTGGTAGATTGCTGTTTAATTTTAGATGGAACATTCTTTAATTAATCTAATAAGGGGAGATTTTTCACATGGGCAAGAATATTTGATTATTATTCCTACTTGAGCAATTGGAACCAGATCTAAACTACATTCTAAACAACTCAGACTCACTAATTTAGAATAAAAATTAACCATTCTTTATAATTAGTTTACATTTTCTTTAGTCTTCACCCATGATCACTTACAACAAGAAGAAAAAACAAACAAAAATACAGACTCTTTTTCAGAATAAACTCTATTTAACCTATAGCACTAAATGATGCAGTAAAAATCAATTCAAAAGCAATAAATTCATCTATGAGTTAATCCCTAAATGTAGTAAAATTCAATACGATGATAATCAATTAATAATTTTCAATCCCCACAAAGCAGTAAAATCTAAACTAAAAGTAGTAAATTTATACAAAGAAATGCAGTACTACCCTTTTATATATCTCCTATTCACCCGCACAACAATTCTATCCACAATCGCACAACTCGCCCACGAAGAATTGCTTAAAATAATGAAATCAAATTTTAAGTTTTCACTAACAACAACTCAAACAAGCGATAACAAGTTTCAAACTTTCCTTTAACCCGGTTGGAATGGAATTATATATTAACCAAACTAACCAACGCAGCTAACTAAATACCATAAACCACAAACTAACAGCATGACTAAGAAAAGAACACCTACGGTACCCAAACCGGGTTAAACCAGCTTAAAACTGGATAATTTATTCTATTGAAGACTGTTACCAAGTCTAAAAAAGAAATAATGAAATACCAAAAAGTCGCAAGACAAGCCCAAACCAAAAACAATTTGATTTTTGAGAAAAGGACACAACCAAAGAAACAAAAGAAAAACCAGAAATAATATAACATAAAACGTTAGCACAAAACAGGACCCCTTAAAAAAGTTGCATGAAATCATACTCCCACTCTGGCCTAACCCACCAGAGAGGACGTCCTGAGCATGCTCTATAGCGGGCCTAACCCACCGTGCTACATCCATGCTTTGTGACCACACTTCTATTTTTAATAAGAGGTACTCAAGGGTGAGTAACTCTTCAAAATAATCGAACTAAAATAAAATGCTTTTGTGAAAACAAGTAACTAAATTCATGATTAAAAAACCGAACTAATAAAATTTTATAAAATGTAAACCATACCTTGCAGTATATAGATCAACACACAACAACAAAGACGAAAATCCAAAGACAAAATGATCCCATCACACTCGAACAAGAATGGCTAACCACAACCGATATGCCGTCCACAATCACAACTCAAAGGATTTAGAGTACGACTTGACTTCGCAGAAAAGGACTTCATTGAACTAGACCAATGACCACCGCTTTGTGACCACACCATATTTTTGACAAGAGATACTCAAGGGTGAGTAACTCTTAAAAATAACTGAACTAAAACTAAAACGCTTTTGCGAAAACAATTAACCAAAATTATAACTAAAAAATCGACTTAACAAAATTTTATAAAATGTAAATTATAATATGCAGTACATAGATCGCGAACAACCGAAAAGATGATCATTCAAAGACTAGACGACCCCATCACACTCATCCTACAGAATGGCTAAACACAACTGACATGCCGCTCAAAATCAAGACTCAAAAAAAGATTTAGAGTACGACTTGACTTCGCAGAAAAGGACTTCATTGAATCAGACCAATGACCACCTCGATGTTTAAGTATACGTACAGATCCGAGTTACAAGGCATTCCCTCCAAAGACGACCTTCACGCCATTCCCAGACAAGAGTGATACTCGATCAAGTTCTCCACCTAAGCAGAACAAACAATCATAGCAAACCATTTTGAAATCAGATTGATTTCACCGGCGGTCGCAGCCATCGTCGAACAAACAACTAACAACTTCCTATCGACGACTCCAGCTTCCTGGAGCTCTCTTCTCCAAGAACGAAACAAGAAATGATGCTCGCCAAATACCAACGACCATCGTCCATTCTTCATTACAGAAAGAAGATAAAAGATTCAAAACTCTGTAAACCCCGGATTGACGGAACCAGATCTAAACTACATTTTTTATTGGTTGTAAATTGGATATTTTATCACAATGAAAAATTTAATATTAACCAATCACGATCATTCTAACTAACAACCCACTTATTTGTAAGTGCTGAAATTACATGTAATTTCAGCACCAGAGAGATTTGAGTTTACCTTAGAAATTAGTTACCTCTCCATGAGACCTTCTAGCAATCGCAATAAGCCAGTATACTCTAGATCTATTGAGCCTAGCAGAGACTAGTTAAACACCATGAGACTAGTAGATATAAGATTAAGATTAGGTTTGGTATTAAACTAGGAATTTGCACGAATCTATCCGGCCGAAAATAAGATAGCGTGTCGAGCAGACGGTGTACCCTATCCGAAATTACTCTATGAGTTAAACCTCGGTCATAACTCAGAATATGTATACTGGGGTTGTTTTTTTACCAAAAGTTATCAAATACAGCTTGGATGTCAATCCTGAAAGCATCAAGTTACCAGGCGGGCTTGTCACATTTAAATTTTTGGTTATATTTTTTAATTTTGGCTCATTTTAATTTAACCAGCTTTTTTTTTCATTTTCAGAAGATCAGAAGTCTGAAAATTTCAAAGAAATTTTTTCTGTCGAACAAAATAAATTTTATTGATAAAACCTAACGTAAAAAAGAAGACTGAGGTACTTCTATTACAAGCATGTTCATAGAAAAAGTTAGGCCCCGAATTGTCAGTTAAAAAGATTGAGGTTAAAACAAAATGAAAAAGATTGAGCCTGTAACAATGTTATACATCAACTTTTTCGTGCAGTTATTGTATGAGGAATTCGTATCTCCGAACTCAGTTCAAGAATAAGATAAGGATATCAATGTCTATTAAAATTTACGACTAAATCATGGTAAATAATATGGCGACAATGAGAGCACGCATAGTAAATCTTGACATAAACGTCACTGGTATGACTTAAAGGTCACCGTCTATTGTAAAGCCTTCAATGCCAAATATAAGTAATACTGCACATAAATAATCTATTATGGCAACTAAAAATAGTATATGGGATATAAATATCTATAATCTGGACAGATAACATTTGCTCGGTTGGAACAAAAATATTTTAAGAATAGGGACACACATATAAACATATATGTCCCTTTTCTCCCTTTGTCTCGTCTCTTTAACATTAGTTTTGTTCTCTAGATTTGGTTTCGCTTTTATCCTTTTTTTTGTTGGTGTCTTTGTGTGTTGTTACTTTCTCGACCCCGCTGGAGTCGCTGCTCTTGGAGGTAATTATCAGCTCGGTCGTATTTGATTTTTCTATTGTTTTTCAGAACTGGAGGCGCGCCACCACTTCTTGTCTGTTCTCACTCTCCTTCAAAACTGCTTCTTGGCTTGGTGACTGATGTGTGGTTTGTTTTTTCTTCGTCACCTCCTGCATAGTTGGTATCGCATAACCAATTTTCGTGATCAGTGTACTAGTTCTTGCCCGAGATGATGTTTTGGTTGGTGTAAGTGTTTTCAGGCTGTCCCTCTTTTTCTTGTTTAGTTGATGATTTCCCTCTTCCATTGACGTGGACGATACTTCGGTGTACGAGGCTAAAGATGCAGGAATATTAGATTGTATGCCCCTTGTTTTTGGTAGTCCTCCCGTTCTTCTTCCATAGTGTCTTGTAGTTTTTTGCTTGTCGTTGCCTGCTGGTGGTCTTGTGACCTTTGGTTCTTGGCATTCGTGGGCCTCTTCTTGTTTCGTTATTGCTGATTTGGTCAATTTTTTTTTATCGCTGGTCGTTTTTTATTTTGCCCCTACTCTGTTTATACGAAATTGGGATTTTTTGGCGTTTCCGGATTTTCTATGTCAAAAAACCAGTAACTCTTGTAATACGCTGCGAAGTCACTCTGTTGCGTTGGTCTACAGTTACAATATATTTTTGGACTGGAGATGAATGCAAAGCCACTGTTTCGTAATGGGATTCGTATTGCAAAGCCAATGTGTTGAGATTTCAAACCCAAGTGCATTTCAAAGTGTGAAAGTTTGGTTCCAGCATGCGGAGTTAAATTTAGTGTTTTAATTAGCTCCGCTATTTCCGATGTCAGTTTATAAGGTGTGGTGTTTGGATCAACTATCATTACATCTAATCGTGATTTGAGTGTCTATAATTATTTTTCTATTAGTCCTATTGCTCTGTGATCATATACTGGTGCAAAAAGTAGTTTTATAATGTTATTTTTGCAGTTAAATTGGAAATTGTTAGCTCAAATTGATGTTTGTGTTTGATCACATTTAACTCACCTGGGAACCCCGTCGTGCATTATGTATCTTTGCATGAACTTAATGGCGGTATCCGCCGTAGTATTTGTTACTTACTCAGTGGTTGGGTAATTGGAAAATCTATCTTTTGCTACAAGTGTATAGAAGTCTTGTTAAGTTCGTCTGGCATCGGATCGTCAAAATCTAATTGGACTTCCTCATTCAATTCTACCTATATTTCTAATTCCTCCTATGTTGCCTTTTTCTTATTACCGACTTAAGAGTTTTACCGTGCTCTGTGCATTGTTTGCAGTTCTGTCCCATTGCTACTATTTCTATGTGAACGTGTGGGAACCAGATGTCTTCCGCGGTATCTAGCATAGCGTCTGTCATTTTTTGCGTTAGATGCACGCTATCCGGTATCGTGTCTCGCAATTGGGTTGAAATGACCACTGGGTCATCAATTATCAGGCATTCGTCTCGGACGTTCAGCTGGTTCCGAATGTTGTAGAAATATATGCCCTAGGCTTGTTTTATAGAGTTCCAATGCTTTTTGTGACAGAGTGCATCAGGGTTCCGAGGTTTTTATCCAGTCTGGATGCTGCTTCGATGAATCTGTGTCCTAGTGCTTTTCTGAGCTTCTTTCTATCCAATGGGCTATCAACGTCCTCTGTCCTAGTCCCCGTGCGCCGTCGTTTGTTTGGGCAGTGTTTTTGTGTCAATCGATTGCAACATTTGGTGCGTCTCCATTTCTTTTTGGCTTTTACATGACATGCTTTCTTTGGATTCGATGGGAATGCGGTCCATTCATTTTGTTTTAATTCATTTTGTGCACATCTCTGCTTTTAAACTAATTTTTTGGAACTTCCATTCACTTCATGATGCTTGGCCTGTTGGTGTAGTGCTCCTTTTTTGTGTGTCCGGTTCTCCCGGGTCGACAATTATGTTTGGTCCTTTCACCTGCTAGGTCCATATTTTCCACTCTCTGTCTTTGGACTGTTTTGTCCTTCTTGAATACATTTCATGTATTTCAGGACTTAAAATGCGATTCATTGCTTGTTCAATTGGCTGTTTATCCGCCTGGCTTGTCGGATTCCCTGTTTCCTTGCTAGGTGCGTCCATCGTATTATCCTCAGGAAATAACTTTTTTTTATGGAAATTTGTTATTTCCACAAAATAATTCAATAATAGGTAGGCGGAGAGTACTCTTGCTGTTAATTGGTTTTTTAGTTTTTTGGATTTTTGTTTTGGATTGTTGAAAATGCGAGTGGCGCTGATTTCGTTTCGAGTTTCGGACGCAGTCAATTTGTCTCTTGCTCTCTTTTTTTCGGCTGTCAATCAATTGCAGTGGTGCTCGTTTTCTATTGGTTATCTCTTTCAGCACTATGTTGTCCAATACTTCCAACTGTGAAAAAAACGCGGTAATTTTTGCCAACACAAATTCCGCATAAAAATGGACGCCGGTAGCGCCGGACTGACTAATTTTTTTGATAAGTAGTCAATTAATCCTAGCTTTGATCACTTCAAATGTTTGATATCGAAGTATTTGGTAGTAATATATCGATCCATCTGGTTAGCCTGGAGTGGATGGTCTTTGATTATTGGATGCATTCAAGGCATTTAGTAGTGCTTGATGGTCCATAACGATGATGAATGCTTTGCCGTAGAGGCTATGATTGAAATATTCAACAGGCCAAACATCGATTAATAACTCAAACTCATTAATAGAGTAATTCTTCTCGTGTGAGTTCAAAAACTCATCCCTCAGTCAAATATTACTCTTATGTCGCCCATAGGCCTGCTATCGATGCGTCACACACGATTCGCGTGTCTAACGTTTGATCAAAATGTCGATTTTTATTGATTTTTGCTACCCTCTTGATTATTTTAGCAAATACTATTTTAGCCGTTTCCGTCCATTTGAAGTTATGATTTTCACTGTTTTTAGCAGGGGCCCTAGGGGAGCGGTCTCCGCTGCCAAGTTGGGTATATAATTTGTTGAAGGGTGAATTGAACCCAAAAAACTCTTTATTTTTTTGTAGGTTTTTGGAGGGCTTAAGTTTTCGATAACCTATGTCTCTTTAATCAGTGGTCGGGTTCCTTTTGCGCTTACTGTAAATCCCAACCATGTCAATTCTTTTGAAATTTTTTTTGTTTAATCTTTCCGATACGTTTCTTAAAGCCAGTTGGTGGTCCGCTTTTTTCCCTTTCGTGACCACTAAAATGTCGTCTAGAAACGCAAACCTATTCATACAATTCGTTAGTGTTAAATCATTCGCTTTTTGGATTTGGGCTGGCATATCCGACAGGCCATAAACTCCTGTTTGAAATTGATACGCGCCCGTTGCCCTATTGCTCACTAAACTGAAAATGCAGATTTCCTTCATTTTTTAGTTTAGTGGTAATTGCGAATAAGCATATCGTAAATCTATGTTCGAGCAGAGAATTTCTCCGGTTCCTGGTTTTTTAAAATGGCTTTGTCGCATTGACAAGTAGTATTTTCATGTTGGGCAATGCATTCTTTTTTATGTACGTTTTTGTTGATCTATCTCGAATTGAGTGCCAGTTTTAGCAATTGGTCCTTTTTTAACATAATGACTATTGGACTAACGAAATGCATTTCTCCAACTTTTTCATATGATTTTGTTCTATCAGTTTGTTCATCTCTTGTTCCACCCTTTCATGAAGGTGAATGGGGACTCTCTTTCCTTTTTGTTGTACTGCCTTGAATTTTTCTACAATATCTGTGATTGTGACAGGGTTTTTTGATCATCCGATTCGTGTACAAAACCCCTTGTGCCGTTTTTTGACCCATTGTGCTTTTTTTTCTGGAGACGCTTCGCTTTTTTGTTTGATATTTAGTACCATTTGGGGAATTTGTTTTTCTTGATAGAGTTATATACCTATCTTTGACAGAATGTTCCGACCTACTATGTTAACGCGCTGGCCCTCAACTGTAAGGAATGGCGCGGAATTGACTGTCCAACTACCCTGTTTGAATATAAAACTTCCTAATGGTTCTATGTACAATCCGTTATATCAAGAGAGATTGTGTGATGAGTTTTTTTGGAAGTTGATTCCTTTTGGCAACTTTGACTGATTGAAACAGTTTTTCGGCCCTTTGTGCATTGAGAAAGAAGTTGGCATCCAGAATCTGCTATAGCGGTAAATACAATTTCTGTGATTTTTAGTTTTAACTAAAAAGGGCTTCCCTCTTAGTGTACTCCTCTTGAAATATTGCTGCGTTTTCTTCCTCGAACACATCATTGATTGCCAATACTGAACACTCGTCATTTAGTGTCCTAACCATTTGCTGAAGTGAAATCCGCAATGGCTACTGGGTCAGCGTTATCCTCTTGTTGGTCCTGTTGTTCTTCCCTTTAGGGTTCATCATTGTTTTCCACATAAATCACAGTTGTTGTGTGACAGACTTTTTGAAATTTTCTCCGTCGGCCACATTTGGAGCAATTTTTTTTTTGCCCGGGCAATTTTGTAGGTGCCTTTATAACATTGCTTGTTGCTTTGCCGCGGGCTGAAATTTCCTGGTGAATTTCTTTGTCCTTGTTGGTTCTGATTTCTTTGGAAATTTGAATTGTTTCCTCTTCCCCTGCCTCTTCCTTGAGGCTGTTTATTTCTCCGTTGGTTTATGAAACCAACTGGTTGTTGTTTTTATGTTTATTGTTCCTGATGTTTGGGATTGACCTTGGCTATGGTTTTTCATTGTTCGCTTGTGTTCGGTACCCCTTTCTCGTCTAAGTGCGTATTCATACGCTCCTCTGGGATGCATGTCTCCGCCAGTAGTTCTTCTGATTTTTTCTTATTAATTGTAGTGCTGTAAATATATCCCGCACCTACTCATCTTCTCGATATGAGAAGTCTGCTTCAGAGGCCAGTTCTACTAATTCAGCGTGAAATTGCTCAAACAATTCATTCTTTTTCTGATTGCGGCAGATGAAATTGTATCGTTCGAATGCTATTATTTTTTCGATAACGATTACGTCCTCGAGTTCCATCCACAAATCTCTCGTTAGCACGGTTTAAATGACAAGGTTAGTTTTCCTTTGACGAAGTTGTCGTTGTGCTCCTTGTCCAAGAAACAAACAAGTAAAACTTTTGGCTTTGTGTTGGCGTCGTCCCATGGTAAGGTGCCGCATAGTACTCCCCTTGCATCATTTTTTTAATTATTCGTTTTGTAACCGTATTGTTTGTTTTGGTTTCGCTATTCTCGGTCATGCCTTTGCGTTTGTGTTTCATGACCGATCGCTTCCTCTAATTTTGGTGATGGTGGTTGTATGGGGGTTTTCGGACGATTCTGAAGTGAAAATTGTACGTCTATATTTTCTATTGCAAATATGGCCATTAGTAGTCCCACAATCCATTCGGACCATTCCACCGGTGGCTGTGTCGTGTGTTTAAGCCAAAACGGAGGGATATTTAGCGGATTCTTTTGATCCCAACCTGATGATTGCGCCATTTTGTACGGTAATTCTATTTTTCAGGTACTGTATAAGAAATCCGTGTCCATACGGATTCACATTCCGTGTTATTACAACTTCCAAACTCAGTTAAATAACAAGATAAGGCAGTATAGGTCTATTAATTTTTACGATTGAATCATGTAAGTAAAATGGGGACAATGAGAGCACGCATAATAAATCGTGACATACACCGTCATCTGAAGGCCACTGTCTATTGTGTAGCCTTCAAGGTTGAACATAAATAACACTGCACATAAAAAACTTAGTATGGCATTTATAAATAGTATATTGGATATAAATAAATATAATCCGGACAGATAACAAATAAAGTGAGGTTTAAATCATGTATACTTTATGCCTTTAACCTATCTTGCAAAACCATGAGCTTCAAAAATTTTTGGTACAGATTAATAAATAAACTGTTTTTTGGAGCAAATTGCTTGCTTCGAATTGATTTATGACTTCAAAATCATCAATTGAGTTAACTCATTAAGAATAAAAAATCAAATTTGCTATTTTTTTTTGTTTTTCTACCTCATGTTGAGGGTTTTTTTTACAAATAATTTACTGAAGAAATCAAAAAAAATTGGCGCAGGTTCCTTTACTTTGACCTCCCTATTAACTAAAAAATGGCGAGCTATAGATAGAAGTTTTGCCGTCAATGGCCCTAGTTATTTTTAGTGACACATCTCTCAAAAAGTATAAAGACTGACATTAGACTAACCTGATCGATATTGAGGACGCCGTACTTAGTGTGCATAATGTTGAGGTTTTGCATCGTAAAATAAACAGTTATTTTAACTCTATGTATCAGCTCATACTAGGTTGTTCTTATCTTTTGAGAAGAGTTTCAAGTTGGTTGCAGTTATAGTTACAGTTATGGTTAAATTTGATTACGCTCAAATGTACTTTCGACAGAGCTCTTCAATTTCTGTGGCCATAATTGCGATAATAAAATGACGTAAACAAAATAAATATTACACGATAATTTTTTTTTTTTCAGTTTTAGCTTGCTGGAGTTTTTTATAGATTGACGTCAGCAATTCAGTGCAATTTTATAGCTTCATAGTTGAGATTCAGTGGCAGTACAACAGTTGCCGAAGTACAAAATGGCCGAAAATCAAAATGTTGTTCAGCAGGGCCAAACACTACTTTGAATACTGTTTTTACCCATCACAAATAACTGACAAAATTTTTAATTCAAATCAACAGAAATTGAAAAGTCAAAAAATGGCCATTTTAATTAATGACGCTGGTTAAACAAACAAAAGTTCCCTAAGCATGGCGTCATAACTTTGAAAAAACAATTAACTCAGCAAATTGTTTGTTTTCTGTGACATTTCGCGCCAAACAAAACAGTATTCAAGTAATTTGCTAAAAATTTGCAAACAGGACTAACAATTTTTAATTATCTTCAATTTTCGGCCTTGTTGAACACATTTTCGTTTTCGGTACTGATGTACTTTGACATTGTTGAACGCCCTTGCTTACGTGGACCATACTATTGATGGACTAAATGATGGAACTTTTTAATGCATTCGAAAGGTATCCCACACTCAGTAAAAAGAAAAAACTTTCGATTGTATTATAATTATAACTGTATTTTTAGCAAAATTAAAATTAATAAAAAGCGCCATTTTTAGATGTTTAAAAGATTTGTAATCCATTATATTGATAATATTTATGGTGACATTTTAATAAATTATAATCAATTATATTTGATTATAATTTTTCCAAAAATCTCTTACAATCTTTTATAATCTCTTATACTCTTTTATAATCTACTATAAAAAATTATAATCCCTTTTTCTATCAAAATTTTGTTTCACAAGAAAAATCAATAATAATGGATTATAATTTAGCTATTCTGCATGAAACCACAATAAAAAGCACTAAGAATTAAGAAATCAGTAAACAGAAATCAGTAAGAACCCGCACTGCAGTTTCACGGATAACAATCGATTATGTTGGATTTTCATTGCCAGTCTCTATAAAATAACAAAAATAATTGGTTATAATTGATTGAAAAAGGATTATAATGATACTATTTTCTAAACAATAAAATTTGATTATTTTCAACTTGTTTTCAAAAATGCTATCGACAGAAAAATAAACAATTTTAATCGATTATAACGGTTATAATCCATTTATTTATATCTTTTTATGTGTTGTTTATATCTTTCATAATATTGTTAAACTTAAGTTACTTATTCGCTGGCATGTGGGGGTGGGGGTATATGGGATGGCGATGTGGGTGGCACGTGGGGGAAAGTTGGGGTGGGGTGGTACCGTGGCAGTGAGTTGTGAGAGCGGGCAAGGGGGACTGAAAATTTCGTGACAAATTAAAAAACTGGTCAAAAATGCCGTTCTTGGGCACTTCTTGGAAAATTACTAGATATTGGTCTCTTCAATTTTACTATATATTGGCCTCCCCTGGATTCTAGTTTTGAAAAAAATTGCAAAAAGTAGAGTAATTAGCAACAAAATTTAATCCATTTTCATGGTTTTAATGTACAAAAAAAAACCCATTTTATTGAAAATAAAAATGGATTATAATCGATTATAATGGATTTTAATGGATTTAATTGACTAAATTGGATTGAAAATTCATTATGTTGTCTAAATTTGCCATGATAATTGATTATGTAGACAACATTTTTGTCCACAAATGTCCATTGTGTTCGATTTTTATCCATGAAACTTCGGGGCGGGAAAGTAAACAGTAAACAGTAAAAGTAAGAAAGTAAACAGTAAACAGTACGCGAAGTAAGAATAGATACCCACTGAAAAGCACACAAAACAAAACAAAAATAAAACGAAATGAAGCGATGACGTTTGTTGAAAAATAATGAGTTATAATCGATTGAAATGAATCATATTTCAATAAAACGTCAGAAAAAAATTTTCAACAATAATCGATTATAATCGCTAATAATGTTTTTTTTTTGAAAAATACTAACATTATAGTTCATTTTTAATCGATTATAATCTATTCTTTTTGAAATTTATTGAGACTGGCAATAAAAAACCATTATTAACTATTTTTTTTGTCTTTCTACTGAGAGCGGGATGGTGTTCAAATGGTTTAAAACCGAAGTGAAACTAGTTTTAAAAAAAGAATTATTAGTACATCCATGTTTTGGCCTACATTTTAAGGTCTTGATTTTCAAGTGGGCCATTATTTGATGGAAGGACCAAATGATGAAAAACTTTCATCGAATCAGTATCACTAGACACTCCTAATCGATCGCGAAGTAGTAATTGCACAAAATCGAGTCAAATAAGCAGAAAATAATTTTAGCAGTAGAGCCAAATTTTGATGCATAATTCAAGTAGATGTCAAATTTTTAAATTTGATTTGAAAAAAAAACGGTATCCTCTAAAATCGGTATCCTTTTAATTTGATTTGAAAAAAAAATCAATATCCTCTAATAAATATAATTTTTAAATGCGTAACACAAATGGGATTGATTGGGAATTCAGTTATCTGCTCGTTTTGCGATCAGTCAATTTTAGTTTTGAAGGCCTGGACTGGATTTGCTAGCTTAGTTTGACCCTTTTGCGACTTTTGTGAGAATTGTGATAATCAAATTTCATTGCCTGATCTTAGTTTTCCTTCATTTGGTCTTTCCCCAATAGGGGAGGTCACATGAAAATGAGTTTTTGCTGATTTGTTTTTAAAAAAAATGATACTTTCTACAATAATTATAAAACATTCCCAATCTTTTAAATTCGAGTCCAGAAGCCAGTAAGCTATGACGTTATAAACAAAGTCAACCGTGTTATTTTCCATATTTATTTAACCTATGCAGTGGTTTATGATTTGTAATAAGTTTCGGCACCCTAAAATATACCAAAACCCAGGACATAACTTAAATAACTGATAAAAAAATCAATTTGTTGCAATTTTGATTTAGCTATCGATTGTGGTTCAATTACTTTGATTTAGCTATCGATCCCCCAACCTTCACCCAAGAAGGTTCATCTGTAAACTCTGCAACATTCACCTTTAGATAGTAGGTCTTGCACAGGCTATAAAATGATAAAATGATACTCGAATGAGATACGCTCGTAAGCTCTGATTCTTCACTGACTAATTACTGAAAAGTTACTCAGAGATTGCAGATATAGCTATGCAAAACCTCTGAATTATACGTGAATCATTGCTTGAGAACAGCAGTCACTGCGATATTACGGAAAATTTGGTCATTAACGCCGGAACTTCAACTCGGATGTAAGGCTAATTTTTGATACTGGACTAGGATTAAACACCATTCTAAAAGGTCGATACAAACTCGCGTGATCCATAGATAGTGTATTGATGAACAATTACCTTAGTAGCATTTTATATAAAACGCAATGTAAAAATTGTGGCAAATGTGGGTTATAAATATGAATTACCTATCCTTGAAATTGTTTGAAGCTCCATCAACTCAATAGCTCGCTTGAGAAAATTCAACTTTTTTGCTATGATTTCCAAGCTGTGACCAAGATTCACGCGGAGCAAATATATACAGAGTCAAAGCTCTAAATAACTTTGAGCTCAAGACGTCAATTTTTTTTTCTGATCTGCATCAAACAAAAGCAGAGAAAACTAAAAAATTGCTATCCTAATCTAATTTTTTGTGTTTTCTGTTGAAAAACTGTTCAGTTCTTACCTAACATCTTTTATATTTAATGAAAATAGGATTGCGCTATGAACTCAATGTTTTAGCGTTGTCGAAAGCAATGTTTAAAAAATTCGTTAGGTTTAGTTCTTTAGAAACTCTTAGATCTGGAATTCTCTTCAAAAAAACATGCACTTTTCGCCAATCGGTTTGCTCTGTGAAAAACTTCATCTGTGATATAATTGAAAATTTCCTCGATTGAATAACTTGTTCAAAAAAACTGAGCTTTCTGCAAACTGATTTGCTCTTTGAAATAACTTGAAGTATTTCAAACTTTCATTACTTGAAGAGCTTGTTTAAAAAAGCTTGAACTTTTCGCAAAACGATAACGTCTATGAAATAAAATGGAATCTTTTGAAACTTCATAGCTTGAATAGGTTGCTTAGAAGAACTTGAACATTTCGCGAACCGTTTGGGTCTACAAACTAACATGAAATTTTGCAAAGCTTGAATAGCTTGCTAAAAAGCTCGCAAGAAATTTAAGACAACTTGGAACATTTCAACTTTTTGTCGTTTGAAAAGCTTGCTTCAATATATGATATAACTTGAATAATTTTAATTTTCATCGTTTAACCTGCTTTTTTATGACTATGTGATTTTTTTTGTCATGCAATTGTAGCTATGAGTTGATCTAAAGTATGTGAATTTCATAGCTTGAATAGTTCTTTTTGCGAGCCGACTGATTAATGGAGACGGACTTGCTAGTCTTATATCTTATCTTATGTATTAAATGAAAGTCGGAAAGCGCTATGGACGCAATGTTTAACTGAACACAATGCTTTAATTTTGTCGAAAGCAATGTTTAGGAAATTTCTTATGGCTCAACGTGTAAGGTCGAGCATGCTCTATAACTTTCAATTTTTCTTAATTTTGGAATATTCTAGAATTTTTTGGCAAGAAATCATTTTTTAGACAAGATGAACTCAATTTATTTTCAAGGCTAGACAGAGTCTGTCCATATTTAACGAAGTTTTGCTTTTTCAGATTGTTTAATAGCTTTAGAAGCTTTCTTAGAAAAGCTTCAAACTTTTTGTGAACCGTTTTGATCCACGAATTATCTTGAATCATTGCACTGTTTCATAGCTTGAATAGTTTGCTCCGAAAAAAGAAAAACTTTTCGCGAACTGATTTGTTCTATGAAATAATTTGAAATATTTCAAAGTACCAAAGCTCTAATAGCTTCCTCGCAAAATTATAAGCTTTTCGCAAACTGATTAGATTTTTGAAAATAACCTGAATTATTTTGAAACTTCTAGCTGAATAGGCTTGCTCAGAAAAACTTAAATTTTTTGTGAACTGACTCAGTCTATGACATATTTTCAAGTTTCAAAGTTTCATAGCTGTAACAGCTTGCCTAGAAAACCTTCATTTTTTCGAGAATTGATTCGTTCTTTGAAACAACTTCATATAATTCAGTGTTTCATCGCTTGAATAGCTTCCATTGACAAACCTATAGTTTTGCCATCCGTTTTGTTTCATGTTTCGTTATTTGAAGTTTCATAACTCAAAGAGCTTGCTTCCAAGAATTAAAACTTTAACGAATCTACAAAAAATTTTGATCAACAAAATAACTTGATTTTGTCAAAGTTTTGTAGCTTAAATAATTTCGTTAGAAAGTTTCAATTGTTCGCAAACTGATTCAGTCTAAGAAATAACTTGAAATTACTCATATGTTGAATAGATTGAAGAAGAACTATTTTTTTTGCGAGCCGATTAGCTTCCTTAAAAAATTTGGAATGTATTTTAAAATTTTTCGCGAACCGATTTGGTCCACGTAATAACTAGCTTGAATAGCTTGCTTCATAGCTTGAATAGTTTGCTTCGAAAATGTTAAAACTTTTCGCGATTTGATTCGGTTTATGAAATAACTTGAAATAAGCTGCATAGCTCTAATAGCTGGCGTAAAAAAACTTTTTTCGCAAATCGATTCGGTCTACGAAATTTTTTGAAAAAAAAAATCAAAATTGAAAAGAATAGCTTGCTAAAAAAATTTAAGAAAAAAAAAATACCAAAAATTTGCTGATGTAAAGTTTTTTAGCTGGAGTAGCTTTCAGATTCTGTCTATGAAGTGAAATGAAATCGATTCACTTCAAAGCTAGACATAACCTGCTTATTGTAATTTTTTGTTACAATATGTTACGAATCAACTAAAATTTGATTATCTATGCTTATGAAAAAAAGTAACAAGCACATTTGCGCTATGAAATAATTTTTAGCAACCCGCTTTGCCCTATAGAAAAAATCTTTTGAACAGCCTGCTGAAAAAACACACAACGGTTTTTTCTGGAACGCTTTGGTCTCCGAAATAATTTGAATAGTTTGTTAAAAAAACATTAAACGTTTTTGGGAAGCAATTCGG